>NC_133462.1:91416887-91761887 GCF_048565385.1 Saimiri boliviensis
CATGCATAAGTGCCAATGGCATCAGGCAGGGCAGAACAGTCCCCAGACCCCTGAAGGTTATACGTGAGCATCAGTAGTAGCAGGTGGGGCAGATCAATCTCCAGGCCGCTGAACAATATGTATATACACTGGCAATGGCAGTTGGGGTGAGTTGATCTCTAGGCTTCTAAATGATGCATACAGGCACTGGTGAAGGTGAAGGTAGGCAGGTCTGACCTGTCCTTATGACTCCAATGGTGCGTATAGGTGCCAGTTGCACGGGTCCTTAGACCACCCAGTGCCTGGGTCCTTAGACAACATTCTGGGGCACTGGTGGCGGTGGTGGCAGTGGACAGGTCAGACCTATCCTCAGGCCCTCTGATGGTGTGCACGGGCACTGGCAGTGGTGAGCAGGGCACGTGGATCCCCAGGCCTCCAAACAAAAAATGCTTGCAGGCTCCACTGGTGCAAGCTGCAGATTGGATATAACCTTAGGTCGTCTAGTGGTGTGCATGGCCACTGGCTGTGGTGGGTGGGGCAAATCGATCCCTGTGCTCACGGACCTATTTTTTCATTAAGTTGCTTGGTGCTATTTTTTATTGCTCAGGTTTAAGCTTTCTGTATATTCTGGATATTAGTATTTTATCAGATATGATTTGAAAATATTTTCTTCTATCCTGTGGATTGTCTTTTTATTCTATTAATAGGGATCTTTGATGCACAGAAGTTTTTAATTTTAATGAAAGCTATTTTTCCTTTTGTTGCCTGGGACTTTGGTGTCATATCCAAAAAATCATTGCCAAATCCAATGTCTTTAATATTTTTCTTTATGTTTTCTTCTAAGAGTTTTGTCATTTAGCTCTTGACATTTCAGGAATTCACAATTGATAACACCCAACAGCTTGGATGGATGCTGAGTTAAATAGCCAGTTTCAAAGCATGGAATACTGTATGATTCCATTTCTGTAACATTTTAGGGGTGACAAATTGTAATGGAAAACAGATAGGTGGTTTTTAGTGGTTAGGATATGTAGGCAGTTGTGAATCTTAAGTGGTAACATGATGGAGTTTCTTCTATGTGATGTATTCACTCTTGTGTTCTATTTGTGATGGTAATTACATGAATCTACACATGGGATAAAGTTTTACAGCACTATGCTGAATAAATAAATAAATAGAAGAGTGCCTGGAAAACTTGGTGAAATCCGAATAAGGTCTGTACCCAAGTTAATAATGATGTATCAGCATCAGTTTCCTGGTTTTGACAATGCATTAGGATTATGTAAACTATTGCCATTGGGAAAAGCTGGGGAAAAGTTACATGGAAACTTCTTGTGAGTCAAACAATTTTGAAATAAAATAATTTAAAATCCTCTTTAAAAATCTCTTCAACATTTGGCCATTGTACTAAGAATAAAATATAACCTATTTTCCAAAGCATACGGTGCTTAGCATGATGTGGCCCTCGCCTACGTTTTTTCTTACCTTAACTACTTACTAGACTCCCCCTTCTACTGTATACGAGCCATCATTTTCCTGTCAATACCGTAAGCATAATAACTCCTCTCTGACCTCAGGGACTTTGTAACTGTTGTTCCTTCTGTCTAGAATGCTCTTATCACAGCTGTCTCATGAAAGATACATACTCTCCTCTAGGTGGCAAGATTTTTTTCATTATTCGTTCAACAAATGTTTATAAATGCAGGTTTGAGAGACAAAGCCTCAAGGCAGCAGTGTAGTTTTGAACATATTGGTTTGAAGTGCTTCTGAGACAACTGTAAGTCACGATTAAGAATCTAATTAGATCCACTAATCTAAAACTAGATATAAAATTGGGATATGGCTTCCAATTTGATGAGTTTACAGGAATTGGTTAGTACTTGAAGCCATGTGACTGAAATCAGATCACCTAGGAAGAGAATATACTCTGAGAAGAAGGGTCTAAGGCCAGACCCTGGGCACCATTAATAAAGCAGGAGGGAGTGGTAACATGGAAGCCACGTAAAAGCGTTTCAAATGGGAAGATTCATCCAACGTATCAAATGCTGCTAAAACATCGGGTAAGATTAACAGAACAATGTTTATTAAATTTAACAGCAGGTATAGCCATATATTGGTGCCATAACTAGAAAAATACTTTCAAAAATAATTATAGAGGCTAGGCATGGTAGTTCACACCTATAATCCCAGCACTTTGGGAAGCTCAGGCAGGAGGATTGCTTGAGGCCAGGAGTTCAAGACCAGCCTGAAAAACATAGCAAAACCCCATCTGTACAAAAAAATACCAAAATTAGCCAGGCATGGTGGCACACACTTGTTGTCCCAGCTACTTGGGAGGCTGAGGTAGGAAGATTCTTTAAGCCTGAAAGGCAGAGGTTGCGGTGAGCTGTGATCGAGCCATTGTGCTCCAGCCTGGGTGACAGAGTAAGACCTTGTCTTAAATAATAATAACACAAAGATTAGCAGTAATGTAATTGTTCTGTCATAGATCACTAGAAATAACGTAAGTTGATATAATTCTTTTATAAATTATTTTGGTAATATGTATCAAGAGAGTTTTGTTTGTTGTTTTTAGAGATGGGGGTTTCACTCTATTACCCAGGCTGGAGTGCAGTAGTGTGATTATAGCTCACTGCAGCCTTAAACTCCTGGGCTTACATGGTCTTCTTGCCTCAGCCTCCTGAGTAGCTGGATCTACATACAGGTGTGCACCATCATGCCAGGCTAAAAGAGGTATTTTGTTTGTTTGTTTGTTTTGGAGACGGAGTCTCTCTGTCGCCCAGGCTGGAGTGCAGTGGCATGATCTCAGCTTACTGCAACCTCTGCCTCCTGAGTTCAAGTGATTCTCCTGTCTCAGCCTCCCGAGTAGCTTGGATTACAGGTGTGTGCCATCAGGCCCAGCCATTTTTTATATTTTTAGTAGAGACAGAGTTTCACCATGTTGGCCAGGCTGGTCTCAAACTCATGACCTCAAGTGATCCACCTGCCTTGGCCTCCCAGAGTGCTGGGATTGCAGGTGTTGAGCCACTGTGCCCGGCCTGAAAGAGTTTTTAAAGTGTATATAACTTTTGACTCAGCAATCACACTTCCAAGAATCTTATCAAAAGAAATAGTCCTAACCATGGAAAAGACTGTATATCTGATAATGTTCCTAGTAATAATATTTACCAATAGTGAAAAAATAAAACCACCAAAATGTCCAATACAGGAGTATTAAGCAAATGATAATTCACTCAGTGAAAAATTATGCAGACATTGAAAATGATGTTTACAGACAACGTGAATATAAAGCAGTAGCCTGACCTTGGTAAAGCTGAAGAAAACGCTAATGTGGTTTTTGCCTTTTTAATAATTTCTATGTGTTAATTTTTTCCATGTTTATAAAAGTATCTTTAATGACCATGAATTACTTTCTTAATCAAAAATATATATTTTTAAGCTTGTTTATGTGATTATCTTAACTTTTCTTGATATTTTACCTACAATCTTGTATGTGTAATTTATTATATGTTACTTCCATCTTACTCTTTTCTACATTAAGAAAGCTTTATTTACTCTTTCCTCAGCAGTTATGCAAAAGATAGCTGTATTTAAAATTCTGAATAGTGAATATGATTTTCAGAAACAAAACTATCTATTATTTATTATTTATTAGGCAAACCTATATTTCTCTATGAAAATCATCAAATGGGCTAGGTGCGGTGGCTCACGCCTGTAATCCCAGCACTTTGGGAAGTGGAGGCAGGTGGATCAACTGAGGTCAGGAGTTCAAGACCACCCTGACCAACATGGTGAAACCCTGACTCTACTAAGTTAAAAATATATATATTAGCGGGGCATGGTGGTGTGTGCCTGTAATCCCAGCTACTCAGGAGGCTGAGGCAGGAGAATTGCTTGATCCTGGGAGGCAGAGGTTGCAGTGAGCCAGATTGTGCACTCCAGGCTGGGCAACAGAGCAAAACTCTGTCTCAAAAAAAATATAAAATTATCAAATGAGTATTCTTCATAAAGGTCTTCCCTGACCATTATTCCTACTTCTCAAAATAGGTTCTACTATCAGATAATTCCATAGTCCCCATAAGTGCCCCTTCTGACGCTCATGATAACAAACTTTAAGGTTCCTTTGTGGATAGATGCCATGTTTTTAGAAAATTAAACAAAGTCAGAATTAGAGGATTAGGACAGAAAGAAGCTATGGAATTCTAGACTAGCCCTCATCATCTGATTTTTTAATTCTAGAAATTTCAAAGGGGAGCTTTTCAGATCCATCTGATTTCTAAGAGCATTTTTCTTGAAGTCCCCCAGATATCATTTGAAACCTGCCTTGAAAGAGTGTGTCATTTTGAAGGTAGACTCACGTAGAAAGAATTCTAACAGATTAGTTTTAGAAACTCTGCTATGTATTTCATTGAGATTAAAATTAGCGTTATTTATTTAAGCATCCCCATAGTTTCAGTTCATTCAGGATTCTGATTATGTGTAGAGTTTTTGATGAGTTGGAAACTGTATTATGACTTAATAATTCACAAAATTCGCATGGGAAGGAAGCTGTAAGGTAGAAAGAACAAAGCTGAATCTTGACCATATGGTAAATTTACAAATGTAAACAATGTCAACTAAAATAACAAATTCAATATATGTGCTGTAATATCCGAATAGCTATGAAAAGAGTAAAAAATGAAATTATACTTTGTCTTTACAGAATTCCGAAGTACTCAGCACACAGATGGCCACACTGGGGCAGAAGCCTACCATATATACAATTCTGAAGAGAAAAGTTTATTCAGCAAATGAGAAAATAAAAAAAGGGTATTTAATTTTTAAAATTTTAAATATCAAAAATACAAAAACTTAAACTAGATTTTAAAATCCTAGTGGAACTTTATAGAATATGTCTCATACGTGATTTTCAAGTGCCTTCTTGTATAAAACACAAAAGATTTTGATAATCAGAACTAATTACTAACTCAGAAAATGCTAGACTCTCGGATTCAAGTTTTACAGTTTGTGTCAATACCTAATCCTAAATCCAAGAGCTTCATTCGGGATGATGGCAGATCCTGGAAATATCTCGAAATGTGTTCTACTGGTTTATAAAAGTGAACCACAGTGGTGTCCGGTGCCCATACACTCCCCCCTCCCCCGCACACAAATTCTATCTGAGAGGCAAAATACATTACTGTCAAAGTTAGTAGGTTATCACGAGGTATAGACAGACTTTCTTAGTCTATTAAGCACCTAGGCACAGGGCAAGGTGCTTATAACTAAAGGATAAAGTACCTGCCTTCAGTAATCTTACGTTTAGTGTGAGAGACAAACAAGAAACAGATACTATGTAGGAGTGAGCCCAGGGTACAGAAGAACGCAAAGAGGGTACACCAACTCTGGCCTGGAGGAGAGGGAGTCAGGGAGGACTTTCCTAAAAAGGTGAAAAGAAGTAAAACCTCGCCAACTGGGGGAGGATTCCAAACACAGGAAATGACAAACAGCAGGTCCTCAAATAATGTTCATTATAACATTGATTAGAAAAAAATTGATTCCCTGCTGGGGCCACTGCTGTGTGGAGTTTGCATGCTCCCTCCGTGTCTTTGTGGGTTTTTCCAGGTTTTCTGGTTTCCTCCCACATCCCAAAGCTGAGCACTTGAAGTTCATTGGTGTGTCTGCAAGGTCCCAGTTGGAGTGAGTGTGGGTGTGAATGTCAATGTGCTGCTCTACGATGAGAAAGGCATCCTGTCCGGAGTGGGCTCCTGCCTTGAGCCCTGAGCTGCCAGAATGGACTCTGGCCAACCAATACCCTGAACTGGAATAAGCAGGTTAGCAAATGAACAATTGGAGGGATGAATACAAACTATTGTAAAGTAGACAAGACTCTGACATGACAAGAAAAATAAACAGTGCTGTAGGAAAGTTCTCAGAGAGCGGTCATGTTTGTGATGGTTGAGTTTTGAACTGTGTAACATACTATAGGAGGTGTTTCTTAACAATATGGCAAGTGTTCATTTCTTGATTTATCCCATCACTGTGATCGCCCTCACTCACTGATTCGCCACGAGTTGGGTAAGTAATTAATTTTATTAATCTTTCTTAAATGTATGTGTATAGCTCACATTTATTGCAGTGTTTAATAGCAGTGTTTTGAGTCTTTATTTAGAAGTTTGGTGACGTTTTCTTGACCAGAAATATGCTGTAGGAACTTAACTCTTGTTTCTATCAATTAGCCAGTGGTAAACTTGGTTTCATTACATGTAGTTTCTCTTGAAGTTGCAGTTTCTAAGAACCTATCTATTCCTTAGGTGAGAACTTGCTGTACACAGGGCCCTTCAAACTGAGACCTGAGAAAAGAGATGCATTTTGGAGATGGAAAAAAAAAACGTTCAATTCATGGGTAGAGAAAGGAGTGCCATTTAGGAGGATAAAACATTTTAAAATAGTAATAATAACTTGAAGCTAAAATTCTGATTTTATAAAACAGGAGGTTGGGGGGTACAGAGGCAGGAAAAAATTACTGTAGATTCAAACTAAAGTCTGTCTGATTTAGCAGGAAGGTAGGAAGGTTGTAGAAAACATTGGTTTCTTTTCTATTTTGAACTGCTTTATTGAACTATAATTCATATACCATACAATTTATCCTTTTAAATGATAAAATTCAGTGGTTTTAGTATATTCAGTTATGCCACTATCACCGTTATCTGTATCTAGAACATCTTTAACTACCCAAAAAAGAAATCCCATTTGCTCTTCCCTCCAGCCCCTGGCACTACTAATCTATTTTGTGTCTCTATGGATTTGCCTATTCTGGATAATTCATATCAAGGAAATCATACCATCTATTCTTTGGAAACTGGCTTTTTTCAGTTAACATTATGTTTTCAAGGTTCATTCATTCCTTTTTATTGTCAAATACTATTAAATGAATACACAACAATTATTCATTTCTCTATTGATGAATATTTTAGCTATTTCCATTTTGGGGCTAATATGAATAATGCTGCTATGAACATTTGTGTATAACTTTTTGTGTGGCCATATGCTTTTATTTCTCTTGAGTGTATACCTAGGAGTGAAATTATTGGGTCATATATTATGTCTGTGTTTAATTTTGAGAAACTGCCAGACTGTTTTCTAAACTAGCTGCACCATTTTAATACTTCCATTCCTGGTGTATGAGGATTGCAGTTTCTCCACATTTTCACCAACACCTGTTATTATCTATTTTTTTTTTCCCATTATAGCCATCCAAGTGGATATGAAATGGTCCTTCATTGTGGTTTTGTATTTCTCTCATGTCTAATGATGTTGAGCATATTTTTATATGCTTATTATCTGTTTGTATATTTGCTTTCCAGATCCTTTCCCATATTATAATTGAGTTGTCTTTTTATTACTGAGCTCTAAGAAAAGCTTTTTTAAAATTATTATTATTATTATTTTTGGAAACAGTTTCACTCTTGTCACCCAGGCTGGAGTGCAATGGTGCGATCTCAGCTCACGGCAACCTCTGCCTCCCAGCTTCAAGCGATTCTCCTGCCCCAGCTTCCCAAGAGGCTAGGATTACTGGTGCGTGCCACCAGTTCCTGGCTAATTTTTGTATTTTTAGTAGAGACAGGATTTCACCATGTTGGCCAGGCTGGTCTGGAACTCCTGACCTCAGGTGATCCACCCGCCTCAGCCTCCCAAAGTGCTGGGATTACAGGCATGAGCCACCACGCCTGGCCCTAAGAGTTCTTTATATTCTAGATGATTTGCAAAAATTGTCTCCCATTCTGTGAATTGTCTTTTCAGGTTCTTCATGATCTCCTTGTAGCACAAAAGTTTTACATTTTTATGAACTCCTAATTACCTATTTTTTTTCTTTGGTTCTGTGTGCTTTGGGTGTCATATCAGAGAAACCATTGACAAATCCAAAGTCACAAAGTACCACACTGTTTTTTTTTCCTGTGAGTATTATAACTTTAGCTCTTACATTTAAGTCTTTGGTCTATTTTGAGTTTATATTTGGTCTAAATTTACAGTGAGTTCATTTTATGGTAGGGGTCCAAATGAATTCTTTTTTTTTTAATTGTACTTTAGATTCCGGGGTACATGTGCAGATCATTCGGGATTGTTGCATAGGTACACACATGGCAATGTGGTTTGCTGCCTCCATTCCCCCCATCACCTACATCTGACATTTCTCCCTATGTTATCCAGAGATCTGGTTGTCCTAGCATAATTTGTTGGAAAGACTATCGTTCCCTTATTGTTTTGTACTCTTGTTGAAAGTCAATTAACAGTGAATTTGACAGCATATTTCTGGATTTTAAAATTCTATTCCATTTCCCTACATATTAATCCTTATGCGAATACCACATTGTCTTGATTACTGCAGCTTAGTATTAAGTTTTAAAGTCAGGAATTGTTCTCCAACTTTGTTCTTCTTTTTCAAGATTGCTTTGGCTGCACTTTTTAACTGACTTAACTTTTTAAGTCAATTTTAAAGTTTGTCAATTTCTTTTAGGAAGTCAGCTGGGATTTTGTAAGAGATTGTGCTGGATCTGTAGCTCAATTTGAGGAGTATGTCATGTTAACAATAGGAAGTCTTCCCATTCATGAACATGGGATGTCTTTCCATTTACTTAGATATTGTTTACCTTCTTTCAACAATGTTGTATAGTTTTGTGAATAAAGTTTTCTATTTCTTTCATTCATTTCCTAATTATTTTATCCTTTGTGATGCAGTTGAAAATAGAATTGGTTTCTTAATTTCTGGACTGTTCATTGCAAGTGTATACAAATACAATTGGTTTTTCTATATCAATCTGATATCCTGAAATCTTGCTAAACTTGTTCATTAGTTCTAATCAATTTTTGTGGACTCCTTGGGATTTTCTGTATACAAAATCATGTCATTGGTGAATAGGGATAGTTTTACTTCCTCATTTCTAATCTGGATGCCATTTATTTCTTTTTCTTCTCTAATTGGCCTGACTAGAACCTCTAGTATAAAATGTTGAATATAAATGGTCAAAACAGATATTCTTGTGTTGTTCCTTATATTAAAGGGAAAGCATTCAGTCTTTTACCATTAAGTATGATGTTAGTTGTGGGTTTTTCATACATTCCCTTCATTAGGTTGAGGAAATTCCCTTCAGTTCCTAGTTTTTTTAAGTGTTTTCATCATGAAGGGGTATTGGTTTTTCAAAAGCTTTTACTGAATCTAAGTGATCATGTGGTTTTTGGTTGTTTACATTAATTGATTTTTGGATGTTAAACCAATGTTGCATTCCTGGCATAAATCTTCCTTGGTCATGGTATATAACCCTATTTATATGTCGCTAGATGCAGTTTTCTAGTGTTTTGTTGAGGGTTTTGCATCTATATTCATAAGAGATGTTGGTATGTTGTTTTCTTCTCTTGTGAAATTTTGTCAGATTTTGGTATTAGGGTAATGCTGGCTTCATAGAATGAGTTGGACATATTCCCTCCTGCTCTATTTTTTGGCAGAATTTGTGAAGGATTGGTATTAATTTTTTAAATGTTTGATAGAATTCATCCATGAGGCCATCTTGGTGGTGAATAGAATTTCTTTTCTTTCTTTCTTTCTTTCTTTCTTTCTTTCTTTCTTTTTTTTTGAGTCAGAGTTTTGCTCTTGTTGCTCAGAATGGAGCGCAATGGCATGGTCTTAGCTCACCACAACTTCTACCTCCTGGGTTCAGACAATTCTTCTGCCTCAGCCTCCTGAGTAGCTGGGATTACAGGCATGCACCACCATGCCTGGCTAATTTTGTATTTTGAATAGAGATGGGGTTTCTCCATGTTGGTCAGGCTAGTCTCGAACTCCTGACCTCAGATGATCTGCCTGCCTCAGCCTCCCAAAGTGCTGGGATTAGAGGTGTGAGTAGGCTTTTAAAAAAATTATTACTAGGAGAGATTGAGGCAAGATGACTGACTAGAAGCAGCTGCAGTCCACAGCACTCACACAGAAGAATGAAAAGGGGTGAGTGAATTCAGCACCTTCAACTGAAATATACAGGTTCTTGCATTGGGACTGAATAGGCAAACAGCTTGACCCATGGAGAGCGAGGAAAAGTGGCAGGGTGGGCGGGCAGTGGCCTACCTTGAAGTGGCATGGAGCCAAAGGAACTCCCCCACCAGGGGAAGTGGTGGGTGATTGTGCAGCCCCCCCCCAGGAAGCCACACTTCTTCCATTGATCTCTGCAACCCATAGATTGGGAGATGTCCTTATGAGCCCATGCCACCAGGGCCTTGGGTCCAATACACAGAGCTGTGTGGAGGCTCGGCAAAGCAGCTACTCAGGCACAACAGAGACCCAGGAGTTCTACATACTCTGGCCCCAGGACCCCTGCCAAGGGGGAAAATTTGTCCATACACATCCCTAGGAAGGGGGCTGAATCCAGGGAGCCAAGCAGCATTCTTATGTGGGCCCTAATTCCACAGCACTTAAGGAAAAATTCTAGAAAAATATAAATCATCAAAATTGACCCAAAAAATACATCTAGAACTTGAGTAATGTTTTAACTGAAAATAAACAATTATTATTTAACAATCATTGAGGAGGGGAAGAGAGCACTAGCACAGATAATTTCAATCCTAAACAGTGAAATGAGGTTATTAGCATACCCACATTCAGGCAAGAACTATATAAGAAAGGAAAATCATAATCTTATTCATGAATGTAGGTGCCAAATCCTGAATAAAATATTATCAAATAAATGTAGCAATAGGCCAGGCATAATGGCCCACACCTGTAATCTCAACACTTTGGGAGGCCAAGGCAGAAGGATTGCTTGAGGCCAGGAGTTGGAAACCAGTCTGGGAAATATAGAGAGACCCCATCTCCTTACAAAAATTAAAAATTAGCCAAGTGTAATGGCATACACCTGTAGTCCTAGCAACTTGGGAGGCTGAAGTAGGAAGATTGCTCAAATCCAGGAATTTGAGGCTACAATGAGCTACGATCCATGCCACTGCACTCTAGCATAGGTAATACAGCAAGACTTTATCTCTAAATAAATAAATCCAGTAATATAGATGAAAAATATATGATATATGATCAAGTTGATTTATACCAGAAGTGCAAGTTGAGTATAGTATTTAAAATGGTTTAATGTAATTTATGACATTAATAGATTAAAGGAGTAAAATTAGATGATCATCTCAATAGGGACAAAATAAAGCTTTATTTCAAAACGATTTTTACTTCCAGCTTAGTAAAAAATTTTTAAAAAGGTTTTTTTACCTCATAGTATACATAAAAATAATCTCAGATGAATTAAATATGTATATATGAAAGGCTAAACTGAAAAACATTTAGAAATATAGAATATCTTTATTGTCTCAGGATAGTGAAAGATTTCTACAATTCAAAAATTAAACTATCCAAGTAAGCATTTGATAAATTCAGTTCATTAATGAATACATGAAGTGATGTTCAACCTCATTAGTAATCAAAAAATATTAATAGCCTTGTGAGATCCATTTTACACATATCAGATTGATAAATATATTAAAGTTTTAGAAAGTCGTTGGTGAGGATATGAACAATGGAACACTAATGTGGATTGCCAATGGAAGTGTAAATTGGCACAACCAATTTGAAAGAATTTTACATTATCAGGCAAAGTTAAAAGATATACATAGCCCATGGTTACAAGTTCAATACCATCATATACCTTAGGGAAACCCATGCACAGTTACATAAGGAGATGTGTAAAATAATATTTGTAGCAGCATTGTTTGCGATTGTAAAAAAAGAAGAAACTTTAATTTCCACTCATGAAGAATATATAATAAAGAAACCAAACATGCCCGTTAGTGTTGGTTTAACTGTAAAAGAAAACTTGATTAATAATGACTTAACTAAAAAAAAAATTTTTGCTACTTAAAAAGAAGCCTAGAAGTAACCACTTAAAAGTAGTTAAGGCCCTAGGCCTTTTCCAACCATCTTCTCCACCATTCTCAGAGTGTTGGCCTCGTCTGTAGCCTCACGGTCACAAGATGGCTGCTGAAGCTGTAACAGCACAAGTCTGCACTCAGAGTGAGAAAGGTAGATGACAGTGAGTGGGTGGCCAACATAGCAAAGAGGACCTTTTCCTTAATGGTGCTATCCTTTTGTCAGAAAAGAAAATAACTGTGCCAGGTGCAGTGGCACATGCCTATAATCCTAGCACTGGAAGGCTGGGCTGGGCAGATTGCCTGAGCCCAGGAGTTTAAGGCCAGCATGGGCAACATGGCAAAACCCTGCCTCTACACACAAAATACAAAAATTAGCTGGGCATGGTGGTGCGCACCTGTAGTCTCAGCTACTGGGGAGGCTGAGGTGGGAGGGATACCTGAGCCCAGAAGTTCGAGGCTGCAGTGATCTATGACTGGGCCACTGCACTTCAACCTGAGTGACAATGAGACCCTGTCTCAAAATAATAATAATAATAATAATTTTTCAGATGTCCTTGTATATCTCATTGGCCACAATGGGTTATATGGCCAATTCTAGCTGCAAGAGAGACTAGAAAAAAAGAATATCTGGCTTTTCCAGCCTATGCAGTGGGAGGCTAGCAACGATAAGGCAGTGCTTTTCAGTGGCCCTCAGCAGTTTCTACCCACCACAAAATCACCTGAGATTCAACCAATAGATTGGCTTAGCCTTTTTTTTTTTTTTTTTTTTTTGACAGGGTCTCTCTCTGTCACCCAGGCTGGAGTGCAGTGGCATGACCACAGCTCACTGCAGCCTCAAACTCCCAGGCTCTAGCAACCCTCCCACCTCAGCCTCTCTCGTGGTATGTGCCACCATGCCTGGCCAAGTTTTACACTTTCTGTAAAGACAGGGTCTCGCCCTGTTGCCCAAGCTGGTCTTTTTTTTCTTCTTCTTCTTCAACTTTTAAGTTCAGGGGCATATGTACGGGCTTGTTACATAGGTAACGTGTGCCATGGTGGTTTACTGCACAGATCATCCCATCACCAGTATTAAGCCCAGCGTCCTTTAGCTTCCTGATGCTCTCCCTCTCCCCATTCCCCCAGCTAGCAGGCTCCCTCCGTGTGTTGTTCCCACTCGCCCCTATGTGTCCATGTGTTCTCACCATTCAGCTCACACTTATAAATGGGAACATGCAGTGTTAGGTTTTCTGTTCCTGCATTAGTTTGCTGAGGATAATGGCTTCCAACTCCATCAGTGCACCTGGTGTAAACATGCTAAAAATGTATACACTATATAACTGAAAATATACCAAGCAACACTTATCAATATGATTCAATCTCACAAGCATAATATGGAATGATAAAAGCAAGTCATGGAGGAAAGGTGAAGTGTAATTCCATTTATATAAAGTGCAAAACTAGAAAAATTACTACATTGTTTAGTAATGCATAACCTAGCTTTTCTTAAATTTTATTTTTAATTTGTGTGGGTACCCAGTAGATATATATTTTGGGGGGTATATGAGATATTTTGATATAGGCATACGATGTGTAATAATTACAACAGGGTAAGTGGGGTATCCATCACCTTAGGCATTTATCCTTTGTGTTATAAACAATCTAATTATATTCTTTTAGTTATTTTAAATGTCCAATTATTATTGACTGTAGTCACTATAATGGGGAATCCACCACCTTAAGCATTTATCCTTTGTGTTACAATCTAATTATACACTTAGTTATTTTTAAATGTCCAATTAAATTATTATTGACTACAGTCACTGTAGTTGTGATATCATATAACAGATCTTATTCATTCTATTTTTTGAACTGGTTAACCATCCCTGCTCTCCCCACAACACCCCCCGACACACACACACACACACACACACACACCACACACACACACACACACACACACACACACACACACACTACTCTTTCTAGCCCCTGGTAACCGTCGTTCTGCTCTCTATACCCAAGAGTTCAATTGTTTTAATTTTTAGCTCCCACAAATAAGTGAGAATATGGTGAAATTTGTCTTTTTGTGCCTGGCCTATTTCACTTAACATAATGGCCTCCAGTTCTACCCATATTGTTGCAAATGACAGGATCTCATTCTTTTTATGGCTGAATAGTACTCCATTGTGTATATGTACCACATTTTCTTTATCCATTCACCTGTGGATGGACAGTTAGGTTGCTTCAAAATCTTGGCTATTGTGAATAGTGCTGCAGTAAACATAGGAGTAGATATCTCTTCAATATACTGATTTCCTTTCTTTTGGGTATACATCTATCACTGGGATTACTAGATCATATGGTAGTTCTATTTTTGGTTTTTTGAGGAACTTCCAAACTGTTCTCCGTAGTGGTTGTACTAATGTACATACCCACCCACAGTTTATAGGGGTTCCTTTTTCTCCAGTATTTGTTACTGTCTGTCTTTTGGATAACAGCCATTTTAACTGGGGTGAGATGATATTTCATTCTAGTTTTGATTTGCATTTCTCTAATGATCAATTCTATTGAGCACTTTTTCTATACCCATTTGCCATTTTTATGTCTTCACTTAAGAAATGTCTGTTTAGATCTTTTGCCTATTTTTAATTGGATTATATTCTGGTTTTTAATTCCTTGCCAGATGGATAGTTTGCAAATATCTTCTTCCACTCTGTGGGTTATCTCTTCAATTTTTTGATTGCTTTCTTTGTTGTGCAGAAGCTTTTTAACTTCATGTGATTCTACGTGTTCATTTTTGCTTTTGTTGCCTCTGCTTATAGGGTATTGCTCAAGAAATCCTTGCCCACTTCAATGTTCTGGAGAGTTTCCTCAATGTTTTCTTTTACTAGTTTTATAGTTTGAGGTCTTAGACTTAAGTCTTTAATTCATTCTTTTTTTGCATATGGCAAGAGATAGGAGTCTAGTTTCATTCTTCTGCATATGGATATACAGGTTTCCCAGCACCATTTTTGGTTGTTGTTGTTGTTGTTTTCTTTTTTTGAGATGGAGTTTCACTCTTGTTGCTCAGCCTGGAGGGCACTGGCACTATCTCAGCTCACTGCAACCTCCACCTCCCATATTCAAGTGATTCTCCTACTTCAGCCTTCAAGTAACTGGGATTACAAGTGTCTGCTGCCACTCCTGGCTAATTTTTTTATTTTTAGTAGAGAAAGGGTTTCCCCAACGTTGGCCAGGCTGGTCTTGAACACTTGACCTCAGGCAATCCACCCGCCTCAGCCTCCCAAAGTGCTGGGATTACAGGCATGAGCCACCGCACCCAGCCTTCAGCACCATTTCTTAAAGAGACTATCCTTTCCTCAATATATGTGCTTGGTACCTTTCTCAAAAATGAGTTGACTGTATATGTACTGATTTTTTTCTGGGTTCTTTGTTCTGTTCCATTGGTCTATGTATCTGTTTTTATGCCAGTAACATGCTGTTTTGGTATCTATAGCTCTGTGGTATAATTTAAAGTCAGGTAATGTGATTCCTCCAGTTTTGTTCATTTTGCTTAGGATAGCTTTGGCTATTCTGGGTCTTTTGTGGTTCCACATAAATTTTAGAATTTTTTTTTTCTATTTCTGTAAAGAATGATATTGGTATTTCAATAAGGATTGCATTGAACCTGTAGATTGCTTTGGGTAGTGTGGACATTTTAACAATATTGAATCCTTCAAGCCATGAACATGGAATGTTTTCCTTTTTTTCTCTTTGATTTTTTGCATCAATATTTTATAGTGTTCATTGTAGAGATATTTCAACTCTTTGGTTAATTCCTAGGTATTTAGTTTTATTTGTACCTATTGTAAATAAAATTATTTTTTATTTCTTTTTCAGATTGTTTGCTGTTGGCATAAAGAAATGCTACTGATTTTTGTATGTTGATTTTGTATCCTACAACTTTTCTGAATTTATATGTCAGTTCAAACACTTTTTTGATAGAGACTTTTAAGTTTCTCCAAATATAAGACTGTATCTTCTGCAAGCAAGGATGCTTTGACTTCTTCCATCCGAATCTGGATGTCCTTCATATCTTTCTCTTGTCTGATTGCTCTAGCTAGGACTTCCAGTACTGTCGAATAACAGTGGTGAAAGTGGGTATTCTTGTTGCGTTCCAGCTCTTACAGGAAAGGCTTTCAGTTTTTCCTCATTTAGCATGATACTAGCAATGGATCTGTCATATATGGCTTTTATTATGTTAAAGTTTGTTCCTTCTGTACTCAGTTTTTTCAGTGTTTTTTTTTTTATCATAAAGGGATATTGAATTTTATCAAATGCCTTTCAGTATCAATTGAAATGATCGTATGGCTTTTGTACTTCATTCTGTTCGTATAATGTATCATACTGATTGATTTGCATATGTTGAACCATCCTTGCATCCCCTGGATAAATCCTACTTGGTCATAATAAATGATTTTTCTAATGTGACATTGAATTTGGTTTGTTACCATTTTGTTTTAGATTTTTGCATTAATGTTTATCAGGGATATTGACCTATAGTTTTATTTTTTGATTTGTCTTTTTCTGGATTTGGTATCAAGGTAATACTGGCTTCATGGAATGAGTTTCAGAGTATTCCTACCACTTCAATTTTTTGGGATAGTTTGAGTAAGATTGGTATTAGTTCTTCTTTAAATGTTTGGTGAAATTCAGCAATGAAGCATTCAGGTCCTAAGCTTTTCTTTGCTGGGTGACTTTTTATTATGACATCAATCTCATTACTTGTTATTTGTCTGTTTAAATCTTAGATTCTTCATGGCTTAATCTGGTAGGTTCTATATGTATCCATTTTATCTAGGTTTTCCAATTTATTGGCATATAGTTGCTCATAGTAGCCTCTAATGATCCTTTGAATTTCTGTGGTGTTGGTTGTAATGTCTTCTTTTTCATCTCCAGTTTTATTTATTTCAGTCTTCTCTCTTTTTTTCTTAGTCTGGTTAAAGGTTTATTGATTTTATTTATCTTTTCAAAAAACAAAATTTTTCCTTTCGTTTATCTTTTTTATTGTTTTCTCCATTTCAATTTAATTTATCTCTTCTCTAATCTTTGTTACTTCTTTTCTTCTGTGAATTTTGGGTTTGGTTTGCTCTTGCTTTTCTAGTTAAGACGCATTATTAGGTTGTTTATTTAATATTTTTCTACTTTTTTGGTATGGCACTTATAGCTATAAACTCTCTTAGTACTGCTTTTACTGTATTCCATAGGTTTTGGTATGTGTTATGTTTCTATTATCATTTGGTTCAGGAAGTATTTCAATTCCTTCTTTCATCCTTGCCTGTTTGAACTGTAATTGTCTGCCCTTCAATTTCTCCTTAGTTTCTTCACTGACCCACTGGTCATTCAGGAGCATATTGTTTAAATTGGATGTGTTTGAAATAGCTATCAAAATTCTTCTTGTTACTGACTTCTAGTTTTATTCCACTGTGGTCAGATACTTTATATTTTCTGAATTTTGTTTTGTTTTGTTTTGTTTTGTTTTGTTTTGTTTTGTTTTGTTGAGACGGAGTTTTGCTCTTGTTGCCCAGGCTGGAGTGCAATGGCACATTCTCGGCTCACCGCAACCTCCGCCTCCTGGGTTCAAGCAATTCTCCTGTCTCAGCCTCCCAAGTAGCTGGGATTACAGGCACGCGCCACCACGTCCGGCTAATATTTTTCGTATTTTTAGTAGAGACGGGGTTTCACCGTGTTGGCCAAGATGGTCTCGATCTCTTGACCTCGTGATCCACCCTCCTCGGCCTCCCAAAGTGCTGGGATTACAGGCGTGAGCCACCGCATCCGGCCCTTATATTTTCTGAATGTTTTAAGACTTGTCTTGTGGTCTAATATACGGTCTATCCTCGAGAATGATCCATGTGTTCAGAAGAAGAATGTGCTCTCTACACCTATTGAATAAAATGTTCTGTAAGTATCAATTAGGTCCATTCAGTCTATAATGGAGATTAAGTCCAATGTTTACGTGTTGATTTTCTAGCTGGACGATCTGTCCCATGCTAGAAGTGGGGTGCTGAAGTATCTGGCTATTACTGTACTGGGGTCTCTCTCTCTCTATGGCTCTAATAATACTTGCTTTATATATCTGGGCACTTCGGTGTCAGTTGCATGTATCTTTACAGCTGTTGTGCCCTCTTGCTGAATTTACTCCTTAATCATTATATAATCACCTTATTTGTCTCTTTTTATGATTTTTGTCTTGAAATCTATTTTTTCTGATATAAGTATAGCTACACATCCTATTTTGTGTTTCTGTTTGCATTGAATATATTTTTCCATTCTTTTATTTTCAATCTATTCATGTCTTTATAGGTAAAGCATGTTTCATATAGGTACCAGATTGTTGTCTTGTGTTTTAATCCATTCAGCCACTGTATGTCCTTTTATTTATTTTATTTATTTATTTATTTTTTCACTAGAAAAAAATACAGAGCTTTAAGTGTTCTCAACACCAGCGGCAGCGGTCTCTGTAGGACAGGGGAGTGAGTTCTGTTGATCGACAGGGATCGGTGGCTCCTGCTTGCTGGCGATGAGCGGGTTCCGCAGGACCACAATGACTGAGTCCCCGCGCAGGAACATCTTGGAGATGTAGCGGTCTTTGTTGACTGGCTTGGACTTCTTCTTGCCCTTGCCACTCTTGGGCACCTCAGTCCACGTCTCCTTCACGTTCTCCAGCACCATGTTGCAGTGCCTATTGAAGGCCGTCACGCGGCCCAGGAGTTTCTTATCGTTGCGGCAGTTGATGAGCACTTGGGTGTTGTTCTTGACGGACTGAGTGAGCACAGAGAGTGGCCCCGTGTTAAATTCCTCCTCCTCCCGCTTCTGCAGCTCCTCCGGGGTCATCTCACTCTTGGGCTTGTTGAGGAGGCTCATGTTGGTCACCAAACTCTCAGTTCACTCCAGTTTCCTCCGCGTTGCTGCTGCCTGAGCTGTATGTCCTTTTATTGGAGAGTTGAGTCTATTTACATCCAATGTTACTATTCATAAGGATGTACTCCTGTGATTTTATTTGTTTTATGGTTGTTGGGTAGTCTTCTCTTCCTTCTTTTCTTCCTTTCTGTCTTCCTTTTAGTGAAGGTGATTTTCTAAGGTGGTATGTTTTAATTTCTTGCTGCTTTTTATTTTTTGTGTAGCTGTTGTATGTTATTTGATTTCAGACTACCATGAAGCTTGCAAATAATTATAGCTTATTTATTTTAAACTGATGACACTGATTGTATAAATGAATGAGATCGATTTTAAAAGAAAACTGATAATAATTCTTCACTTAAACCTTGTTCCCTTGCTTTTAAACATCCTGTTGTTCCTATTTACTAAGTATCTTACTGTACTGTCCATGCCTTGAAAGTTGTTGTAGTTATTATTGTTGATTGGTTCATCTGTTTGTCTTTTTATTTAACATGTGAATAGAATTTACACACAGCGATTACAGTGTTTAATATTCTTTTTTTTTTTTTTTTGAGACGGAGTTTTGCTCTTGTTACCCAGGCTGGAGTGCAATGGCGCGATCTCGGCTCACCGCAACCTCCGCCTCCTGGGCTCAGGCAATTCTCCTGCCTCAGCCTCCTAAGTAGCTGGGATTACAGGCACGCGCCACCATGCCCAGCTAATTTTTTCACCTTTAGTAGAGACGGGGTTTCACCCTGTTGACCAGGATGGTCTCGATCTCTCGACCTCGTGATCCACCCGCCTCGGCCTCCCAAAGTGCTGGGATTACAGGCTTGAGCCACTGCGCCCGGCCAGTGTTTAATATTCTATATTTTTCTGTATACTTAACAATTAGCAGTGATTTGTGCCTTCAGATAATTTCTTATCACTCACTAATGTCTTTTTCTTTTAAATCAAATATCTCCCTTTAGCATTTCTGGTAGGACTGATCTGGTGTTGATGAAATTCCTCAGCTTTTGTTTGTCTGCGAACATCTTTATTTGTCCTTCATGTTTGAAGGATATTTTCACCAGATATACTATTCTAGAGTAAAATATTTTTTCCTTCAACACTTTGAATATATCATGTCACTCTCTGCTTGCCTGTAAAGTTTCCACTGAAGAGTCTGCTGCCAGACGTATTGGATCTCCATTGTATGTTAGTTCTTTCTTTTCTCTTGCTGCTTTTAGGATCCCTTCTTTATTCTTGACCTTTAGAAGTTTGACTATTAAATGTCTTGAGGTAGCCTTCTTTGGGTTAAATCCACTTGGTGTTCTGTAACCTTTTTGTACTGGATATCGATGTGTTTCTCGAGGTTTGGGAAGTTCTCTGTTATTATCCCTTTGAATAACATTTCCACCCCATCTCTGTCTCTACCTACTCTTTAAGGCAAATAACTCTTACATTTGCCCTTTTGAGGTTGTTTTCTAGATCTTGTAAGCATGCTTCATTATTCTCTATTCTTTTTTTCTTTTGTCTTCTCTGGCTGTGTATTTTCAAATAGCCTGTCTTCAAGCTCACTAATTCTTTGTTCTGCTTGATCAGTTCTGCTAGTAAGAGACTCATGCATTCTTCAGTATGTCAATTGCATTTTTCAACTCCAAAATTCCTGTTTCTTTTTAATTATTTGATTCTCTTTTTTAAATTTATCTGTTAGGATCCCAAATTCCTTCTCTGTGTTATCTTGAATTTCTCTGAGTTTCCTCAAAATGGCTATTTTGAATTCTGTGTTAGAAACACCACATATCTCTTTCTCTCTGTGATAGGTTACTGTTGCCTTATTTAGTTCATTTGATTAAGTCATGTTTTTCTGGATGGTATTGATGCTTGTGGTTGTTCATTGGTGTCTGGACATTGAAGAATTAGGTATTTGTTGTAGACTTCAGTGTCTCGGCTTTTTTTTAACCTATCCTTCTTGGGAAGGCCCAGTATTCAAAGGGACTTGTGTGTTGTGATCAAAGTTTTTGGTCACTGCAGCCAGATCAGTATTACCGGGGCACCCCAAGCCCGGTAATGCTGTGACTCTTGCAGACTTATGTATAAGTTCCACCTCGGTGGTCTTGGAAAAATTCTCTGAATCACCAGACAAAGATTCTTGTTCTCTTCCCTTACTTTCTGCCAAACAAATAAAATCTCTCTCTCTCTCTCTCTCTTTCTCTCTCTCTCTCTCTGCTGAGCTGCCTGGAGCTGGGGGAGGGGTGACACAGCACCCCTGTGGCCACTAGCACTGGGACAGCACTAGGTCAGACATGAAGCCAGCACAGCACTGGATCTCACCCAAGGCCCGCTGTAACCTGGCTACCAACTATGTCCGCTCAAGGCCCTAGGACTCTACAATCAGCAGGTGGCGAAGCCAGCCCGTCTTGAGTCTTCCTTGATGACTGTACGTTCCCCCAGGCCCCATGTGGGTCCAGCGGTACCATATGGGAGCCAAGGCCTGGAATCAAAAACCTTGGAAATATACCTGCAAATTCTTCTGCAGCTGAATTGGCACCCAAACCACAAGACAAAGCCCTTTGCACTCCTGTCTTCCCTTTTTACAAACAGAGGAGTCTTTCCCTGTGGCCGCCACCACCACCACAGGCACACAGCAAGTGCTGTCAGGCTACCATCAGTATTCACTTAAGGACCGAGAGCTTTTCAGTCAGCTTGTGGTGAACACTGCCAGGCCTGGGACTCACCTTTCAGGACAGTTCGTTCCCCTCTGGTGCAAGGCACGTCTACAAATGCTGTCCAAGAACCAGTGCCTGGAACTGGGGACCTTACGAGCCCGCTTGGCACTCTATTCCACTGTGGCCAAGCTGGTGCCTCAGCTGCAAGACAAAGCCCCTTTTACTCTTCCTTCTGCTGTTCTCAAGCAGAAGGAGTCTCTCTTTGTAGCTACCATAGCTGGGAATGTGCTGGGTCACACGTGAAGCCGGCACATCATCCAAGGCCCATGTACTACTTAGCTACAGCTGCTGTTTATCCAGGGCCCGAGAGCTGGTGATGAATTCTGTCAGGACTGAGTTCTTCCCTTCAAGGCATCAGATTCCTTTCTGCCCCAGGGTGTGTCTAGAAGTGTCATTTAGGAACTAGGGCCTCAGGACTGCCCAGTGCCTTTCTGCTGTGGCTGAGCTGATATCCAAGTTGCAGGACAAAGCCCTTTGTACTCTTCCCTCTCCTCTCCTCAAGCAGAAGGAAGGAGTCTCTTTCATAGCTGTGAGCTGTGCTGCCTAGGGTTGGGAAGAAGTGGCACAAGCACCCTATTAGCTACCCAGGGTGGTGTCTCACTAGTTGCATGCCGCCCCTGTCCACTGGCACCAAGCCCAGCACAGTTCTAGGTCTTGTCTAGGAGTTGCAGTCCTTGTGACCTAGACTATCTTTCAAGTGTATTTAGGACTCCAGAGAACTGGAGCCTGTGATGGCAAGGCTTGCCAAAACTCATATTCCAACCATGAGGATGGGCAATTCCCTCTGGCTAGGGATGGTCAAAATGTTCCCTCTGTGGGTATCATCTGAGTTCTGCCTGGTGTTGCTTTCCACTGTGACAGGGCGGCACTGAATTCCAATCAAAAGTCCCGCAATCACTGTACTCTGTCTCCACAAAGCACACAGATTCTTTGTCTGCACCATGCAGCCACTAATGAGGGATGGGGATGGGGTGGTGGTGGCAACTCAAGACTGTCTTTCCCACCTTCTCAGTGTCTCTTTCCGTGACATGATGTTAAAAGCAAATACTGTGATTACTCACTTGAAGTCTGGTTCTTAAGAATTTGCTTTTTTGGGGTATATAGTTGTTAAATTTCGTCTTCCTGTGGGGAAGATGATTGGTCGAGGCTTCTATTCAGCCATCGTGTTCTGCCTCCGCCCTCAAACTAGTTTTTTAAAGCATTTGAACCAACTTGTGTTCACTTTGCATCCTGCATCTATAATTTTTTTATTAGTTCCAGGAGTTTTTTTTTTTTTCTGTTCTTTAAGGTTTTCTAGACAGTCATTTATGTCATCTGTAAACAAAAACCAGTTTTATTTATTCCATCACAATCTGAACACCTTTTATTTCACTTTCTCATGTTAGCTAGCATCTCCAATGCTATGTTGAATAGAAATAATGAGAGGAGACATCCCTGTTATGTAGCCAATCTTAGGATGAGAGCATCTAGTTTCTCACTATTAAGTTTCTGTATGTTTTCTTTAGACTCTTTTTATCAAGTTGAAGCAGGTCCCCTCTGTTACTAGTTTGCTTAGAGTTTTTAGCATGAATGAGTGTTGACTTTGTCAAATGCTTTTCCTGCATCTACTATGAAATGATTTTTCTTCTTTAGCCTGTTAATTTGGTAGATTACATTAATTGATTTTTGAATATTGGGCCAGCCTTGCATACCTGGAATAAATCTCATTTTTTCATGGTATGTAATTCTTTTTACACATTGTTGGATTTGAAAAGTCTGTAGCTTTCCTCTCTTGTGATGTCTTTGTCCGGTTTTGGTATTAGGGCAATGCTGGCTGGCCTCATAGAATGAATTGGGAAAAATTCTCTCTGCTTCTGTTAGAAGAGTTTCTAGAGAATTGGCATTATTTGTTCCTTAACTGTTAGCATTTACTAACCTAAAAAGAAAGTCACTGGGCCTGGTGTTCT
The DNA here is from genome assembly GCF_048565385.1 of Saimiri boliviensis. Classification (NCBI taxonomy): domain Eukaryota; kingdom Metazoa; phylum Chordata; class Mammalia; order Primates; family Cebidae; genus Saimiri; species Saimiri boliviensis. Next base: position 91,440,319 of record NC_133462.1, read on the forward strand.
GTTTTGGAAGATTATTAATTATTGTTCCAATTTCTTTAATAGATACAGCTTCTTATGTGAATTTGACTTCTAGTTTAATTACACTGTGGTTCGAGACCATACTTTGTGTTATTTCTATTCTTTTAAATTGTGTTAAGATGCATTTTATGGCCCAGCACATGGAGCATCTTGGTGAACACTCATGTGGGACTGAGAAAATCGTGTATTCTTCTGTTGTTAGATGAAGTAGTCTATAAGTATCCATTAAATCTGGTTGATTGATTAGTTCAGCCATGTCCTTACTGATTTTCTGCCTGCTGGATCTGTTAATTAATGATAGAGAGGTGTCAAAGTTGCAAGAGATAATAGTGGATTTTTCTATTTCTCTTTGCACTTCTATGTTGTTAAGACATATATGTGGCAAAAATAGTTTTGAGAAAACATGAAAGGCCAGGCACAGTTGCTTACACCTGTAATCCTAACACTCTGGGTTACCAAGGTAGGAGTATTGCTTGAGCCCAGGAGGCCAAGGCTGCAGTGAGCCATGATACTGCCACTGCACTCCAGCCTGGGTGGAAGAGCAAGACCCTGCCTCCAAAAAAAAAAAAAAACCATGGGAATGTAAACATAAATGTAATCACTGAATCAGGTCAGTGATGACCTGCGAGTGGATGGGGGAGGTAGGCAAGGTTAGGCATACAGGAAATTTCTAAGGTATAGGTAATGTTCTGATTCTCAATCTGGGTGATTAACACATAGGTGTTCATCTTAGTATTATTATTTAAATGGTGTATGTGCATTATATACTCTTTTGTAGATAATGAAATTGTTACATTATACTTTAAAATAAATATAAGGAAAATACGTATATGTAGAGAATTCAGAGAACCATTTAGAATATATAAGCTTGGATGTCATAAAACTTCATTAACACGATTGACTAATATGAGCTTAGAAAATATTATTCTTATAAAACACATATTTTATGAGGCCAAGGCAGGCAGATCACGAGGTCAAGAGATTGAGACCATCCTGGCTAACATGGTCAAACCCCATCTCTACTAAAACTACAAAAAAAATAGCTGGGCAAGGTTGCATGCGCCTCTAGTCCCAGCTACTCAAGAGGCTGAGGCAGGAGAATTGCTTGAACCCAAGAAGTGGAGGTTATAGTGAGCCAAGATCATGCCATTGTACTCCAGCCTGGGTGATGGCAAAACTACATCTCAAAAAAAAATAAAAAAGATAGATTTCGTGGTAAAACACGAAAGAAAAATACAAGAGGTAGTAATTGTGCAGGTTGTGCAGGATCTTGAAGAACAAGTATAGTATCGGGAAGGAGAAGAGGGAAGTGGGGACTCAGAGAGGGGAAGACTATAAACAGTTTTGGAAGGAGGAAAGAACACATCTGAAATATAATATGGCAGATGAAATTGAATAGCAAAGAAAAGGAATAACATGGAGATTCCCTGAAAATCATTTGGAAAAAGTTTGAGGTTTTTTCCTGTATATAATTAAGGAGCCAGCAAAGTTCCTAAGCAGAACATAACTAGGCTGGGTGCAGTGCTGTGCACCTGTAGTCCCAGCTACTCAGGAGGCTGACACAGGAGGATATCTTGAGCCCAGGAGTTTGAGACCAGCCTGGGCAATACTGTGAGACCCCATCTCTTAATTTTGAAAAAAATCTTTTTTTTTTTTTTTTTTTTGAGACGGAGTTTCACTCTTGTTACCCAGGCTGGAGTGCAATGGCGCGATCTCAGCTCACCGCAACCTCCGCCTCCTGGGTTCAGGCAATTCTCCTGCCTCAGCCTCCCGAGTAGCTGGGATTACAGGCACACGCCACCATGCCCAGCTAATTTTTTGTGTTTTTAGTAGAGACGGGGTTTCACCATCTTGACCAGGGTGGTCTCGATCTCTTGACCTTGTGATCCACCCGCCTCGGCCTCCCAAAGTGCTGGGATTACAGGCTTGAGCCACCACGCCTGGCCGAAAAAATCTTTTTAAAAGAGGAAAAGGAACATGGCTTATTGAAACTTAAATGAAGATAAATTAAAACATGGCAGATTAAGTACATTTATTTATCTCTAATCTCTCCCAAAATCTCCCCAAATCACAGAGAGAAAAAGATTTTTCTGAGTTACAAACCTATAAAGTCAAAAAGTGGAAAGGAGGCAAGAACAAAAGATAGAAAGCAGAGCAAGACATGGTAACCGAGTAGTGCATAGCAATTCCGTTAAGTAAGTGCTTACAGAAGAGAATTCTAAATTGGTGGGAAGTTATGTCAACAAGATGGTAGAATTGAAGTTCTCTGGCCCAACTTCCCCCACCCCCAGAAATCCAGCTAGCAACTGTCCACAAACAAGAATACCTTTGCCAATATCCAATATCAGAACTAAGAAAAGCCATATTCAAAGGGTAAGAGGAATTGTTTCTCTTTGACCATGTCACGTGTCTCCCAAGCTACATAGTGCCACACACAGAAGATTCCCCTAGGCCCATGGTTTCCACCATGGCGAAAGATAGATGAGATAGATATTCAACTTTCCCACCATTCTGGGACCCTTCACAAGAGGCTTAGTTCTGTCTCACTCCACAGGACACATTGGGAGTACCAGCAGGGACAGACCACCTGGGATCAATTAGAAATGAAGAACAGGGCCTGGAACCTACAGCAACCAGCATGTGATGGCTCTGCATTCTAGCAAATGGGGCACCACACCAGAGAGACTACCCAACAGCATCACTCTGCAAGAAACAGGATCCATAGGGCTGCCAGCCTCAAGTCGCTAGCCAGCTTTCCCATCTACCTCCAGCGTTCTCTTTAAACCTTCCCCAGGCCAGAAGGCAAGTGTAGGTCAGTGTTTTCCTATGAAGGAAGCATCTGGCCCCGCTCAACCACAGAGACAGAGCAAGCCAAGCCCTGGTGCTCTCCTTAAGCCTTCCCCTTACCAGGAGGCAAATGTAGGTCAGTATTTACCTGCAGAGGGAGTATCTGGCCTCACACAACATCAACAGCTGAGTGATGACCCTACCACACCTTAATGCTGTGCTTTTTTGTTTTTAAATTTTAGATTCAAGGTGTACATGTGTAGATTTGTTACATGGATATATTGAGTAATGACGATGTTTGGGCATCTAGTGTACCCATCATCCAAATAGTGAACATTGTACTCAATAGGTAAATTTTTTTTTTTTTTTTTTTTTTTTTTTTTTTTTTTTTGAGACAGAGTTTCACTCTTGTTACCCAGGCTGGAGTGCAATGGCGCGATCTCGGCTCACCGCAACCTCCGCCTCCTGGGTTCAGGCAATTCTCCTGCCTCAGCCTCCTGAGTAGCTGGGATTATAGGCACGCGCCACCATGCCCAGCTAATTTTTTGTATTTTTAGTAGAGACAGGGTTTCACTATGTTGACCAGGATGGTCTCGATCTCGTGACCTCGTGATCCACCCGCCTCGGCCTCCCAAAGTGCTGGGACTATAGGCTTGAGCCACCGCGCCCGGCCCAATAGGTAATTTTTTAATCCTCACTCCCCTCCCACCCTCTCCCTTTTTTGGAGTCCCCACTGTCTATTATTTCTGTCTTTACGTCCACGTGTACCCATTTAGCTCCCATTACTTATAAGTGAGAACATGCAGTATTTGATTTCACTTAGGATAATGGTGTCCAGCTTTATTTATGTTGCTGCAAAAAACATATTTTATGCTTTATTATGGCTGCATAGTATACCATGGTGTATAAGACAACCCTAGATCTAAAGACAAGTTCAGTCTATGCATATGTATGGAGCATAGCCTCTGGCCCTGTCCACTCTGTGTAGCTAACCACAGACTCCAGAGACCTCATCCAGCCTTGGAGCCCAGGATGTGGCCCTGTCCAACTGCAGATTCTGAACAACAATACAATAGGTACATAAAAAAAATGTGCAGCATCTCTAATCATTAGGGAAATGCAAATTAAAAGCACAGTGAGATATCACCTCATACCTATGACAATGACTTTTATCAAAAAGATGAAAGATAACAAGTGTTGGTAAAGATGTGGATAAAAAGTATCCTTCATACATTGTTGTTGGGAATATAAATCAATATAGCCATTGTGGGAAATGGTATGGAAGTTTCTCAAAAATCTCAAAATAAAATAACCAGCAATCCACTACAACTCCCAGTGGGATCCAACAATCCCACTTCTAAGTATATATCCAAAGGAATCAAAATCAGTATGTGGATATCTGCATATCCATGTTCACTGATTTACAGTAGCTGAGATATGGAAACAGCCTATGTGTCCATCAGTAGATGCATGGATAAAGAAAATGTGATATGTATACACAATGGAATGCTATTCAGCCTTCTAAAAAGAAGGAAATTTTGTCACTTGCAACAACATGGGTAAGCCTGGAGGACATTATGCCAAGTGCAATGAGCCAGGCACCGAAGGACAAATACTGTATGACCTCACTTACATGAACACTCTAAAAAAGTTGACCTCATAGAAGTAGAGAGTAAAATGATGGTTACAAGAGCCAACGTGGGGGAGAATGTGAAAAGGAGGCAGTATTAATCAAAGGGTATAAAAGTTCAGATTTACAGGAGGAATAAGTTTTCAGATTATTGTGCATCAGGGTGACTGTAGTCAGTAAGAGTATTACATATATAAAATAAAAAATAAAATGATAATATGGTAGGAACTCCCCAATGTGCATTCAGCTCTTTTCTCCAGCGCTACTCCCTAAATATGGAAACATAACATTATCCTCTTAACAGGATAAGAGAGGATTCTTCTTTGGATTAACCCATCAGACCTACTTAAAAGAACTTAAGAGGTGTAGGGAGAAACATAGTGGGTCATGATGGAAGCAAGAGGTTTCACTCAGTGATAAAGCTGACTCACACCTTGTCATGGCTCCTCTCTTAAATATTAGTGTATACTGAAGGACCTCCAGAAAATTACAGAAAGCCTGCAACATGAAAGTCAGACACCTGACTCAATAACCAGAAAAATGGGAATCAAAAGAAACAGCACAGAGCAGGGAGCAGAAGAAAACTTGATAAAAAAAAATATATACATAGCAGAGTGAGCCTGACTATAGACCCAAAGCCCCTAAATAAAGAGGCGACTGCATCCCCTTCAAGAAAGACCTTGATACACTATAAAAATTTATGTTGTTAATCTTTCTCACAGCCTACCCCAGAGGGACCTGTGGCCTCTAACCAGGGTAACTGTACACTGGGGAAAAGGAAATATCAGACATATCACAGACTACTGGCCACTGGCTATGAACTGACACTGATTCTAGAAGATCCAAATGTCACTGTGGGCCTCTATCAGAATATACGCTTATGGAAGTTAGATGATCAATGGAGTTTTCACTCAGGCCTGTCTCGCAGTGAATCCAGTGGGTCTCCAAACCCGTGCTATGGTTATTCCTTCAGTTCTAGGATGCATGCTTGGGATAATACTTAGCAGCTGACAGAATCCCCATATTGGTTCCTGGCCTATGAAGTGAGAATAATTATGGTGAGTAAGGCCATGTATAAGCCATTAGCACTGCCTCTACCTTGGAAAATAGTAAATAAAAAGCAATAATGAATTCTTAGAGGGATTTCAAAGACTAGAGCCACCATCAAGAAATTAGAAGATGCAGGGGTGGTGTGATTCTCATGACATCCCCATTCAACTTACCTATCTAGCTGGTGCAGAAGACAGATGGATCTTGGAGAATGACTGGGTTGTCATAAGCTTAACCAGGTGGTAACTCCAATTGCAGCTGCCATACCAGATGTGTTTCATTGCTTGAGCAAATTAACACATCCCTTGCTATGTGTTATGCAGTTATTGATCTGGCAAATGCCTTTTTCTCCCATCCCTGTCTGAGGCCCAGCGGAAACAGTTTGCCTTCTGTGGGCAAGGACAGCAATACATCTTCAACGTCCTACCTCAGGGGTATGTCAACTCTCCAGCCCTATGTCATAATTTAGTTTGTAGGCATCTTGGTCACCTTTCCATTCCATTAGATAATATCACACTGGTCCATTATATTGATGACATTATGTTAATTGGACGTGAAGAGTAAGAAGTGGCAATGACCCTAGATGTATTAGTAAGACATTTACAAGCGAAAGAGTGGAGAATAAATCCAACTCAAATTTGGGGCCTTCTACCTCAGTAAAATTTCTTGCAGTCCTGTGTGAGGCATATCAAGATATCTCTTCTAAGGTGAAGTTTAAGATGTTTGCATTTGGCCCCTCCTATAACCAAGAAAGAAGCACAATGCCTAATGGGCCTCTTTGGATTTTAGAGGCAACATATTCCTCATTTGGAAATGTTACACTTGTCCATTTCCCAAGTCACCCAGAAAGCTCTGAGTTTTCAATGGGACCCAGGACAAGAGAAGGCTGTACAATAGGTCTAGGCTGCTGTGTAAACTGCTCTGCCACTCGGGCTGTTTGATATAGCAGATGTCAGTGGCACACAGGGATGCTATGTAGAGCCTTTGTCAAGCCCTTATAGCTAAATTGAACCACACTTCCTTGAATTTTGGAGAAAGGCCCTTTCATCATCCTTGGATAACTACTCTCCTCTTAGGAGACAACTCTTGGCCTACTGTTGGGCTTTAGCAGAGACTGAATGCTTGACCATGGGCCACCAAGTTACCCAGCAACCCTAGCTGTTCATCATGAATTGGGTATTATTTGACCCACTGAGTCATAATGTTGGACATGCACAGCAACACAATACTCCATTATCAGATGGAAGTGGTATATACATGATTGGGTCCTAACAGGCCCTCAAGGGGCAAGTAAATTTTAGGACAAAGTGGCCCAAATTCACATGGTTCCTACTGCTGCTACACTGCCTTCTCTCTCCCCATTTGCACCTATGGTTTCATGGGGAGTTCCCTACAATGAGTTAACAGAGGAAAAGAAGATTTGGGCCTGGTTTACAGATGGCTCTGCATGCTATCCAGCAGCACCAAAAAGTGGACAGCTATAGGAACATAGCCCCTTTTGGGCATCCCTGAAGGAGAATGCTAAGGGAAATTGACTCAGTGTCTGGCCTGCATCACTGCCAGCTGACTACAGAGGCCTTAGGTTTTGGAGAAACCTCAGCAGCAAGCCGATCTCAGAGGCTGGAGACTTAAGATACACCCCATCACTGCATCATTTTCAGTGGCCAGGGGTTTCCAGCTTGGTGCTGTACCAACTGTGATGGTTCTAGGCTTAAGGAACCCCCCAGCGTTTCAGTGGTTGCCATAGTCATAGGTTTATGGGCCACACCAGCTGACCCACCTGGAATCTCTGGACAGGCTTACTGTTGAATTGTGTTCCCAGACAAAACCACACTGTGAAGACTGGAATAAGTATCTACTACTTCAGTGCACAGATATCAATGCATGACCAGAAAGATCAAGAAAAATCAGGGAAATATGGTGTCCTCAAATGGACAAAATAAAGTGCCAGTGACTGGCCCTAAAGAGATAGAGATGTATGAACTGTCTAACAAATAATTCAAAATAACTGTTTTAAGGAAGTTCAGTGCACTTCAAGAAAATGCAAAGTAACAATTCAACAAAATGAGGAAACAATACATGATCAGAATGATAAATTTAACAGAGATTGAAATTTTTTTAAACAAAAATGCAAGTGCTGAAAAATAAGTGAACAAAAAAAAATGCAATAGAAAGCAAAAACAGTCAGTTGATCAAGGAGAAGAAAATATCTGTAAAACTGAAAATAGATTACTTGAAAATATACAGTTATAAAAAATGAAAGGAATGAAGGAAGCTGGTGGGATTCATGGAACAGCATCAAAATAGCAAATGTTTAAGTCATTGGGGTTTAAGAGGGAGTAGAGAAATACAGTGGGGTAGAAAGTTTATTTAAGGAAATAGGAAACTTGAAACCTGCAGAAAATTATAGTATCCAGGTACATAAAGATTAAAGGTTACCAGTAAGATTCAATCCAAATAAGACTACCCCAAGACTTATTGTAATCAAATTGTCAAAGATGAAAGACAAAGAGAAGATCCTGAAAAGAAGCAAATAACATATAAGGGAGTTCCAATACACCTAACATCAGACTTCTCAGCAGAAGTATTACAGGCAAGAAGGGAATGGGATGATACATTTATATTCAAAGTGCTGAATTAAAAAAAATAAAAGCCAACCAAGAACACTGTGCCCAGCAAGCCATCCTTCAAAAATGAAGATTTTCATAAACAAAAGCTGAGGGAGTTTATCACCACTAGACCTGTCTTACAAGAAATACTAAAAGTAGTGCATTGAGCTGAAAGAAAAGGATGCTTATGAGTAATATGAAAACATCTGAAAGTATTAAAAAACAATGGCAAAATAAGTCGGAATATTCTGATACTGTAATGGTGGTGTTTAAATTACTTATAAAGGTTAAAACCAAAACTATTAAAATACTACAATAATTTTTCAAGGGATATGCAATATAAAAAGATGTAAATTGTAAATTGTGAGGAAGAGTGGCATAAAATATAGAAAAATTTCAATCTAACTTGTTATTAGCTTAAAATAACATATTATAACTATAAGATGATATATGTAAGCTTCATGGTAACCACAAAGCAAAACCTATACTAGATTCACAAAAATAAAAGGGAAGGGATAAAATCATACTAGTAGAAAAAAATAATTTAGCCAAAAGAAAGATAGTAAAACAGGAAGAAAGGATCTACAAAACAACGAAAAAAACTATTTTAAAATGGAAGTAGAATTACATTGAATGTAAATGTATTAAATTCTAAAATCAAAAGACAAAGTGGCTGATTGGACTAAAAAATAAGACCCAATTACAAGCTGCCACTTCACCTGTGAGGACACATATAAACTGAAAGTAAAAGAAGAAATGACCAGAAATTCTATTATGTACCAGTTCATGGGCTGCAGCCAATGGTTTGGCTAGATGATTAGGTACTTCAAAGGAACATGATTGGAAAATTTGTGACAAATAAATATGGGGAAGAGGTATGCAGATAAACCTTTCTGAATGGGCAAAAATTGTGAAGATATTTGTACCCAAGTGAATGATCACTAAAGAGTAACATCAGTAGATGAAATTAACAATCAGATGGATAGGATGACCCATTCTGTGGATACCAGTCAGCCTGTTTCCCTAGCCACCATTGTCATCACCCAATGCATTCATGAAAGAAAGTAGCCATGGTGGTAGAAATTGAGGTTATTCATGGGCTCAGCAGTGTGGACTTCCACTCACCAAGGCTGACCTGGCTGTGGCCAACTCTGAGTGCCCAATCTGCCAGAAGCAGATATGAACAATGGGGGTGTCATACCCCCAATATGACACCATTCTGTGTGGTGATTAGTTAGCTACCTGGTGGCAGGCTGACTACACTGAACTGTTTCCATCATGGAAGGGCAGTGTTTTGTTCTTACTGAAATAGACACTTACTTTGGATATGATTTGCCTTCCTTACACACAATGCTTCTACATTATCATTTGTGGACTTACAGAATATCTTATCTACTCTTCTGGTATTTGACACAGCATTTCTTTCACTTCAAAGGAAGAGAAGACAGCACTGGATCCATGCTTCTGAAATTCACTGGTCTTACCATGTTCTCCAGCTGGCATGATAGAATAGTGAAACAGTCTTTTGAAAACTGAATTACATTGACCTCTTAAGTGGCAATATGGCTGAGCAAGGTTTGCCAGAAGGCTGTATATGCTCTGAATCATGCCTAATATATGGTATTGTTTTCCCGGTTGCCAGGATTCTCAACTCCAGGAGTCATGGTGGAAATGGCAGTGGCACCACTCACTATTACCCTTAGAGACCTAATAGCAAATTTTTGCCTCCTGTTCCCAGGACTTCATGTGGAAATTGCACTGAATTTTTTGTTGGAATGGTTTAAGGCATAAGAGGTTTGGTGACAGTTCTACAACTGGCCTAACTTGAGGTCCCCTTGACCTGGGTCCTGCTGAATGGGCAGAATGTCATCATCACCAACCCAAGTATGTATGTATTGAGAAAATGAGTGACTCAAGAAGTATTTGCCAAATATCTTTCAGCCCAGTATATCTTTTGGAGTGCCCTGCTGAGAAATTCTTCTTAAAAATGTTGAGTAAATTTAAGGTATGTCAGAGTGTTTGTTTTCATAAATTACTCCATCTTCCCTTTCAAAAGATAGACTCTTCCCTGTCAAATTTTAGATTAGCAAGAAACAAGAAAGATCCTCAAAACCTACAGAAGGACAACCATTTAAATAATAAAAATCGAGTGATTCTGATTACCAACGAACTGGAGAAAATGCCCTCCCCTTAGCCTATTATTCATCAAGTGTGTAAAATAAAGATCTTTTCAGATATTCAAGATCTCAAAAAATGTATGTTTATACATCCTTTCACAGGAAGGTACTAAAGAATGTGCTTTAGCAAAACAAAAGATCAGAGCATGAGATCCTGTAAATGGCAGCTAAGAGAGAATAATGAAGGGAAACCCTAGGAAACAAGTACTGGATTATCTCTGCATTTATCACATGGAAAATATTATAAAATGCTATTTTAACTACCTACTGAAAAAACAACCACAATTTTTGAATGAAACAATTATTAACTCCAGGAAAAGTTATGTGTATGTATGTATATAGAGAAAATAAAACATACTCATAGTAGAACTGGCTCAGCAGTAAGCAATATTTAAACAGTAAATCTAAACAATATAAACACTCTACTCATTTAACTAAGAAGTTAACTAATTTGAGAGTTGGGGAGAAGATGTATAAGTAGGCATGGAAGAGGTACATTTTCTTCTGCCATATAAGAAGGCAATAGGGCTGACTCTGGGTACACTGCCTAGGAGTTAGCCCTGTTCCACAAGGAAAAGTAATAAAAGAGAAAAGAGAAGGTAATAGAGAATGTATAAAAATCATATACATTAAGAAAGACATTATAAGAATCTTTACTTGAGAATATGGAGACACACTGTAGAAAAAACAGCTGTACAAGTCAAGATTGTTTTCCTATTGACCACATAATTGGAAGTAAATCACTCCTCAGCAAATGCAAAAGAATGGAAATCATAACAGTCTCTCAGACAACAGTGCAATCAAATTAGACTCAGCATTAAGAAACTGACTCAGAACTGCACAACTTCATGGAAACTGAACAACTGGCTCTTGAATGTTGACTGGATAAACAATGAAATGAAGGCAGAAATAAAGATGTTCTTCAAAACCAATGAGAATGAAGATACAATGTACCAGAATCTCTGGGACACATTTAAAGCAGTGTCTAGAGGAAAATTTATAGCAATAAATGCCCACATGAGAAGCAAGGAAAGATCTAAAATCAACACCCTATCATCAAAATGGAAAGAGCTCGAGGAGCAAGATCAAAAAAACTAAAAAGCTAGCAGAAGACAAGAAATAACTAAGATCAGAGCAGAACTGAAGGAGACAGAGACACAAAAAAACCTTTAAAAAAATCAATAAATCCAGGAGCTGGTTTTTTGAAAAGATCAACAAAATAGACAACTAGCCAGATTAATAAAAAAGAAAAGAGAGAAGAATCAACTAGATGCAATAAAAAACGATAAAGGGGATATCACCACAGATTCCACAGAAATACAAACTACCATCAGGGATTACTACAAACAACTCTATGCACATAAACCAGTAAACCTGGAAGAAATGGATAACTTCCTAGACACTTGCACCATCCCCGGCCTAAACCAGGAAGAAGTCAAAATCCTGAATAGACCAATAACAAAGGCTGAAGTTGAGGCAGCAATTAATAGCCTACCAACCAAAAAAAGCCCAGGTCCAGATGGGTTCACAGCTGAATTCTACCAGACATACAAAGAGAAGCTGGTACCATTCCTTCTGAAACTATTCCAAACAATCCAAAAAGAGGGAATCCTTCCCAAATCATTTTGTGAGACCGATATCATCCTGATACCAAAATCCAGCAGAGACTTAACAAGAAAAGAAAACTTCAGGCCAATATCCATGATGAACTGCAAAAATCTTCAATAAAATGCTGGCAAAACAATTGCAACAGCACATCAAAAAGATTATCCATCACAATCAAGTAGGCTTCATCCCAGGGATGCAAGGCTGGTTCAACATATGCGAGTCTATAAACTTAATTCACCACATAAACAGAACCAAAGACAAAAACCACATGATTATCTCAGTAGATGCAGAGAAGGTGTTTGACAAAATTCACTAGCCTTTTATGCTAAAAACCTTCAATAAACTAGGTATCAACAGAACATATCTCAAAATAATAAAAGCCATTTATGACAAACCCACAGCCAATATCATACTGAATGGGCAAAAACTGGAAGCATTCCCTTTCAAATCTGGCACTAGACAAGCATGCCTTCTCTCACCACTCCTATTCAATATAGTATTGGAAGTTCTAGCCAGAGCAATCAGGCAAGAAAAAGAAATAAAGGGTATTCAATTAGGAAAGGAGGACGTCAAATTGTGTCTATTTGGAGATGACATGATTGTATATTTAGAAGAGTCCACCATCTCAGCCCAAAATCGCCTGAAACTGATAAGCAACTTCAGCAAAGTCCCAGGATACAAAATCAGTGTGCAGAAATCACAAGCATTCCTATACACCAACAACAGACTTAAAGAGAGCCAAGTCAAGAAAAAACTGCCATTCACAATTGCTATGAAGAATATAAAATACCTAGGACTACAACTAACGAAGGATGTAAAGGACCTCTTCAAGGAGAACTACAAACCACTGCTCAAGGAAATAAGAGAGGACACAAACAGATGGAGAAACATTCCATGCTCATGGTTAGGAAGAATCAATGTTGTGAAAATGGCCATACTGCCCAAAGTAATTTATAGAGTCAATGCTATCCCCATCAAGCTACCTATGACCCTCTTCACAGAACTGGAAAAAACCACCTTAAACTTCATATGGAACCAAAATTCGGCCTGCATAGCCGAGTCAATTCTAAGCAAAAAGAACAAAGTTGGAGGCTATCACGCTACTTGACTTTAAACTATACTACAAGGCCACAGTAATCAAAACAGCATGGTACTGGTACCAAAACAGAGATATAGACCAATGGAACAGAACAGAGGCCTCAGAGGCAATGCCACACATCTACAACCATCTGATCGTTGACAAAACTGACAAAAACAAGCAATAGGGAAAGGATTCCCTGTTTAATAAATGGTGTTTGGAAAACTGGCTAGCCATGTGCAGAAAGCAAAAACTGGACCCCTTCCTGACACCTTACACTAAGATTAACTCCAGATGGATTAAAGACTTAAACATAAGACGTAACACCATAAAAACCCTAGAAGAAAACCTAGGCAGTACCATTCAGGACATAGGCATAGGCGAGGACTTCAAAAATAACCAAAAGCATTGGCAACAAAAGCCAAAATAGTCCAATGGGATCTAATTAAACTCCAGAGCTTCTGCACAGCAGAAGAAACAATCATTAGAGTGAACCAGCAACCAACAGAATGGGAAAAAATTTTTGCCATCTACCCATCTGACAAAGGGCTAATATCCAGAATCTGCAAAGAAAAATAGATTTACAAGGAAAAAAACAAACCCATTCAAAAGTAGGTGAAGGATATGAACAGACAAACTTTTCAAAAGAAGACATACATGAGGCCAACAAACATGAAAAAATGCTCATCATCACTGGTCATTAGAGAAATGCAAATCAAAACCACATTGAGATACCATCTCAGGCCAGTTGGAATGGCGATCATTAAAAAATCTGGAGACAACAGATGCTGGAGAGGATGTGGAGAAATAGAAGCACTTTTCCACTGTTGGTGGGGAATGTAAATTAGTTCAACCATTGTGGAAGACACTGTGGCGATTCCTCAAGGACCTAGAAATAGAAATTCCATTTGACCCAGCAATCCCGTTACTGGGTACATATCCAAAGGATTATAAATTATTCCATTATAAAGACTCATGCACACGTCTGTTCATTGCAGCACTGTTTACAATAGCAAAGACCTGGAACCAACCCAAATACCCATTGATGATAGACTGGACAAGGAAAATGTGGCACATATACACAATGGAATACTATGCAGCCATAAAAAAACGATGAGTTCGTGTTCTTTGTAGGGACATGGATGAATCTGGAAACAGTCATTCTCAGCAAACTGACACAAGAACAGAAAATCAAACACCGCATGTTCACTCATAGGCAGGTGTTGAACAATGAGAACACATGGACACAGGGTGGGGAGCATCACACATTGGGGTCTGTTGGCAGGGACTAGGAGAGGGACAGTGGGGCGTAGGGAGTTGAGGAGGGATAACATTGGGAGAAATGCCAGATATAGATGATGGGGGGATGGAGGCAGCAAACCACATTGCCATGTGTGTACCTATGCAACAATCCTGCATGTTCTGCGCATGTGCCCCAGAACCTAAAGTGCAATAAAATATATATAAAAATAAAAAAAGATTGTTTTCCTTTGGGACCAGAGTGAAGAATAACAAAAACAATGTGGTAGTGGTTGCATTTTAATATTCGTTTTCTTATCCAGATTTATATTGATAAAAGTTAAAAATGTTTTAAGGATAATAAATATCAGCACTGTATAAAATGGATCAGAGGATGGAGAGATCATTTTATTTTATTTTCTTTCTCTTCTTAGGACCTGGAATATTGTGGTACCAATGACAATAGATGATGCACTAAAGGAGATTAGAGGAAACCAAGTGATTTTTCAAGATTGCTTTGTTGCAGATTTTCTTGTTCTGTTGACTTTTCCTATGTTAAATATACCGGAAGTTCCTGGTTATTTACCAATCTCTTCACCGCGTGGTAGTCAACTAATTGCTTTCCATGATTCTTGTGTTTTTGCATGTGTTGTTTTGGTAACTGACAGGGAGACCTATCAAACAAATGACTCATTCCGTACTTGGACCAAAATCAGAGTGCCTCCAAACATTCTGAGTGATGATGAAAGACAGAATGTAACTCAAGTGATTTTATCACGGGATGGAGTAATTTTTTACATAAATGGTGTTCTTTACCTAAAAAGTTTTCATGGATTTATAAAAATGGGAAGAACTCTAAATCTTCCTGATGATGGAATTGCTGGCATTTCATCAAGAAAATGGTGTTGGGTCAAATATTTATTCAAGGTTAGTAAGTGATATTTTATGTTTTATAAATATATTTATGTTTTACAAATATATTTACCATACCATTTATTCAGTGATAAACAGAGACTTGCTATGCAGCTTTTTGCCTAGTTGTTTTATCTAAAGCTGTAAACAGCTCTAACTCAAGCTTCTCAGAGACCTCTTTACAGTAGAGATACACCTCCAAAACTAAAAATAAAATAAAACTTGTATGTTATTATGCAGTTCATTCATAATATGGGAGCTTGGTTTTACCTTGCTATGGGCAAAAGACACAAAATTCTTTTTCCCCAAACAAAGGTTATATGAGCTCTCCAGAATGACTGAGTTTTTGTTACATGTATAGAAAGTGTAATGATCAAGTCAGGGTATTTGGGGTATCCATCTCCTTCAGTATTTACCATGTCTATGTGTTGATATCATTTCATCTTTCCTAGTTACTTTGAAACATTAAAAATGTTGCTGCTAAGTGTAGGTTAAGTACTGTGGTCTCACTATAGACAAACTAGAAACACTAGAACTTATTTCTTCTATAGAATGGTATGTTAGTTAGATATATGACATTAGAACTTATTCTTCTAGTTAACTATGTATCTGTACCCGTTAAGCAACCTCTCTTCATACTCCCTCCCACACACCCACCCTTCCCAGACTCTAATTTCTATCATTCTATTCTGTTTCCTTGAGATCATGGATTTTACCTTTCACATATGAGTGAGAACATGTAGTATTTGTCTTTCTGTGCCTGGCTTATTTCACTTATTGACCGCCAGTTCCATCTATATTGCTGCAAAGGACATAATTTTGTTATTTTTATGGCCAAAAAGTATTCCATTGGGTATATATACCCCATTTTCTTTATCCATTCATCCACTGATAGACACTTATGTTGATTCCATGTCTTTGCTATTGTGAATAGTGTTGCAATAAACATGTAAGTACAGGTGTCCCTTTGAAAATACTGCTTTCTTTTCCTTCTGGTAAATACCCAGTAGTGGGAATGCTGGATTGTGTGGCAGTTCTGTGTTTAGTTTTTTTTTTTTTTTTTTTTTTTTTGAGAAACCTTCATACTCTTTTTCACAGCGGTTGTACTAAATTACATTCCCACCAACAGGGTAGATGTGCTTCCTTTTCTCTGCCTCCTTGCCAGCATCTGTTGTTTTTTGTCATTTTAATAATTGCCAGGCTGGGCAGGACGGCTCACACCTGTAGTTCCAGCACTGTGGGAGGCCAAGGTGGGGTGATTGCTTGAGCCTAGGCATTAGAGACCAGCCTTGGCAACATGGTAAGATCCCCATCTCTAAAAAAGTAAAATAAAATCTAGAAGAAAAAAAAACAGTAACAGCCATTTAACAGGGTAAAATGATATCTCATTGTGGTTTTGGTTTGCATTTCCCTGATTATTAGTGATGTTAACCATTTTTTCACATACCCGTTTGCCATTTGTATATCTTTTGAGAAATATCTATTCATGACCTTTGCCCACTTTTAAATGGGATTTTTTTTTTAGCTATTAAGTTGTAAAATTGAAGAAGAGAGAATTATCCCTAACTGATTCTACAAGACCAGCCTTGTCCTGATACCAACACCAGAGAAGAACACAACACAAAAAAAGAAAACTACAGGCCAATATTCCTGATGTATATAAAACGCAAAAATCCTCAAAAAAATTCTAGCAAACTGAATCAAACAGCACATCACAAATAGAACACACGATGGGATTTATACCAGCAATGTATGGATAATTTGACATACACGAATCAATAAGTGTGTTACATAACATCAACAGAATGAAGGACAAACACCGTATGATCATCTCAATAGACAGAGGAAAAGCATGTGATCAATTCAACACCCCTTCATGATAAAAAAATTTAACAAACTGGCCTGGCACAGTGGCTCACACCTATAATCTCAGCACTTTGGGAGGCTGAGGTGGGTGGATCACAAGATCAGGAGTTCAAGACCAACCTGGCCAATATGGTGAAACCCCATCTCTAGTAAAAATACAAAAATTAGCTGAGCATGGCGGTGTACACCTGTAGTCCCAGCTACTCAAGAGGTTGAGGCAGGAGAATCACTTGAACCCAAGAGGTGGAGGTTACAGTGAGCCAAGATCGCACCACTGACTCCAGCCTGGGTGACAAAGCAAGACTCTGTCTCAAAATAATAATAATTACTTTAAATGTAAGTGGATTAAATTCTCCAATCAACAGATAGAGCAACTGAATAAATTTTAAAGAAACAACTCCAACTATATCCTACCTATAAGACACTCTTTACCTCTAGGGACATATATAGACTGCAATTAAGGAAAGAGAAAAATATATTCCATGCAGACTGAAACTACAAGAGAGTAAAATTAGGTATACTTACATCAGATAAAAGAGACTTTAAGTAAAAAACTGTAACATACGAAGAAGATTACCACATGATGATAATGGGGTTAATTTATCAAGAAGACATAATTATAAATATATGTGCACCCAACATCAGAGCATCAAAATATATTAAGTGAGTATGAACAGATTTGAGGGCAGAAGTAGGCAACAATGCAATAATAGTAGGGGACTTAAGGACCCCACTTTCAACAATGCAAAGATCATTCAGAGGGAAAAATCAATTACAAAATATTGGACTTCAAATACACTTTAGATCAAATGGACTTAACACAAATATACAGAACATTCCATCCAATATGCAACAGAATACACATTCTTGTCCAGTACACATAGAACATTATTCAGGATAGGTCATATGTTAGGCCAAAAAACAAGTTTTAACAAACTCAAGAATGCTGAAATTATATTAAGTATGTTTTCTGACCACAATGGTATGAAACCAGAAGCCAATAACAAAACGAAAGGTGGAAAGGTCAAATACGTGGAAATTAAACAACATACTCCCGAACAATCAATGGGTCAAAGAAGAAATAAAAAGAAAAAAATTTTAAATTATCTTGAGACAAAAATGGAAGTACAACATACTAAAACTTATAGGATACAGAAAAGCAGTTCCAAAAGAGAAGTTTATGGCAATAAATGCCTATTGCAATCAAGATCTCAAATAAACAATCTAACTATATATCTCAAGGAACTAAAAAGAGAATAAAACAAAGCTTAAAGTTTATAGGAAGAAGGAAATAACAAATATCAGAGCAGAATTAAATGAAAGTAGAAACTAGAAAAACAACATAAAAGATCAACAAAACTAAGAGATGGATTTTTCTAAAAATATATGCAACTTTGACAAATCTTTAGCTATACTAAGAAAAAAAGGAAGACTCAAAATCTGAAATGAAAGAGAAGACATTATAACTGATACCACAGAAATATTAAAAAATCTTAACAGGCTAAAACTTACATGCCAAAAAATTGGATGACATAGAAGAAATGGATAAATTTCCAGACACAACCTACCAAGACTGAATAATGAAGAAATAGAAAATATGAATAAAGCTGTAAGTAGTAAGGAGATTAAATCGGTAACGAAAAATCTCTGAGCAAATAAATGCCCAGAACCAGATGGCTTCACTGGTAAATTCTACCAAACATTAAAAAAAAAAAAAACAATGCCAGTCCTTCTCGAACCCTTCCATAAAATCAAAGAAGAGGAAATTCTTTTGAACTCATTTTAAGAGACTAGCATCATCCTGATACCAAAGCCAGACAAAGACACTAAGAGAAAAGAAAATTAAAGGCCAATATATGATGAAAATAGATGCAAAAATCTTCCACAAAATACCCACAAACTGAATTCAAATGAAGATTTATTCCTTTTTATCACAATGATCAGGCGAGATTTATCCCTAAAAATGTAAGAATGTTTCAATGCATGCAAATCCATAAATGTGATACACTACCTTAGCATATGCCTAAATTTTTTTTTTAGAGACAGGGTTTCATCATGTTGGCCAGGCTGGTTGCGAACTCCTGACCTCAGGTGATCTACCTGCCTTGGCCTCCCAAAGTGCTGGGATTACAGGTGTGAGCCACTGCACCTGGCTCACTTGTCTAAATTTACCATCATTTTATGATTTTTTTAAAAAAGTCAGATGCAGTGGCTCATGCCTATAATCTTAGCATTTTAGGAGACCAAGGCAGGAGGATCACTTGAGGCCAGAGTTTGAGATCAGCCCGAGCAACATAGCAAGATTCTGTCTCTAGTAAAATAAAAGTAGAAAACCAGCAAGGTACTTGGCAAGCTGAGAGAGGAGGATCACTTGAGCCCAGGAGTTGAAGGCTGCAGTGATGCATGATAATGAGACTACACTCCAGACTGGGTGACAGAGTGAGACCTTATCTGTAAGAAAAAAAAAAAACTTAACAAATTAGGTATAGAGGGACTATACCTCAGTATAGCAAATACCATATATGACAGTTCCACAGCTAACATTACATTCAATGGTGAAAAGGTGAAAGCTTTTCCCCTAATAGCAGTAATGTGACAAGGATGCCTACTTATCATTTCTTGTCATCATAGTACTGGATGTTCTAGCCAAGTAGTCAGACAAGAAATAGAAATAAAAGATATCCAAATAAGAAAGGGAAAAAGTAAACTTTTCTCTGTAGTTGGCATGATCTTATATGTAGAAAACCCTAGACTCCACAAAACTGTTAGAACTAACAAATAAATTTAGAAAAGTTGCAGGTTACAAAATCAACATACAAAAATCAGTTGCATTTCTATACACTAACAACAAGCGATCCAAAAGAAAAAGTAAGAAAGCAATTTTATTAATTGTAGTATCAAAGAATAAAATACTTAGGAATAAATTTACCAAGGAGGTGAAAAATCTGTACACTGAAAACTATAAGATATTAAAGAAGGAAATGGAAGAAAACACATATAAATGGAAAAATATATTCTTAAATTGGAATAATTAATATTATTAAAATGTCCATACTAATACCACCTTCTGTAGACTCTGATCAACAGAGTCAATGCAATCTCTATCAAAATCCCAATGGCATTTTTCACAGAAATAGAAAAAACAACCCTAAAATTCATCTGGAACCATGAAAGACCCTGAGTAGCCAAAGCAATCTTGAACAAGATGAACAAAGTTTAAGGCATCATGGTTCTTTATTTCAAACTATATTACAAAGCTATAGCAATCAAAACAGTGTGGTACTTGCTGAAAAATAGACACATAAGCCAACAGAACAGAATAGAAAACCCAGAAGTAAACCCATGCATATATGGCCAACTAATCTTTCTTAGTAATGCAAAGAACACAATCCAAGTAGAAGATTCTCTTCAATAAATGCTGTGGAGAAAACACGATATCCACATGCAAGAAGAAGAAGAAGAGGAGGAGGAAGAGGAGGAGGAGAAGGAAAAGAAGAGGAAGAAGAAAAAGAAGGCAGAGGAGGAGGAGGAAAGAGAAATGGAAATTGTACCAGTTATTAAAATGAACTCAAAATTGATTAAAAAGTTAAATGTAACATCTGAAACTGAAATTTCTAGAAGAAAACACAATAAGGTTTCTTGACATTGGCCAATATGGTTTGTGTCCCCTCCCAAATTTCATATTGAATTATAATCTCTAATGTTGGAGGTGGGGCATAGTGGGAGTTGATTGGATAGGGGAGTAAGTTCCTAATGAATGGTTTAGCACCATCCCCTTAGTACTATTCTCATGATAGTGACCTAAGTTTGTACAAGATCTGGTTGTTTAAAAGTGTGTAATACTTCCCCTTTGTTCTCCCTTTTGCTCCTGTTTTCGCCATGTAAGTGACAACCTGCTCTCCCTTTGCCTTCTGCCATACTTGTAAGTTTCCTTAGGCCTTCCGAGAGGCTGAACACATGGCAGCATCATGCTTCTTATATAGCCTGCAGAACTGTGAACCAATTAAACCTTTTTTTTTAATTTACTCAGTTTCATACTTCAAAATAATAAAAGCCATATATGACAAAACTACAGCCAATAAAATACTGAATGGGCAAAAGCTGGAAGCATTCCCCTTGAAAACCTGCACAAGACAAGGACACTCTCTCTCACCAATCCTATTCAACGTAGTTTTGGAAGTTCTGTCCAGGGTAATCAGGCAAGAGAAAAAAAATAAAGGTCATCTGAATAGGAAGAGGGGAAGCCAAACTACAACTGCTTGCAGATGACATGATCCTATATCTAGAAAACCATCGTCTCAGCCCAAAAGCTTCTTAAGCTGATAAGCAACTTCAGCAAAGTCTCAAGACACAAAATCATGGTGCAAAAATTGCTAGCATTCTTAAATACCAGCAACAGTCAAGGTATTTAACAAAATCTAATACACTTAACTGATTTTTTTCAAAAACAAATTAGGAATAATAGGATCCTTCTCAACTTAATAAAGGACATTCATGAAATAACTGCAGCTAACATTATGCAAGATGGTAAAAGACTAGATTTAATGTACCTATTGTGGTTAAGTTGAAGTCTAACAAGCTACGAGGTACAGGTATTCTGGTACAGGCATTTGTATAAATCCTACTTATTCATTGTTCCTTTGTTTCCCTCTTGCTTAAAGTAAAGAATCTGCTCACATCACTTCTATTTAACATTGCTCTAGAGATTCTAGCAGGTGCAGTAAGTCAAGAAAACAAATAAAACGTTTTAGATTAGAAAGGAAAAAGTAAAACTGTTTTTACAAACAACATTATTAGATGCAGAAATGCTGATGGAATCATTAGCTAATGGAATTTTTTTAAACTATCAGGGATAATAAGTGTGTTTACCAAGATTGAAAGATACAAGACCAATATCTTAAAAATCTGGCTAGTCAAGACAGGGATCTCTGAGGAAAAAAAAAAAAAAAACTAAAAAATAAGATAAATTCTAACAAATAAAAAATAAAAACCAGCCAGTGTGGTGGTTCATGCCTATACTCCAAGCATTTTGGGAGGCTGAGGAGGGAGGATCTCTTGAGCCCAGGAGTTTGAGACCAGCCTGGGCAACATAGTGAGACCCTGTCTCTATACAAAAATAAAAAATAAAAGTAAAAATAATTTTTAAAAACAAAAATCAATTGTATTTTATATGAGCAATTATAAACTGAAATTCTTTTTCGTTGTTGAGACAGAGCCTCACTCATGGCTGGCTAATTTTTGTATTTTTAGTAGAGATAGGGTTTCACCATGTTGGTCAAGCTGGTCTCGAACATCTGACCTTGTGATTCACCAGCCACAACCTCCCAAAGTGATTACAGGCATGAGTCACTGAGCCTAGCTGAAATTCTTAAAATACAATTTACAATTGGATTAAAAATATGAAATACTAGAGGATAAACTCAGAAAATATTTGCAAATGTGTACACTAAAAACTGCAAAACATTACTGGGTAAAAGAAAACAAATAAATGGAGAAATATATCATATTCTTGGATGGGAAAACTCAAGATATCAATTCTTGAAAAATTCAGTGAAACATCAATTAAAGTCCCAGTGAGATTTTTATAGAAATTGAGAATCTGATTCTAAAATTTATATGAAAATTCAAAATAGAAAAAAGTAAGGATATCTAGAAATAAATGCCACTAAAAATGTATTGAGATAAAAATAAAATGTTATCAGAAACAGTAAAGACCTAAATAATTTGATAGCTATATCATGTTCATGGGTAGAAAAACAGAATGTTTTTAAAATTTTCAATCCTTCCCAAATTTATCTATAAATTTGATGCAACTCCAATCAAAATACCAATCTTACTTTGTGGAATTCAGTAAACTGATTCTAAAATACATATGAAAGAATAAAGACCTGAGGGCTAGGAGGGGTTAGGGTAATAGTATTTCTTCTACCACATACCAAGGTTAATCATAAAGCCATAGTAATTAAAATATTTATATTTAAAATATTTATAGCAACTTGTTTCATAGTAGTTTCACATTTCACCAACCTTTAGTGTGTCTATTCTTTTATTATTTAAACTCAGTGGGTGAAAAGTGGTATTTCATTTTGGTTTTAGTTGTTTTAATAATATAACCACCCTAGCTTTCTTTAGTGCTTGTACCGTGTCTGTTTTTCTATCCTGTTATAATCAACTTGTCTGTGACTTTACGTTAAAGATGTGTTTCTTATATACCACATACGAGATCTTGCTTTTTTAAAATCCAGGGTGACAGTCTCTGCCTTTAAATTGCAGTGTTTAGTCTACTTAGATTTAGTGTAACTATTGATATGGTTCAGTTTGAGGCTCCCATTTTGGCATTTGTTTTCTACTAATCCCACTTGTTCATCTTTCCTTCGTTTATCCTTCCTTGCCTTATCTGGATGAATCACTTACTTTTTAGTTTTTCTATGTTGTCTCCTATACTGGTGTGTAAAACAGAATAAAGCGTTGTAGGATGACAGGTGGCTTCTATTGTTTTTGTTTGTTTTATTTTTAATGAAAGTTATAAATATGCCATTTTATTATCTTATGGCCACCATCCTTTTTGGTCAGTCAGCTATTATTTGTATCATTGTTCTCATGTATATAATGAATCTTTTTCACTCTAGTTGCTTTTAAGATTAGCTTTTTATCTTTGGTTTTCTGCAGTTTTACTATGTGCCTAGATGTGATTTCCTTTGTATTTATCCTACTTGAGGTTCAGTTGAGTTTCTTGGATTTCTGGGTTTATGTCTTTCTGTAATCTTGGAATGTCCCTGGCTATTATCTCTTCAAATGTTTCTTCCACCTCATTCTCTTTTTCCTCTCCTACTACGATTCCAAAAACACCTGTATGAGACCATTTAATATTGTCTCATAGATCTCAGGTGACCTGTTCATTATTTTTTCACTGTTTTTTCCTTTGTATTTCAGCTTGTATGCATGCTATTAACCTGTCTTCAAGTTCACTGCTCTTTTCATCTGCTTTTTCCAGCTTGTTTCTAAGTCCATCTTTTTTAAGACAGGGTCTCACTTTGTCAACTAGCCCGGAGTGCAATGGCAAAATTACATACAGCTCACTGCTGCCTCGAACTGTTGGCCTCAAGCAATCCTCCCACTGTGGCTTCCCAAAGTGCTGTGATTACAGGGATTCCTGGCCTATTTACTTATTTATTTATTTATTTAGACGGCGTTTTGCTCTTGTTGCCCAGGCTGGAGTGCAGTGGTGCAATCTTGGATCACGGCAATCTCCACTTCCCAGGTTCAAGTGATTCTCCTGCCTCAGCCTTGTGAGTAACTGGGATTACAGGCGTGCACCGCCATGCCCGACTAATGGCTAATTTTTTTATCTTTAGTAGGGATGGGGTTTTGCTATGTTGGCCAAACTGGTCTTGAACTCCTCTAATTATTTCTTTATTCTTGATTTTTTTTTTTTTATTTCTAACATTTCCATTTTGTTCCTTTTTATCATTTCTGTATCATGGCTGAAATTCCTCATCTCTTCACTATGTTGCCCATCTTTTCCACTAGATCCTTCAGCGTTTTTATTATAGTTGTTTTCTCTTTAGACATTCTTGGTACCTTAGCACTGACAACATCCCAGAGATCTCTTTATACTTTACATTGAAGCCACCAACCTTCACAATCCTTGGGAGAGCTAGCTCTGCTTTACAACCTAGCTGCCAGCTTTTGGATCATTGATCATTTGACTGTTTTTGATCAATTATCTTTCCTTTCTCATCTGACTGAATTTTGGTGCACTGAGGGATCTCTCCATCTTCCTCTCCTCCTCCGCTTCTCCTCCTGCTCACTCCACACTCCCCTCTCCTTTTCCCTCTCCCTCTCCTCTGTCTCCTATCTCATGTCCCAATCCTGTCAGGGAGGCTGCTTTAGACTCTGGGTAGAGGCTACAGAAGGTTCCTCTCCACTGTCTTATCCCACTCCGAGTCATGGAGCTGAGAATTCGTAGCATGGATGGGTTTCTCTAAACTTTCCCCTTGATGCATGCCCCTTTCCTGCCTTCAGAGAGTTACTGTCTGACATTTTTAAGAGACCTTGAATGCTTCCGAAGGATCTTTCACCTCACCTGCAGGATTATGCCGAAGCATTAAGTGGAGTTAGGTGGGAAAGAGTTTGTGGGTGAGAGTGAAAACTCAGTCCCTGTCTGGGAATCGTTGGAATTCTCGTCTATCATGTTTATGACATGTTCCTCTTCCCATCTCTCTGACAAGAATGAGAATGGCTCTTTCTTCTACGAAGGGCTCATCATTTTGTTTCTATTTCTTCTTTAAGGATTGTTTCACTCATTTCCAGCAATGTAAGCTCTCTACTTTCAAGTGAATCCACATTTAGCAAAATGACCTCTTACCCCAAATTGGGTCTTTCTTTGATTACCAGTTTGATACCTGCCTACCTCCTGTTTCAGTATACACTTAATATTTGTAAGTATTAAGTAAAATGAGGATAAGATGTGTTCAAAATATAGAAATTACATTTTAGGTAAAAATCCCTAAAAATTAGAACAGTGGGGACGGGAGACAGAGGAGAAGGGAGGCCTTGGACTCCTTGATGAAATCAGGCCTGCCGAGTTTCAGGCACAGCAGTTTCTGAATTCCCTTCCCATCCAACAGCCTATGTCCATAGAAGGGTAGAATTTGTTTGTCTGAGGTTTTAAGTTTTCTTTTCTCTTTATCTGGTAACCAAGGAATCTAGAATTCCAGAAATGAGTTACCATTTGAAGAGACCTTGTACGTTGACCTCAGTAAACATCAAGGTCAAAGGGGCACTCCTGGCCAGACTGGTGAATACATAAAGAAAGGGAAGGCTGACGTGCTTAAAAGATTTAAAAGGAATCAAAATATATTACTCCTACCGATAGAAGCAATTTATGAAAAAATAAAATTATTGGGATTTTTATGGTTATATTTAATATGATAAATTTCTATTTAATGTATTCCTATGCCTGAAATATTATTCAAAAATATATTGAAGCAAATCAAACCTTAGCATTTACTTTTTTTTTTTTTTTTGAGGCGAAGTCTCACTCTTGCCCCCGAGCTGGAGTGCAATGGCACGATCTCGGCTGACTGCAACCTCCACCTCCCAGGTTAAAATGGTTCTCCTGCCTCAGCTTCCCTAGTAGCTGGGATTACAGTCACCTGCCACCACCCGCAGCTAATTTTGAACTTTTGTAGAAATGGGGTCTCACTGAGTTGCCCAGGCTGGTCTCAAACCTCTGACTTCAAGTGACTCTCCTGCCTCAGCCTCCCAAAGTGCAGGGATTATAGGCATGAGACCACCACACCTGGTCTCTATCTTTTAAATATAGCAAATTGGAAGATGGAAATTGTTAGACTTTGGGAGTTAAGCTATGAGGACACAAAGGTATAAGAATGATACAATGATACAGTGGCCTTTGGAGACTTGGGGGGAGGGTGAAGAGGCTGAAGGATAAAAGACCACACATTGGGTACAGTGTACTCTGCTTGGGTGACAGATGCAGCAAAATCTTAGAAATCTCCACTAATGAACTTACTCATGTAACACCACCTGAACACCCAGAAACCTACTAAAGTACAATGTTTAAAAAATAAAAATAACATTTAAAAAAGAGAAATTGTTAGACCCATCTCTAAAATCAAAGATTTTTCTTACCATTTTTCATTTTGTCACAGTCTAAAGGAAGAAGAAGCAACTTGGCAGTCTGGACAGAAAATGAAATTTACCTCGGATATATTCTTCTTAAATTTGCCAGATTTGTAACGACCGCACAACTGAAAACGATCCTAAATCTACCAGTCGCTACTACTCTGACCATCCACTCCGTTCAGTATACAGGACACCCTCTGGAGATTGCTGTGTTTTTAAATTATTGCATTACGTGTACCGTCACCAAAAAGATTTTCTTAGTGATATATAATGAAGATACGAAACAGTGGATTCTCCAAGACTTGCCATTAGATGCCCCTATTGACAGTGTTTTCTTCCCACATTTTATGTTTTCAGCACTGCCAGGATTGATACTGTGGAACAAGCATAGTGTCTACTATTATTACAATAATTTCACCTTTACTGGGATTTTGCAGACACCTGCAGGACATGGAAATCTATCAATGCTATCAAATGGCAGCATTATTCATGAAGTTTTAATAGGTAAGGCATTCTCAGTCTACTAACATTATTCTAGATTTCATTATAGACCTCTTCCTTATAATGATGTAACACTTTTTGATTACCAATACGTGGCGCTTTTGACAGCCAAAGGTGCACTTCTTATCACCTACACATGAATCGACTTTAAATTCAAGTAATGTTTACTATGATCTCACAGAGCCAAAGGGCAAACTCAGTTTCTTTTTGTGAGGGAGAGGAGAGCTTCGTTTCGGTCAATCAGCAGATTCTAACTAAGCAATTTATATATACATCATAGTGTGTAGGAGGTGCTGTGGTATTGTGTTCATTTCCTGGGGCTCCCATAA
The DNA here is from genome assembly GCF_048565385.1 of Saimiri boliviensis. Classification (NCBI taxonomy): domain Eukaryota; kingdom Metazoa; phylum Chordata; class Mammalia; order Primates; family Cebidae; genus Saimiri; species Saimiri boliviensis. Next base: position 91,467,771 of record NC_133462.1, read on the forward strand.
CAAAGGACCACAAACTGGATTTCTTAAAACAACAGAAATGTATCATTTCACAGTTCTGGAGGCTAGAAGTGGGAAATCAAGGTGTTGATGGGGCCATGTTCCCACTGAAACCTGGATAGGGAGGTTCTGCATTATAAAGCACATATGAAGAAAGTTCATATGTGTTTTTTAAACAACCATGAGCCATAGTGATAAGAAGACAAGGTTAGAATGATACATTGGGGATAGATTTCAGAGGATGTCAGATACCCAGTTTCAATGTGGTACTGAAGGTCATTCAGAAACAATGAAATGTCACACGCTCAAACAATTCATAAGAGTATGAAGTATGAAGTTAAAGTTCTTCATCTCTCACCATTCTCATTTACTGAATAACCAACTATTAAGAAACTCCTGTGAGGCTGGGTGTGGTGGCTCAAGCTTGTAATTCCAGCAGTTTAGAAGGCCAACGTGGGAAGATCACTTGAGCTCAGGAGTTTGAGTCCAACCTGGGCAACGTGGTGAAACCTCATCCCTACTAAAAACTTAAAAATTAGCTGGGTATGGTGGTACATGCCTGTGGTCCCAGCTACTCAGAAGGCTGAAGCAGCAGGATCACTTGAGCCCGGGAGGTCAGCGACGCAGTGAGCCATGTTCACATCACTGAACTCCCCAAACAGAGTGAGATCCTGTCTCAAAAAAAAAAAAAAAAGTTCCTGTGAGTTTGTCCAGACTTTCAAACAAGGACATACTAAATATAATGGGCGTCTTTTCAAAACAATACATATAAAATGAATACCATTTTAACTGCTGTGTAATGTCCTACTCTCTATGCACACTATTGTCTAATAGGGGTGTAGATAGATATTTAGACAGATATTAGGCTTCAGTTCTTTTGCTGTTAAAAATAACGCTGTAGAAAGTATGCATATGTACACACACCAGTACAGGTATTTCTGTCATATAAATTACTGGATATAGAATTCCTGAATCAGAAGTTACAAATATTTTAAAAGTTGATAAATCCTTCTCATTTACCCACTAGCAAAGTTTGTCACAGTCTAAACTCCCCAAAAGTATTTGAAAATGTATCATTTTCGTATAATCCGTTTAACAGTTACCAATTATATAGAAGAAAAATGTGATTCTCATTTTATTGCACATATTTTTTATAATTAGATGTTATATCTACTTTCATAAATTTATTGGCCATATCCTGTGAATTTTTTTTCTTGTCATTTCCTTATTTCTTTCTGTTTTGTTATATATATATATATATATATATATATATATATATATATATATATATACTTTAAGTTTTGGGATACATATACAGAATGTGCTGGTTTGTTACATAGGTATACACGTGCCATGGTGGTTTGCTACACCCATCAACCCATCATCTACATTAGGTATTTCTCTAAATGCTATCCCTCCCCTAGCCCCCCACCCCCTGACAGGCCCTGGTGTGTGATGTTCCCCTCCTCATGCCCATGGGTTCTCATCATTCATCTGCCACTTATGAGTGAGAACATGTGCTGTTTGGTTTTCTGTTCCTGTGTCAGTTTGCTGACAATTATGGTTTCCAGCTTCATCTATGTCTCTGCGAAGGACATGAACTCATCCTTTTTTGTGGCTGCATAGTATTCCATGGTGTATATGTGCCACATTCTTTTTTATACAGCCTATCATTGATGGGCATTTGAGCTGGTTCCAAGTCTTTGCTATTGTGAACAGTGCTGCAAGAAACATACTTGTGCATGTGTCTTCATAGTAGAATGATTTATAATCCTTTGGGTATATACCCAGTAATGGGACTGCTGGGTCAAATGGAATTTCTGGTTCCAGATCCTTGAGGAATCGCCACACTGTCTTCCACAATGGTTGAACTAATTTACACTCCCACCAACAGTGTAAAAGTGTTCCTATTTCTCCACATCCTCTCCAGCATCTGTTGTCTCCTGACTTTTTAATGATCGCCATTCTAACTGGCGTGAGATGATATCTCATTGTGGTTTTGATTTGCATTTCTCTAATGACCAGTGATGAAGCGCTTTTTTTCATATGTTTGCTGGCGGCATAAATACCTTCTTTTGAGAAGTATCTGTTCATATCCTTTGCTCACTTTTTGATTGGGTTATTTTTTTCTTGTAAATCTGTTTTAGTTCTTTGTAGATTCTGGATATTAGCCCTTTGTCAGATGGATACATTATGAAAATTTTCTTCCATTCTGTAGGTTTCCTGTTTATTCTGATGATATTTCTTTTGTTATGCAGAAGCTCTTTAGTTTAATTAGATCCCATTTGTCAATTTTGGCTTTTGTTGCCATTACTTTGGGTGTTTTAGTCATGAAGTCTTTGCCCATGCCTATGTCCTGAATCGTATTGCCTAGGTTTTCTTCTAGGGTTTTTGTGGTTTTAGGTCTCACATTTAAGTCTTTAATCCATCTTGAGTTAATTTTTGTATGAAGTGTAAGGAAGGGATCCAGTTTCTGTTTTCTGAATAGGGCTAGTCAGTTTTCCCAGCATCATTTAATAAATAAGGAAAGCTTTCCAAATTGCTTGTTTTTGTCAGGTTTGTTGAAGATCAAATGGTGGTAGATGTGTGGCATTACTTCTGAGGCCTCTGCTCTGTTCCATTGGTCTATATAACTGTTTTGGTACCAGTACCTTGCTGTTTTGTTTACAGTAGCCTTGTAGTATAATTTGAAATCAGGTAGCATTATACCTCCAGCTTTGTTCTTTTTGCTTAGGTTTGTCTTGGCTATACAGGCTCTTTTTTAGTTCCATATGAAATTTAAAGTAGTTTTTTCTAATTCTGTGAAGAAAGTCACTGGTAGCTTGATGGGGATAGCATTGAATCTATAAATTACTTTGGAAAGTATGACCATTTTCATGACATTAATTCTTCCTATCCATGAACATGCAATGTTTTTCAATTTGTGTCCTCCCTTATTTTAGTGAGTAGTGGTTTGTAGATATTGAAGAGGTCCTTCACATCCCTTGTAAGTTGTGTTCCTAGGTACTTTATTCTCTTTGTCACAATTGTGAATGGGAGTTCACTCATGATTTGGCCCTCTATTATTGGAGTATAGGAATGCTTGTGATTTTTGCACATTGATTTTGTATCCTGAAACTTTGCTGAAGTTCCTTATCAGCTTAAGGTGATTTTGGGTTGAGACAATGGGGTTTTCTAAATATGCAATCACATCATCTGAAAACAGAGATAACTTGACTTCCTATTTGAATCCCCTTTATTTCTTTCTCTTGCCTGATTGCCGTGGCCAGAACTTCCAATACTATGTTCAATAGGAGTCGTGAGAGAGGGTATCCTTGTTTTGTGCCAGTTTTCAAAGGGAATGCTTCCAGCTTTTGCCCATTCAGTTTGATATTGACTGAGGTTTATCATAAATAGCTCTTATTATTTTGAGATACGTTCCATCAGTACCCAGTTTATTGAGAGTTTCTAGCATGAAGGGTGTTGAATTTTATCAAAGGCCTTTTCTGCACCTATTGAGATAATCATGTGGTTTTTGTCATTGGTTCTGCTTATGTGATGGATTACATTTATTGTTTTGCATATGTTGAACCAGGCTTGCATTTCAGCAGTGAAGCCAACTTGATCATGGTGGATAAGCTTTTTCATGTGCTCTTGGATTCAGTTTGCCAATATTTAATTGAGGATTTTCACGTGGATGTTCTTCAGGGATATTGGCCTGAAATTTTGTTTTTCTTGTGTCTCTGCCAGGTTTTGCTATCAAGATGATGCTGGCCTCATAAAATGAGTTAGGGAGGAGTCCCTCTTTTTCTGTTGTTTGGAATAGTTTCAGAAGGAATAGTACCAGCTCCTCTTTGTGCCTCTGGTCGAATTCAGCTGTGAATCTGTCTGGTCCCGGGTTTTTTTGGTTGGTAGGCTATTAATTACTGCCTCAATTTCAGAACTTGTTATTGGTCTATTCAGGCATTTGACTTCTTCCTGGTTTGGTCTTTGGATGGTGTATGTGTCCAGGAATTTATCCATTTCTTCTAGATTTTCTAGTTTATTTGCATAGAGATGTTTATAGTATTTTCTGTTGGTAGTTTGTATTTCTGTGGGATCAGTGGTGGTAGGCCTTTTATAATTTTTTATTGTGTCTATTTGATTCTTCTATCCTTTCTTCTTTATTAGTCTGGCTGGCAGTCTATTTTGTTAATCTTTTCAAAAAAACAGCTCCTGGATTCATTGATTTTTTTGAAGGGTTTTTCATGTCTCTATCTCCTTCCGTTCTGCTCTGATCTTAGTTATTTCTTGTCTTTCCCTAGCTTTTAAATTTGTTTGCTCTTGTTTCTCTCGTTCTTTTAATTGTGATGTTAGGGTGTTGATTTTAGATCTTTCCTGCTTTCTTCTGTGATCAGTTAGTGCTATAACTTTCCCTGTGGACACTGCTTTAGCTGTGTCCCAGAGATTCTGGTATGTTGTGCCTTTGTTCTCATTGGTTTCAAAGAATTATTTATTTCTGCCTTCATTTCATTAGTTAACCCAGTAGTCATTCAGGAACAGGTTGTTTAGTTTCCATGTAGTTGTGCAGTTTTTAGTGAGTTTCTTAATCCTTAGTTCCAATTTGATTGCACTTTGGTCTGAGAGACTGTTACGATTTCCATTCTTTTGCGTTTGCTGAGGAGTGTTTTACTTCCAATTATGTTGTCAGTTTTGGAATACGTATGATGTGGTGCTGAGAAGAATGCATATCCTGTTCATTTGGGGTGGAGAGTTCTGTAAATGTCTCTTAGGTCCACTTGGTCCAGAGCTGAGTTCAAATCCTGAACATCTTTGTTAATTTTCTGTCTCGTTGATCTAATATTGACAGTGGAGTGTTAAATCTCCTACGATTATTGTGTGGGAGTTTAAGTCTCTTTGTAGGTCTCTAAGAACCTGCTTTATGAATCTGGGTGCTCCTTTATTGGGTGCATATATATTTAGGATGATTAGCTCTTCTTGTTGCATTGATCCTTTTACCATTATATAATGCCCTTCTTTGTCTGTTTTGATCTTTGTTGGTTGAAAGTCTGTTTTATCAGAGACTAGGATTGCAACCACTGCTTTTTTTTTGCTTTCCATTTGCTTGATAAATATTCCTCCATCCCTTTATTAAACAGCCTAGATTGCTTCTAGGCTATTCTATTCCACTAATCTATTTGTTCTAGCTCTATACTTTTTTGATGACTATATTTTTAATCATCTAACACACTAAATAATTTATTTTCATATTTCTTGGCAGCCTTCTTTGCATATGAGATGGATCTCCTGCATACAGCACACCAATAGGTCATGACTCTTCATGCAATTTGCCAGTCTGTGTCTTTTATTTGGGGCATTTAGCTTATTTACATTTAAGCTTAATATTGTTATGTGTGGATTTGATCCTGCCATGATGATGCTAGTTGGTTGTTTTGCCTGTTAGTTGATGCAGTTTCTTCATAGTGTCAATTGTCTTTGCAATTGGTATGTTTTTGCAGTGGCTGGTACCTGTTTTTCCGTTCTATATTTAGTGCTTCCTTCAGGAGCTCTTGTAAGGCAGGCCTGGTGGTGACAAAGTCTCTCACCATTTGCTTGTCTGTAAGGGATTTAATTTCTCCTTCACTTACAAGCTTAGTTTGGCTGGATATGAAATTCTGAGTTGAAAATTCTTTTCTTTAAGAATGTTGAGCTTGGTGCGGTGGCTCACGCCTGTAATCCCAATACTTTGGGAGGCTGAGGCGGGTGGATCGCCTGAGGTTGGGAGTTTGAGGCCAGCCTGACTGACATGGAGAAACCCCATCTCTACTAAAAATACAAAATTAGCTGGACATGGTGGCATATGCCTGTAATCCCAGCTACTTGGGAGGCTGAAGCAGGAGAATCACTCGAACCCAGGAGGCAGAGGTTGTGGTGAGCCAAGATCAAGCCATTGTACTCCAGCCTGGGCAAGAAGAGCAAAACTCCATCTCAAAAAAGAATAAAGAAAATGTTGAATATTGCCCCCAACTCTCTTCTGGCTTGTAGGGTTTCTGCAAAGAGACCTACTCTTAGTCTGATGGGCTTCCCTTTGTGAAGGGAACTCTGCTTTTCTCTCTGGCTGCCCTTAATGTTTTTTCCTTTATTTCAACCTTGGTGAATTTGATGATTATGTGTCTTGGGGTTGCTCTTCCCAAGGAGTATCTTTGTGGTGTTTTCTATATTTCCTGAATTGGAATGTTAGCCTGTCTTGGTAGGTTGGGGAAGTTCTCCTGAATAATATCCTGAAGAGTGTTTTCCAGCTTGGTACCTTTCTCTCCATCACTCTCAGGTATACCAATCAAATGTAGATTCGGTCTTTCCACATAGTCCCGTATATCGTGCAGGCTTTGTTTGCCCCTTTCCATTCTTTTTTTCTCTAATCTTGTCTTCATGCTTTATTTTATTAAGTGATCTTCAGTCTCTGATATCCTTTCTTCCACTTCGTTGATTTGGCTATTGATACTTGTGTCTGCTTCACAAAGTTCTCGTGCTGTGTTTTTCAGCTCCTTCAAGTCATTTATGTTCTCTAAACTGGGTATTCTACTTAGTAATTCCTCTGACTTTCTCTCAAGGTTCTTAGCTTCCTTGCATTGGGTTAGAAAATGTTTCTTTAGCTTGGAGGAGTTTTTTACCCACCTTCTGAAGCCTACTTACGTCAATTTGTCAAACTCATTCTTTGTCCAGTTTTGCTCCCTTGCTGGAAAGGGGTTATGATCCTGTGGAGGAGAAGAGGCATTCTGTTTTTTTTTTAATGTTCAGCCTTTTTGTGCTGGTTTTTCCTCATCTTCATGGATTATCTACCTTTAGTCTTTGATGTTGGTCACCTTCAGATGGGGTTTCTGTGTAGAAGTCCTTTTAGTTGATGTTGATGCTGTTCCTTTCTGTTTGTTAGTTTTCCTTCTAACAGTCAGCCCCCTGTGCTGCAGGTCTGCTGGAGTTTGCTGGAGATCCACACCAGACCCTGTTTGCCTGAGTATCACCAGCAGAGGCTACATAACAGCAAAGATTGCTGCCTGTTCCTTCCTCTGAAAGCTTTGTCCCAGAGGGGCACCTGCCAGATACCAGCTGGAGCTCTCCTGTATGAGATGTCTGTAGACCCCCGCTGGGAGGTTTCTGCCAGTCAGGAGTCCGGGGGGTCAAGGACCTAATTCAGGAGGCAGTCTGTCCCTTAGCAGAACTTGAGTGCTGTTCTTGGAGATCTGCTGCTCTCTTCAGAGCCAGTAGGCAGAAACATTTAAGTCTGCTGAAACTTCACCCACAGCCACTTCTTTCCCCAGGTGCTCTGCCCCAGGGAGATCAGAATTTGATCTATACGCCCCTGGGGCTGCTGCCTTTCTTTCAGAGATTCCCTGCCCAGAGAGGAGGAATCTAGAGAGGCAGTCTGGCTCCAGCGGCTTTGCCAAGCTGCAGTGGGTTTTGCTCAATTCAAACTTCCAGGCACCTTTGTTTCTACTGTGAGGGGAAAATCCCCTACTCAAGCCTCAATAATGGTGGATGCCCCTCCACCCACCCACCTTGAGCATTCCAGGTCAACTTCAGACTAGCGTGCTGGCAGCAAGAATTTCAAGCCAGTGGATCTTAGCTTGCTGGGCTCCGTGAGGGTGGGATCCTCTGAGCTAGACCTCTTGGCTCCCTGGCTAATGGTTCTGTCTCTCTGGCATTCCAGGCACCACTGGGGTATGCAAAAAAAAAACAAAAACAAACAAAACAAAAAACTCCAGCAGCTGTCTGCCCAAACAGCTGCCCAATTTTGTGCTTGAAACTCAGCGCCCTGGTGGTATAGGACTTGAGGGAGTCTCCTGGTCTACGGGTTGCAAAGACCACAGGAAAAGCATCGTATCTGGGCCAGAATGCACCCTTCCTCACGGCACAGTCCCTCACGGCTTCCCTTGGCTAGGGGAGGGAGTTCCCCAACCCCTTGCATTTCCCAGGTGAGGCAACGCCCCACCCTGCTTCAGCTCATCCTCCGTGGGCTGCACCCACTGTCCAACCAGTTCCAGTGAAATAAGCTAGGCACCTCAGTTGGAAATGCAGAATTCACCCACTTCTGTGTTCATCTCGCTGACAGCTGCAGACCAGAGCTGTTCCTATTTTGCCATCTTGCCCGCAACTCCTCCTTTTCTGTGAATTTCTATTCATACTGTTTGGACATTTTTGCATTGGGTTTATCTATATTGATATGTTCTTTATCTCATGTATTGCAAATATTTTCTCTAGTGTGTAACTTCCTGTACCTTTTTGGATGGAGTTTGATATTTAGAGTTTGTATTTTTATACGGTCAAATTTGCTAATATTTTTATTTGTAATGCTGTAATATGAAAGGTCTTTTCCATTATAAAAACATTATGTATTTTCATTTTTATAATTCTGATTTTATGTTTTGATATTCAACAAGTGTTAGGAATCTAATTTTATTTTTTCCAGTTAAAGTTGATGTTGTCTTCAAACGATTCTTTTATTAAGCAAACCTCTCCCACTGATCTGAAATGCTACTTTTATTATGTATTTATTCCTCACATTAACCAGATTGTTATCTAGGCTATTCTGCTCCACTAATCTATTTGTTCTAGCTCTGTATTTTTTTATCACCATATCCTTAATTATCTACCTACTAAATAATTTATTTTCATGTTTCTTGGCAGCCTTCTCTGCTGGAATTGTAAGCTACACAAGAGAAGGAAATTTCTGTTTTTTCACGAATGTATTCCTCCCAGGTACCTAAAACAGTACAGCCCCATAGTAGGCATTCAGTAAACTTGTTGAATAGATGTTTGCAAAACTTGTCTTCCCAACCAGGAATGTTGTATCTCTTCATTATTTTTATTTTCTCTAATTGATCTATTCTAATCTTTTATTCCTTCTTGAGTCAATTTTAGAAGTTTGTATCTTTCTAGGAAATCATTCATTTTTATCTAGATTTTCCAATTTATTGGTAAAAGTATCCTATTTTAACTTCTACATTTCTTATATACCTGTAAGTATATCCTCTTCCTTATTTACAGTATTGTTTGTGCCCACCCCCTTTTAGTTAGGCTTGCAAGAAATTTTCTATTTTCTTAGGTTTTTGTTTTGGTTTTCTTTTCCTTTTAAAAAGAATTCTTAATTTTATCTTTCTTTTTTATTTAATTCCTTGATTTCTACTTTTGTCATTATTGATTCTTCACTTCTTTCTTTTTGTAATTAGTCCTCTCTTGCCTGCTTACCAAATTAAATAGTTCATTTATTTTTAGTCTTTCTTGTTTTCTCAGCATTTAAAACTACACACAAGCAAAAGGCTATGAATGAAGAAAACTTCATGTGGCTTTAGCTGCATCCCGTGAGATTTTCCATATAATGTTCTTATTGTCATTATCTTTTAAATCATTCTTAATTCTCATTTTAACTTCGTATTTCATGCAAGGATCATGTATAATGTTTGTCGTCAGCAGTGTGATCAGAAAAGAGAAGGTACTATGAAAGCAAATATTGGGAACACCAGTCCAGATGTATGGGCTCAGAAAACTACACTGGAGGAAACGACTTCTCAACTGAAAACTAGGGAGACAGTATAGATATCAGAAAAATGATTTCACTGCTTAGGATGGGGGATTAAGGTAGCATTCCAAGCTGAGAATACAGCATGTGCAAAGATGCAGAGGTAGGAAAGAACATGGTAAGTTTGGGGGACTGAAAGGAGGTCAGTCTGACTAGATAACACATGTAAGGCAAAAAATGGCAGGAGACAGACCTGGCTAAAGGACAGATAGACCATATCATGAAGCAATCTGGACATTATATATAATCCAAAAACAACATATTGTTTCATGAGCTTTTAAATGTTATGTATCATTATACTGTATGCATCCTGCAATTACTTTTTCATTCAGTATAAAAATATATGTTATTGTATCACCCATTCACATTGCTCCCCTTCCATCTCATGATCTACTGCACTTATTTCCGATTAAGTAAGTTTAAGTAGAATATAATTTATGGTAATTTGTAAAACTGTTACTGATTTATTCTGATTCCAAATGTAAGATGCATAAACACAACACAACCTGAACCTCCCTGGCGCTGTGAATTCCCCTTCCTCTTTCCAGCCAGTCCTCTCCAAGTGTGGTCTTTTGACAGTTAAAGAAAGTTTATTCCTAAAGGCTGTACCCAGAGAATGTCATATCTTGAAAGAAAGCTATGAAATCGGCTAGTCCAACTGGTCATTTTACAGACATAGCAACAGAACTAAAGAGTTTAAGAGTTACCCTCTATGACCCACTGTGACTTAGGCAGAATATTATGTGGAGAAAGTTGATTACTTTGAGTGAACCTGCAGAAGTAGGCTATGTTTTATACCACTCTCACCTCTGCTGACCTCCATGTCTTCATCCCAGCTATATTAGCCTGCTAGGGATGTCATAACAAAATCCCACAGACTGGGCAGCTCAAACAACAGAAATTTAGATTTTTATCTTATTTCTAGAGGCTAGGAGTCCAAGATCAAGGTACTGTCAAGATTGGTTTCTGAAGAGGCCTCTATTCCTGGCTTGGAGACACTTGCCTTGGAGACACTTGCTGTGTCCTCCAGTGGCCTTTCCTCTCTGTGTGCCCAGAGGGATCCCCAGCATCTCTTCCTCTTCTTATAACGGCACCAGTTCTACTGGACTGGGACCCCCTGCTTCTTAGCCCATGTTACCTTAATTACCTCCTGAAAGGCCCTATCTCCAAACACAGTCTCACTGGAGGTTAAGGCTTCAACACAAGAATTTGAGGGGGACACAATTCAATCGACAACACAATGCAGAATTCCTAATAACACTATTCCTGCCATGCTTATCCTCATTATTACTTAATACATGAATTCCAGCTCCGTTTTATGCTAAGTGATGTTATATAAAAAGTGATGTATTCAAGAAGAAAACTGAATACTCTGCAATGAAGTGGGAGGGAAGCTCCCCAATATAGTGTAAAGTTATGGGTTCAGACCTGCACATTCTAACTTTCTCAAAGTATATAAATAGTCATTATAAAACAAATTATTTTGGTTGAAAGTACACTTAACTAAAACAGCATGATTTATGGTTACTTAGACTAACATAAACTTTTCTCTTTTTTCCAGATTATTATGGAAATGTTTTGGTAAAAATGGAAAATAATGTAATGTTTTATTCCAAGATTAATATTGGAGATGCAGTCAGGCTGCACTTATGGATAAGCAACACAACAAAAGCAATCATCTTCTTAAATACATCTGGTCTCATGTACTTCTTGTATGTTTTTGATGATGACTTAATACAAACAGAGGACTATCCCTTAAATCTGGAAGCAAAAAGTATAACTCTCAGGACAAAAGACAGTTGCCCATACATGGCATTTCACAATAATATTGCTTATGTTTTTTACTTTTTGGACAAGGGAGAGGCTCTGACAGTTTGGGCTCAAATAGTCTATCCAGAAAATAATGGCCTGTATGTTATTATGGAATCCTATGGCCCAAAAATATTAGAAGTGAGACATAATATTTCCTTTGAAGTTGCCTTTGGATACTGCACCAAAACTCTGGTAAGTTAATACTTTTAATTTCTTTATTTGGTTTTAATAAGTATAAAAGTATAATATTAACATTTTTATAAATGGATTTCCCTTCTAGGCTCAGCTGGGAAAATGTCCAGGAATGGCTGAGTTTTTAATAACATGATAAGCCACTAATTCACAAGCCATTATTTTTGCTTTCAATATCCAAGCCCTTTTTGCCACCTAGTAACTAGTAACACATTCCTTCAAAACTCATTGATTGTCGATTGTATTGTTCACTTTTTTTAATGCATGGCTTTCCTGTGGACTTCTGTTATCTATTGCAGTATAAGAAACCACCTCAAAGCAAATTGCTTTAAACAACACCAATTCTATGAGTCAATTCAGGTTTGGGCTCTGAGTAGCCAGGCAGTTCTGTGTGGTTTTACCTGGGTTCATTGATGTGATCTGGGCATCCAGTAATTCATCTGCAACTAGATGACCTAAGACAGCCTCTTTAATCTAAGGGGCCTCAGCTGGAACACTTGGCTGTGCCGGACAAGCCAGGTTTAGTGTTATCCTCCAGACTAGACCTGGCTGCTTCCATGGCAGTCTCAGGGCAGCGTTCCAAGACAGGCAGAGCAGAACCTAGGCTAGGCCACATGTCCCTAACTCATAGGATGGGGACATAAACTCTACCTCTTATGGAGAAATAGCAAGTTACACTGTAAAGAGACATACATGTGGGAATGGGAAGAATTATTGCAGCCATCTTTACAAACTATGTCATAATAGGTATAAATATGCTGTGTATATTATGTTGTGTAGTGTATTTCCAATTAATATCGTAATGTGAGCATTTCACAAATTACTTTAATTGCTTCTTGAAAACCGTGTAACCCAAGCGGTAGTGTCTGTTCCCACCTTCCCCTTCTCGGCTCAGCTTCCTTAAGCACGTATCATAGTGAGTCTGCTGTCTGATACCATTGAATGGAAGTGGTCAGTCAATTCCAAAGTCAGTGAAAGCAGAGAATCATAAAAAGTGAAACCAATCTATATGAAACATTTTACTTTAATTTAAATATATGTGAAACATGTTAGTTTCATTTAAATGAACATTCATTTATTAGACAATCTTTTCATATAGGACCAAAGCCTTTTCTTTAAAATAGGTCCACTTATTATACCTCCTCATCTCCTTTTTTGTATAACCTTGCTCATAATGCATCATCTTTGAGTTTCTATTTCAGTTTCTTTCAGATAAAGGAAAAAAATACTTAAAGGCACTGGCAAAGCAACTGAAGCTCTAGAATTTTATATTTTTCAGGTTTTTTAGCATTACTTTGCTCTTATTTTCTAATTCAGCAATCTCCTCAGTTACGTGCTTTATCAAAACTTTTCAAAAAAATCAACTTAGTTCTCAAACAGTAACTCTACTTTCATTTGATACTTACTTTATCAATCTATAATATTACATATAATTACTTAATTAAAATAATAATAAAATCTGGCATAAACAGATTTGGAAACAACACGAATTTAGATTTATATGGAGTCTCATGGATAGACCTTAAAACACAGAGTTGAATGAAAACTGTAAGAAACTATTTGAAATCTATCTTAGTCCACTTGGGCTACATAACAAAAATAGCTCAAACCAGGTGACTTACAACAACAGAAATTTACTTTCTCACAGTTCTGGAGGCTGGGAAGTCCAAGATTAAGGTACCAGCAGGCTCAGTCTCTGGTGAGGGCCCATCCTCATAGACAGTGTCTTTTCACCATGTCCTCACATGGCAGAAGATTCAAGGCCACTTGCTTAGTGCTCTTATAAAAGAGGCCTCCTTTGGCCGGGCGCGGTGGCTCAAGCCTGTAATCCCAGCATTTTGGGAGGCCGAGGCGGGCGGATCACAAGGTCAAGAGATCGAGACTATCCTGGCCAACATGGTGAAACCCCGTCTCTACTAAAAATGCAAAAATTAGCTGGGTGTGGTAGCACGTGCCTGTAGTCCTAGCTACTCGGGAGGCTGAGGCAGAATTGCTTGAACCCAGGAGGCGGAGGTTGCAATGAGCTGAGATTGTGCCACTGCACTTCAGCCTAGCGCCTGGTGACAGAGTGAGACTGTCTCAAAAAAAAAAAAAAAAGAGGCCTCTTTTATCTTATTCAGGAGGTTCTGCCCTCATGACCTAATATCGTTGATGATTGGGTTTTAACATACAAATTTTGGAGGAACACAAACATTCAGACCATAGCACTATCAATGTCATATTTATGAATATCACAAATACATACACATAAATAACAAAAAGGCATTATACATATTTCAAGGATACAAAGATACCAAAGGTATATTTTCAAGGATACAAACATAGCTGTTTGATATATGATATTGCTGTCTGCTATGGGGGAAGATGATACAGGGGAAAAGTAAAATATGATAAATAAAATAAGGTTGGATTGATAATGTACCAAAACAAAAGGATAGATTTAACTGATGGTTTTCTTTCCAAGAATCTGATGTGTAGTATACAGTTGATTCTTGAACAATGAGGGAATTGGGTCACCAACCCCTGCCCAGTCGAAAATCTGGTATAACTTTTATTGGTTGGTTGGTTGGTTGTTTGAGACGAAGTTTCGCTCTTGTCACCCAGGTGGGAGTGCAGTGATGTGATCTCAGTTCACTGCAACCTCCACCTCCCCGATTCAACTGATCTTCCTTCCTCAGCCGCCCGAGTAGCTGGGATTACAGCCACACACCACCATGCCCAGCTAATACTTGTATTTCTGGTAGAGAGAGGGTTTCACCATGTTGGCCAGCTGGTCTCAAATTCCTCACCTCAGGTGATCTGCCCCCCTTGGCCTCCCAAAGTGCTGGGATTACAGGTGTAAGTCATCACGCTTGGCCGTGGTTTAACTTATGACTCCCCAAAAGCTTACCTACTAACAGCCTACTGTTGACTGGAAGCCTAACAGAAACAGCCTATTACACATATTTTCTATGTATTATATGCTATATTCTTATAATAAAGTAAGCTAGAGAAAATAAATGCAATTAAGAAAATCATAAGGAAGAGAAAATATATTTATAATACTGTACTGTATTTATCAGTACTGTAAATTTACATCATCTGTTTACAAGATAAATGACCTGAAATTATGGGCAACCTAGCTGCAGACCTCAGTCTACAGATATCGATATATAGTGCTCTCTCTCTCTCTCTCTGTCTCTCTCTATATATAAAATATACATATATACATCTATCTATATGTGTATATATACATACACATACATATATGTATATACATACATACATATTTAAAAAACATATACATATATAATCTGTATATATATATACACACATATATTCAATTCAATAAATTCTTGATTGATATGTAACTGTATATACATATACACATATATATGTGTGTGTGTATATATATATATATATACACACACAGTTACATATCAATCAATTCAACAATTTCTTTTTTGTTTGTTTTTTGATTTTCTCTCTCATACAACATTTTCTTGTAATGTCATGACTTTTCTCTGCTTGGAAGCACCTTCCACGGCATCACTAGTGGCACTTTGTATGGATCCATGGTGTTACTCCGGGTTTACAGTATTGCAGTAAACATGGTTTAAAAATACATAAGAGCCACAAGAGATCAGTTTTTGCTGTGATATGCAATTTACTGGAAGGACAAACTGCCCACAGGATGTCTAGCATCACACAGCATTTTAAGCAGATACAACACTTGAGCTCACAGCAGTAGCAATCAGAGGTGGCTATGAAATGATCACGTAATACAGCGTGGACTGCCGTTAATTTCATGCAGTTGTGGTTTATTACTGCAAGTTTTGATAAATTTAACTTTATAATAGATCTGTATGTATTTTCTATAGCAAATGATAAAATAGCAAATGATAGACTAGTATCCACATATATTTTATGCACTCATGAAACACCTAACATTTCTTAATTTTTTTCAATATTCTAGGCTACATGGTTCAACTGTAAATTTTCTTCAAATTGCCACAAATCTCCCCCAAATTTTCCAGTATGCTAAGTTTTAAAACTCCATGTATAAGTGTACTTGCACAGTTCAAACTTGTGTTGTTCAAGAGTCAACTGTATATTTGTGTGTTTGCAACTCAGACCCTCAAAATACTAGTTATTTGTAAAAATATATACAAATGACCAATGGCAATGAAACATTGCATTTTGCAAAAATACAAAATTTGCATTCTTAGTAAAATACTGGCTCTATCATTTACTACCAAATGACACTGTAATTCTCTCATCTGTGAATTGGGATAATAACAGAATGAAAGTACCTACCTCATAAAGTTCTTTTTTTCTGATTTTTTTCCCCTTCTTTCAACTTGACCCTTGAGGTTCTTATGAGTTAGCACACATTAAGGACTTAGCAAAGAACCTGGCACATAGTAAATATTGTATGTATGCATTACTACAAACACTACCACTAATTCCTACTATTACTATCACTACAACCACCATATTTTATCAATTCTAAGGCACTTTTTTTTCCTTTTTTTCTTTTTTGAGACAGGGTCTCACTCTGTCATCCAGGCTGGAGTGCAGTGGCATAACCTCTGTTTACTGCAACCTCCATTTCCCGGGTTCAAGCAATTATCGTGTCTCAGCCTCCCGAGTAATTGGAATTACAGGTGTGTGCCACCACGCCTGACTAATTTTTGTATGTTTTTCTTTAGTAGAGGCAGGGTTTCATCATGTTGGCCAAGCTGGTCTCAAACTCCTGAACTCAAGTGATCTGCTTAATAAGGCACTTTTTTCTTAACGTTTAACATCTCTGAAAACAGGACGAGTGTTACATCCTACAGCAATTTCGATTCAATGAAGTACAATAGTATTATGAAAACACCTTGCTTATATAATGCAGACTGGGTCACTGTAACTTCACAGACTAATTAGTGGCCAGTACATTGCTAGGCATCATAGCTAATCATTCGTTTTTAAAAAGTGAATATAACACCCACATACAAAAGTAAATACCCAACATTTATGCATAATTTAGCAAATTATTATAAACCAAACACTCGTGTAATTACCATTCAAATCAAAAAATATATAACATCAGAAGCACCCAAAGCTTTCCTGTGTTTTCCCTGCGGAGAATTGTCTCCCATTTCCAAGTTAAGCATTAGTCTGACTTTTGTGGTAATGATTTCCTTAGTTTTTGGCCAGGCATGGTGGCTCACACCTGTAATCCCAGCACTTTGGGAGGCCAAGGTGAGCAGATGGCCTGAGATCAGGTGTTCAAGACCAGCCTGGCCAACGTGGTGAAACCCCATCTCTACTAAAAATGCAAGTGGCAGGCACCTGTAATCCCAGCCACTGGGGAGGCTGAGGCAGGAAAATTCACTTGAACCAGGAGGCAAAGGTTGTAGTGAGCCAAGATCACACCATTGCTCTTCACTAAATAATATAGCTAAGCTTTGTCTAGTTTTGAACTTCATATGAATGAAGTAATTGCATATCTATTATATACACACATCCATACATAAATATCTACATATATTGTATTTTTGTCTTTGAATATTATGCTTATCAAAGTCCATGTTGTTTTCTTGCACATGTATGTTTACTGCGGCACTGTTCACAATAGCAAAGACTTGGAACCAACCCAAATGCCCACTAATGATAGACTGGATAAAGAAAATGTGGCACATACACACTATGGAATACTATGCAGCCATGAAAAGGATGAGTTCATGTCCTTTGCAGGAACATGAATAAAGCTGGAAACCATCATTCTCAGCAAACTGGCACAAGAACAGAAAACCAAACACCACATGTTCTTACTCCTAAGTGGGTGTTGAACAATGAGAACACACAGACACAGGGAAGGGAATATCACAAAGGACACAGGGCCTGTTGGGGGGTGGGGGACTAGGGGAGGGATAACAGGAGGTAGGGGGATAAGGGAGGGATAGCATTAGGAGAAATACCTAATGTAGATGATGGGTTGATGGGTGCAGCAAACCACCATGGCACATGTATAGCTATGTAGCAAACCAGCACGTTCTGCACATGTACCCCAGAACTTAAAGTATAATAATTTTTAAAAAAGAAGAAATGAACTAACCTAAGCAACTTTGGAAAACATATGGTAGCTGAATCCTGTGAGATTAAAGGAAAAAACTACTTCTAAGCATTGCTTTCTAATTAACAAATTTGTTTTTCACAGAGGTATGGGTTAACAATTATGAAATTACTTTATATATATCCTAGATTTGATCAAATAATTAAATATATTGTAAATAATAAGAGCCAGAGTTGTCAATGTTACAGAAAAGAGCTACAAATATAAAAAATAAATGAGGCTAGAATGAAAAAAAAAAAAAAAGTCCATGTTGTTTTCTGTAACTGTCATTCATTCATACTACTGATCTATTGTATTCTTCTGTATGAATGTACTACAAGAGATCCTTAGCTATTTTACTGTTGATGAACATTGGTTTGTTTCTGTTTGGGTGCTATTCTGAATAATGTAACAATGAATATTTTAGTATATGCCTCCTGAAAAGCACATATAAATATTTCTATCAGGTGGAATTACTTTTACCTGAGATTCTTGGTGAGGCTGTAAATTAAATTTATATTACAATTTTGCAACATTTTATTATGGAAATGTCAAACATATAGAAAAGTTGAAAGAATTTTACATTTAACACCTCTATACCCACTATGTAGACTCATATTTTAGTATACTTGCATATCTATGCATCTATCTATCCACCATTCAATCTTGTTGATCACTTACAAGTGATCAGCATCATTAAGTACCCGAATGAAGACGTTTTACGGCCTAGATGTGGAAAGCTATATGGTACTACAGTGGGATCACAACGCCCCACCCCCGCAATTTCCCTGCTTTATGTAAATTTTTAAATATTTTTTTCAGTTACTAACGTTTTATCAGAAGATAAATTATGAGGGAACAGATGATTACTTTGGAATGCAGTAAGTATGACTTTTAAAAGAACTTTCTCAATATCAAATATCCTATTCACGTTATTAATTTGTAGGTATTCTTTTATTTAAATGGCCACATAGCCTTTTAAATATTCAAATTTCAAATTCCTTTCAATGGCTGGATAGATGTAAAATTAGTATTTAACTGTAAAAAATGTAAAATACTCTTCACAGTTTAATAAGAAACATGACCTATCTGAAGTTCTCATTCATCCAAATGAAGATGTCAAAAAAAAAAAATGGGCTATTTCTTAACTGAATAATTTTCAAACATGTTTTATCACCAGTTCTCATCTCAAAGTATCTACATACCATCACTAGCAAAAACAGGAACTCTGATATCACAGAAACCCTTTAGCTGTGTGTAGAGCCAGATAAAATGCCATCTTTGATCCTGCAGTAAGGCTACCTGAAGGAAGACAGCGCACATGGAATTCTGTGTTAAGGCATTCCTATGGCTATCATTACAGCCTGGAAGTGTTTTCTTGGAAAAATAGCATATTTTCCCTAGGAAAATCCATTTTTCTTTGGTCTAGTGCTACTCTGAGTTTGACTACCTAGTCTACGCCAAGCACTTTCTAGGTATTTAAAATACATGGTAAACGAGAAAGATGAAGTTCTAATGTCATGGAACTCATTCTCCAGGAGGAACAGCAAATTATCAAATAAGTAATTCCAAATACTGGGAAGTGCTATGAAGAAAAGAAAACAGAAATATATATATCAGTGACAGAGACTGATCAGGAAAAGTAGGGAGAAAATGCTGCTTTAGACTCCGTAGCCAGGAGAGGCTCAATTCATTCCTTTCCCTTTCATCCACCAGCTTACCTCTGTATGCTTCTAATGGTGTAGGTTCCTTTGGATATTTTTTGTTTCGTGGATATTTACTAAGATTTACCTTGCTATAAGAATACAAATAAAATTGCCCAGGAGATTTTTTATGTTTGCTTGTCCCCAGTGTGTTTTTTGGTTTTTTGTGGGGTTTTTTTGTTTGTTTTTGACAAAAAGCAACCTTCACAGGTGCAGGTATAAATCAAACTTTCAAATTTTCTTCTACTATTTTTTAGCCCTCACATTTTGCTTGAACACAAAATGATTCATGTGCACTTCATAGTGGAGAAAGGCATTATGTCTGACCTAGCTTTCAATCCCAGTCAGATTATATCACACAGCTGAATGTGGCTCAGAAAACTAATTTGACACTCACTCTTTATTGCTCCAAAGGTGTTATCAATATGAGGGGAAACGTGTAGGGGCCGGAGGAGGAAACCACACAGTAGCTGCTACCTTTAGGCAGGTCAAGATGTCAGCAGCACAGCCCCATTTTCCAGGGACCATGTTAATGAAATAGGAGGGCTGAAATGCTGGCAGGATGCTCATTTCTGTTTCCCATCCCATTAACCCAATGGTGGCCAAAACATGGGATACCATGAGGTGGGAGCCCCTTTACAATTTGCAATATGACCACCACACAGAGCTGCCTTAGCAGAACCAGAGAGCTCTTACCACCAGCACTATCCCCCAGGCCTCGAGAAATTTGTGTGGGAGTTCAATCACATTGTGCACATGGGACTTTGCATATAATCTACAGAAAGACAGTGTCATGCCTATCTCTCACATGATCTAATAACATGCACGGATTGTTTTTCCTAGAAACAACAACACGGGGCTTGTGTTGATTCAAGTTCGACCTAGTGAATATTCAAAAGCATGTTCGGTACCCCAAAAGGTGAGTGACATGGGTTGAAGACCCAAATATTTTACTTCAAGAATGTATAGGTGGTAAACCAAATAATGCATACAATACCTCCATACAATACCACTCTCCTACTAGTTAGCAACTCTGTGTAATTTTCCACTGTAAAGATAGCATCATTTTGGCTGGGCAGGGTGGCTCATGCCTATAATCCCAGCACTTTGGGGGGCCAAGGTGGGCGGATCACCTGAGGTGATTACTTTAATGTCTATGTAGTAATTAACTGTATTTTAGTTCCATGTAACCTGTATATTATTTTTAAGCAACATATACCTACGCATTGCAAGCAGGGTAAGAGATTTTGCAGCAGTTCATTTTCCTAATAACTGAGATTTAATGAAGCGAATAGTCTTTTTCTTTCTTCCTTTTTTCTTTTTTTTTTTTTTTTTTTTTGAGACGGAGTTTCGCTCTTGTTACCCAGGCTGGAGTGCAATGGCGCGATCTCGGCTCACCGCAACCTGCGCCTCCTGGGTTCAGGCAATTCTCCTGCCTCAGCCTCCTGAGTAGCTGGGATTACAGGCACGTGCCACCATGCCCAGCTAATGTTTTGTATTTTTAGTAGAGACGGGGTTTCACCATGTTGACCAGGATGGTCTTGATCTCTTAACCTCTTGATCCACCCGCCTTGGCCTCCCAAAGTGCTGGGATTACAGGCTTGAGCCACCACGCCCGGCCATTGCAAATAGTCTTATCTTTAGATATAAAGCATTCCAGCTACCAGACATAGCTATCTTCTTAGAAACATTCTATGAAATTCTGTTTAATTTTTGTGTGTAATATTCATTCTACCCTGTTCTTACTGTAAAAGTATTGAATCTGTTAGAAGGTAAAAATTGCTACTAACAGTAGGGGTATGTTTGGGGATAGAGGCAATATATACTTACTGCATCAGATTCCAGTGGGATTTTATTTGGTTGAGAATTAGCCTTTTCCATATCAAATGCCCTTCTTGGGCATTTCCAGCCCATGAAACAAAGCATCATGGTGCAGCCTGTCTACATGATGCCACTGTTTGCTTTTGCACCTGCCTTTCTCCACCGTATCCCAAAGTTTACTTACAGAGGAGCATGGGCTGTGTTAACAAAGCTCTGGTATCCACAGGTCATTTGTTTTCAAACAAAAGCATGTATGTGCATTTCTTTTAAAAAGCAATTACGAGTAATGTTTAGAATAAATATCCATAAAATGGGACAGTGGTTTAATATTTAATAATTAGCCTGTGGCCAGTGCTCCTTTGAGTACAGAGTATTGCTGCTTAAAGCAGGAATAGCAACAGTAAGATGCATTTCACGTGATGCTCACTACCCTGAGAAACTACAGATCTACTAACGTGAAAACAGAAAGTCAAATTAGTAGTTGGATGGATTGTAGAAACCTGCTGGCTGAGTCAGAGGTACAAACTGGAAGAAGGGAGTTGACAGTCATGGTTGTAGAGAAGCAGGTAAAATATCAGTTGGGGCCCGGCATGGTGGAATCTGTAATCCCAGCACTCTGGGAGGCTGAGGTGGGTGGATCACATGAGGTCAAGAGTTCGAGACCAGCCTGACCAACATGGTGAAACACTGTCTTTACCAAAAATACAAAATTAGCTGGGCGTGGTGGTGCGTGCCTATAATCCCAGCTACTTGGGAGGCTGAGGCAGGAAAATTGCTTGAACTTGGGAGGCGGAGGTTGCAGTGAGTCGAGATTGCACCGCTGCACTCCAGCCTGGGTGACAGCAAGACTCTGTCCCCACTACCAAAAAGATGAGTGTGGATCAATTATTCCCTAAGATACAAACATAAGAAAGGAGAGACCCAAACTTTGGGCCTCCTGAGCAGTAAAGACAAAAGGAAGCAAAGAGAAAAAAAGTGCTCAGAGAAAGAGGGGGAAAACAGTGCAGAGCAGTGATGTAAGAGAACCCTACGTTTTAAAAGTTACGATTTTAAAATAAAAAATGTCATTGGTTGTAGCTGTCATAATATTTTAGATCATGTGAATTAGAACCGCTGAACTCACTACCTAAGTTACTTCATTTCAGGTGTTCCAAATAGCTGTTGGCTGTGATAATAAAAAATTCATTGCAGTTAAGGGGTAAGTACGTTCCCATTTGACCTGTGTTACTCTTTTAAGTTTTAAAACAAATGTTGAACTAAATGATAATTACCAATGATAAAACCGTAATGATGGACACATCCACAATGAAATCCAAAACTGAATTGATGTTCGTGTCTAGATTCAATTGGTTTAAACTTTTTGCCAAATCAAATACTCTATTTGAATCATACTAAAAATAAAAAGAATTAGCCTCTTTTTCTATTACCAGCATTTTTTTCACCTTTCCTTTTAATAAACCAATTTCTATCCTTTATTGTTGCCTCTCTCAATCCTTCAGTCGACAGCTCATTCCCAGAAAAGCACCTGTTTTCCATCCTTCTCAAACCAGTTGTAATTTCATTTCCGTTAGAGAACTGCTTCCATCCATATCAGAGAAGCCTCAGTTTTCTGCACCATTTTCTATGGGAAATTTCTTAGAACGAGCCTAGCAGAACCACAGTGATTGCTCTAGAGAATCCCAAAGTGTGAATTCTGTCGGTTTTACTATGATTCACAATGAAGCACATTGGACTCTGTGTCTTCCTTTCACCTTAGCTCTCTTTCTTCTACATGGAAAAAATTAAAGGCAGCATACAGAAATCTGTTTAGCTGAGGCTAAATGTATAGAGAGACAGAAATTTATTGTGATTCCTTTCCTTTTGTTGGAAGTGGAAGGGAGAGTGGGGGAATGTTGACTCTTATCTATTTATGAAATTACTTGCTCTCTTCCAAAACAAATGTCTACTCTTCTGTCATTCTAATATTACCGAGTTGTATTAGTCAGTTGCTGGATTGATAATCAAGTATTTGCATCTCATTCAGCATTTCCTAAATTTGCATTTCCTAACATCTTTGCACCTGTAATTCTTTTCCCAGGAAATGCAAAAAGGCTAGCTGATTTATACAGCCTGTATCTCCTATTTCAGGGAGGATTTACATCTTTGCTCCTTAGATTATGGCCTATGGACCAACACTGGCATCACATGAGAACTTGTTAGAAATGCAGATTCTCAGGCCTCATCCGACAGCTGCTGCATCAAAATCTGCATTTTAACAAAATTTCCGGGAGATTACGAGGGACATTAACATTTGAGAATAACTGCTCTAAACATATTACCAAAATTAATTCCCAGTACCACTGCACGCAGAATTCCTTCTCAGGCCCCTGATATCTTCCAAAGTGAGATGGAGAGTAGCTTGAAGCAGTCTGTTTCTAGACGGGTCCAAATAGTAATTATCAGGCTTAGTTACTCATCAGAATCACTTGGAGAACATGTTTTAAAAACACAGATTTTCGGACTTTACTCTGGGCCTCTTAGTCAATGACCCACTTCTCTAGAACCCTAAAACTCTAGTATCTTTGGCTCAGGTTGCAGCGGGCCTATGGTTTTTAGTCACCAAGGGAGACCTGGAGGAGCTTGGGGTCCAAGACACTTCTGGAGAGCCAGGAGACTTGTCAGTGAAGGAGAGTCGTCAACTCTTGGGGTTCAATTTGGGTTCAGCATGAGGGATGGTCTAGACTTCCGATATCTATCTAAAAACGGCAGTGACAAGAGTTCTTTCTAAGTTACATTGGAAGCAGCCAGCTAAAATGGTCAGATGAATAATTTACCTAACTAAAACCTTCTGTAATTTCAAAGACCATATAGCCTTCTTCTGTCTGCATGAACCCTAACCAGAAATTATGTTAACCCTTTACATAACTTCTTATCTGCACAGTCTCAAGGAGCAACTAGAAATCTTGGGCTTAAAAGAGTTTATGTCTAATAAAACAGTCCAAACAAATTTGCTTTCATTCTGATAGATTTTGTATGAATTTTTATTTTTATTTGTGTGTGCCTGTGCATGTTTTACCGTAGCTGCTTTTTAAAAATTTTTGTTTATCTCTATTTTTTTAAAAAATCAGAGGTAAAATCTGTTCTGTAACACATAGCTGCTTTTTAAAAAGTGTGATGAATTTCACAGAATATAAATTTACCAATTCAATGGAATTAAGTACCTTCAGAATATTGTACAAGTTAGCACCACTATCTAGTTCCACAATATTTTCGTCACCCCAAAAGGAAACTCTGTACCCAATTAGCAGTCATCTCCCATTCTCCCTTTCTCCCAGCCCCTGGCAACCATAATCTGCTGTCTCAAAATTGTAATCTCCATAGATCTGCCTGCTCTGAATATTTCACATAAATGGAATCATACAATGTGTGACCTTTTGTGTCCCACTGCATTACTTAGGCTGTTTTTGAGATTCAACTGTGTTGTGGCATGTATTCGTCCCTCATTCCCTTTTATGGCTGAGTAATATTCCATTGAACAGATATACCACATTTTGTTTATCTATCCAGCAGTTCAGGGATATTTGGGATGTTTCTACCTTTTGGCTTTTGTGAATAGGGAAGCTATGAATATTTGTGTACCAGTGTTTGTTTGAACAACTGTTTTGAATTACTGTGGGTATGTACCTAGGAGTGGAATTGCTAGGTTGTATGGTAATCCTATGTTTAACTTGTTAAGGAACCTCCAAAGTGTTTTCCAAAGCAGCTACACTGTTTTACATGATCACTAGCAACATATATGGATCCCAGTTTCTCTGCTTCCTTGCCAACCCTTGTTTCTTTCTGTTTTGGAGGGGTTTTGTTTTTTTGTTCCGAATTGACAAATAAAATTGTACGTATTTAGCATGCACAACATGATGTTTTCAAATACATTGTGGAATGACTGAATCTAGCTAATTAACATATGCATTACCTCACATAGTTATTATTTTGGTGGCAAGAAAACACTTTATTCTCTTTGCATTTTTCAAGAATACAATGTATTATGAACTAAAGTCATTATGTTGTACAATTAGGTCTCTTGAACTTACTCTTCCTAACTAATTCAAATTGTCTATCTTTTGAGCAACCTCTCTCCAAGCCCTACATCTTATATAAATTTTTAATAAGCATGTACCAAATGTAAGAGATAAATCAGTAGATTTCAAATTCTGGTATCTCCTGAAACATTTACGAAATGGATGTTTTAAAAACAGAAATATGGCCGGGCGCGGTGGCTCAATCCTGTAATCCCAGCACTTTGGGAGGCCGAGGCGGGTGGATCACGAGGTCAAGAGATGGAGACCATCCTGATCAACATGGTGAAACCCTGTCTCTACTAAAAATACAAAACATTAGCTGGGCATGGTGACACATGCCTGTAATCCCAGCTACTCAGGAGCCTGAGGCTGGAGAATTGCCTGAACCCAGGAGGCGGAGGTTGCAGTGAGCCGAGATCGCGCCATTGCACTCCAGCCTGGGTAACAAGAGCAAAACTCCGTCTCAAAAAAAAAAAAAAAAAAAACTAAAAACAGAAATACTAAGGCCACACACTAGCCAGAGATTCAGTAGATGATGATTCTATGACACTCTCCAGTTTGAGAATCATTGAGTTAAAGGATTAAATGTTTGTGCAAATATATAAGAAATAATGATATTACAACTTCATTATGTTTTGTTTTTTGTAGATTTAGTAAAAAAGGATGTCACCGCCACGATTTTTCTTACGTGATTGAAAAGTAAGAAATTTTTTAACATAAGCACTGAGTTTTATATTAACATAGTACCAATACTTTACAGTCAGTAGTTACTCAGTGAATTACTATTAGCATCTGTGTGTTTGGCTGGACAGTGGGCAGTCAGTTTTAACACTAAGTAAAATGTGTACATGGTACAATTAACTTCTCTGAAACATATAAGAAAAAGAGTCAGTCTCCCCCTTCAATTTAATTAGATAAACAAAGCAAGCCTCATTTATGTATAGGTAGTCTCAAATCCCATTGTTCCCTCTAATTCAAGGAAGACATACAAGAGTGTCTTTCCCTACATAATTTTTCTCAAATTCTACATGACTGAAGCCAGGCGCAGTGGCTCACACCAGTAACCTCAGCACTTTGGGAGGCTGAGGTGAGTGGATCACCTGAAGTCAAGAGTTCAAGACCAGCCTGGCCAACATGGCAAAACCCCGTTTCTATTAAAAATACAAAAAGTTAGCCAGGTGCGGTGGCTCAAATTCTACATGACTGTAGTTCAGCCAGTTAGAAGTAATATATTTACCCGGAAAGTCCTGACATCAACTAACTGAACTTTTTTCTAGATTTTATATTTAATTTATATTTAATTGTATGCATATTTATTTTTATTAATGTGATGTAGTAAAGCTATAACTAAACACAATTCTACTTTTACCTTTGTAAGACAAAGATCTTCATTTTTTATACGTTAAATATTTATTTAGCTGTCAAAATACAGAAGTCCACAGCCTCTGAAATTAAATGCTATTTAATTAAAATAAATGAAAGACTGTTTAACCAGTAGGCATATTGTTTAAGTGATTTCCTTAATTAAGGCAGGGTGGAGGAGTGCCACAACCTAGATGCTCCAGGTTGCAGCGCTTGGTGAAAGCAGTCAGTGAAACACAAGGATGAGAAGAAAATGTTTAATAGTTGGTGAGGATACACCTCTCAGTGTCTAGGTGGCAACTGTGCCTGAAAGGCAAGAATATGAAATAGACTCTGCCACTGTGATGGGAGTTTCCTGAGTCCGTCCCCTGGAGCGTGGTAAAATATATGGAACATGTGGCTGGTAACAGTGATTCAAGTGTGAGAACTGAGAAGACGGAATGTGAGGGAGGTGATTTTGAAGGAATAAGTCCTTGAGTTCATGAACGTGAAGCATTCCGCTGTAGTGAGAAATCTAAATTAGGAAATGTCTGAAGTTTTAAAACACACATCTATCGCTACTGATTCTGAAGTATCTTATTCTTTTATCTGCTAATATTCTGGAAGGAACTGCATTGGAATAGCACAATGGACATGGGCTTTATCATCACCCGTCCTTCTCAGTGGCAAAGGAAAGTCTGTAGCCTTGAGCGAGTCTCACACAATTTCCAATAGTACGACACAAAGAGAGGACAGTAATTCACACCTGAGTTGTTGTAAGAACGTGTTAGTATGTGTGGAAATCCATGTGGAAATGCCTGAAACATAGTAAGCGCTCAGTATCTCATATTTATCTACTTGACCTTTGTGATGCTTCCTTACCTAAACAAAGTCATGAGTTTAGTTTTTAAGTTTGAAAAGGGAAAAGAGAAATAAATAATGATGAATATCTTTTTTACAGGTCATATCTGAGGCAACCACTGTCTAAAAACTTGGTAAGAAACTATAAAATTTTGTCAGTGGACCAAATCTATAAAATCACTAAAGTATTTTTCCTTTTCTAGAAAGTTAGGTATAATTGGAAAGAATATGGCTGCCCCCTGAGGCTTGAGTTCACAGAAAAGTTTCACCCTGTGGTTCAATTGTAAGTATATTCTCATCAACATTTTTAACTTATATTGAAACTTTCAAACTAAAAGTGTAAAAACAAGACTAACTGATCATGCATCTAACGATACGCATTTTTGGCTACTCAACATATGTGAGACTTAGTTTTCAGTACTAGTTATACAAAGCTGGGCAGGGATGGTGCCTGCATGTTGAGGGACATTGCAGTTGGCAGCTGAGATTTCAGTGGGGAAGAGAGCTGAGAGCCTGTCTTAAGAAAGCCCTTGCTTTATGCCCCTGAGTCTCTTCCCAAGCTCCTACCAGTACCCCTACCTATTTCGTAGGAACTACCCTCTCCAGGTGATAAAACTCCTCTTTCCACAAGCCAGTAGTAAATGAAAGCTTATAAGGAAAGAAGCTAGATTCCTGACAAGTACACTGGGGACATTTCAAAAATATTATTCCTAACTCAGTTCTTATAGACAAAATTCCAGCCAGGCACAGTGGCTCACACCTGTAATCCCAGTGCTTTGGGAGGCAGGATGGCCTGGGCCCAGTAAACGGAGATCAGCATAGGCAGCATAGCAAAACGCTGTCATTACAAAAATTAAAGTAATTAGCCAGGCGTGGTGGTGTGTGCCTGTGGTCCCCGCTACTCGGGAAGCTGAGAGGGGAGGATCACCTGAGCCCAGGAGGTAAAGGAGGCAGTGAGCCAAGACTGTACCCACTGCTCTGTAGCCTGGAAAACAGTGAGAACTTGTCTCAAAAAACAAAAACAAATATTTCATCATAAGTGATACAGTTTGTTACAAAATTTAAAATGTAGAAAAAATATGAGGTAAATGACTCATATTTCTAAATTGTTTGCTATTGTCAATAGGTAATAATGAATATTCATTCGTGTACATGTTTGGACACTAGTCCAGGTATGCTGTTAAGACAGATTGCTGGAAGTCAAATTCCCACATCTAAAGTACCAAAAAAATTTTTTAGTCAAGGCTTTCAGCTTCTGGGGACCTCTTAGCCTGCAGACAGTTTCTGAGATCTCTCAAGGTGGGTAGATATAGAAGTAATGAATCAGGCACTCCAATTTAGTTTTGCTACCAGAACTCTTCCCCACTGGGGTCCCGGAGGCCTCCACCAGCATGGTCTGGCCTCTACCCCTTGCCCATGGCACTTCTGAGACTCTGCTGTGCCCTTTCCATCTCAAATCATACTCCAACAGCCTGCATCAGGGCTCTCCGTGCCATCCGGCTAATCTGCTTGCTTTCTTAGTTTTGATCTTCTTCTAGACATCTAATCATGTCACTGCTTTTCCTGGGCACCCAAAGCACAGCTTTCCCTGCCAGAGGTCTAGTCTATTTGTATTTTTGTTTTGAGTTATATCATGCTTAACCCCCGCAGGGTTAAAAGATCTTAATCTCGGCCGGGCGCGGTGGCTCAAGCCTGTAATCCCAGCACTTTGGGAGGCCGAGGCAGGCGGATCACAAGGTCAAGAGATCGAGACCATCCTGGTCAACATGGTGAAACCCCGTCTCTACTAAAAATAAAAAAAAAAATATTAGCTGGGCATAGTGGCGTGTGCCTGTAATCCCAGCTACTCAGGAGGCTGAGGCAGGGGAATTGCCTGAACCCAGGAGGTGGAGGTTGCGGTGAGCCGAGATCGCGCCATTGCACTCCAGCCTGGGTAACAAGAGCGAAACTCCGTCTCAAAAAAAAAAAAAAAAAGATCTTAATCTCTGTCGGAGAAGTATACTCTCAGTTCATCATTACTAAACAGCTGCCTTGCACAAAGCACTGTGCTAGGCCCTGGAAACTGAAAGATGAGTGACAGGAGTTCTACCCTCAAAAGCAGAAGAGTCTGATAAAGCAGATAAACATATGCACAGATATGCTAAGTGTAATGATAGAATGGAGCAGTGTGGGTGGTTGGTCTTGAAACTCAAAAGATTCCAACCCAGCTATAAAGAGAGTGGGGCTCTGGGAAATGTTCCAGAAGACTTGCACTTGAGCTGAGTCACTGAGTCTTAAAGGATAATATTTCGCTAGAGGCGGAGGAGGGAAGGAGAGAAGTGGAGAGAGTAATGTTGAATTCCGCTGGGTAAGCCTTTTAAGTAAGACAGATAGTTGGAAGAAGAAAATGTATAGTTCAAGCAATGTGATACTGTTGAGGCCTAAAGTCAAGTCCTGAAGTCTCAGGAGAAGCCGGGAACCTAGCTAGGTCGATTCCAGACCACGGGAGGCCTTCTATCAAGTCTTATGGTAGAGGAGCATGATCAAATATTTGCTTTAGCTGGTTCCCTCTGGGAGAGGTGTAGAGGATGAATTTCAGAGAAACAAATCTAAGTAGGGAGACCAGCCGGTCAACTGTATTGGTAGTCCGGTGAGGTGGGAAATCAGCAGGACTTGTTTTCACAACCCTGCAGATCAAAACAAGATGTAGACAAGAAACTGGCCAAAGCTAGCCAGGACTTGGAATTATAATGCATTTGCATAAGACATGCCCAGCAGCACCATGACAGCACAAATGCCATGGCAATGACTCAGGAGTTTTCTTATATGGTTCCAGGAGGTCCCTGCCCCTTTACTAGAAAATTCCTGAATAGCCATCCCCTTATTTAGCATATATTTAGGAGTATAGATTATAGCTAGCCAGCAATCTATGAGTGCCCCTCTACCTGTAGGACAGCCCTGCTCCATTTACAGAGCAGCCATTTTGCTGTACACTTTGCTCTAATAAACTTGCATTCTTTCACTGTCAGCTCACTTTTGAATTATTTCCTGAGCAAAGCCAAGAACCCTCCCAAGCGGAACCCCAAGTTTAGGGTTCACCTGCATCACTAAGAAGAGAAAACAGATGACTGAAATAACAACAAGGACAGAGAAGAATCCTATATAAGGAAGTCAGTGATTCTATAAACCGGGGCCTCTCGGGGGGTGAGGGCAAAGGGAGGGACAGCATTAGGAGAAATACCTAACGTAGATGACAGGTTGATGGAGGCAACACGTATTCCTATGTGACAACCCTGCATGTTATGCACATGTATCCCAGAACTTAATTTAAAAAAAAAAAAAAAAATTAGTGATTATAATAGGCAGGGCTGGATAATGGATAGATGTGGGTGGTAAGGGAAAGAGAAGGAGGAAGGTGAATGACTCAGAGGTGACATCAGTTAGAAGGGATCCTCCACAAACTTCCACCACCGTATCTGTCCACCTTCAAGAAAATGTTCCAGGAACTCTGTCTGCCCTCCTCTGACTACAGATGGGCTGTCTGGGTGTCTGTCTCAGGCCTGTCCCTCCATTTGTAAGCTAGGTCCCCACCGGCTTTCCTGATCAAGAACACTATTCCTGAAATTCTCTTCCTCTTTCTCCTGCATCATCAACTTTTCCCTCTCTGCTGACTCATCATACAAATATACAGGCCTTTCTCCCGCCAAAACGTAAAGCCAAACAAATTCAACAAACACAGTCACAAAACAAAGAAACAAACAAACAACCATCTCTTTACCCTACTAGCCCTTCAGCTTCTGTGGTCACCGTCATCAACTCTTCTTCCATCCTCTCCCCAATCGCCCTCAGTCTGGCATTTGTGCTCACCACTCCATTGGCACTGCCAGCCAACATGATCGGTGGCGTCTATTCAGCTAAAACAGTGGCCAGTGCTCAGGTCCCACCTTCCTTGATCTCATTAACAAGAATTGACAGTTAGTCACTTGCTCCTACGTGAAACATGTTCTTCCTCTGGCTTCCAGGATAGCTCATTCTCCCACTTGCCTGCTTCTTTGCTGGTAGCACGCTCCTAATTCTTAGTTCCTCTCTGATTTCTTTTTTCTTTTTCATGATCTGGGATTTTGTTTTTAATTTTCTTGAGTCTTATGATCACCTATAACTCATAGTTTTGTATATGCCTCCTCTACTTTAATCCTTCTAATAAGTTGGCAAAGCACCATTGCCAATCACACATCACAGAGAATAGCTGTTTAAAGACAATCCTAGCTAAAACTTAGTCTGACTTAGTAAAGAGTTTGAAAGCAGTTTAACTTGCAACTATTTCTTGTCACAATGACTTTTAAAAGGTGATAGATGTCATCTATAAATGTGAGAAGTGTTTTTATTTGATATTACACATAAACCATTAAAATGCCTTTTAATAAGTAAAAGGCAGCATTTTAGATACAGGGAATTCTAATTAGATTAGCAGAGTTAAGACGAAAACCATAAACAATGCCATCTTATCTTAAGCCCTTGTCTTTCACTGGCAAGTGAACACAAATTAAAAAACAGGTGAGTCTTGCTCAGTTCTGAGACAGTGCAAGGATTTCTCCAGTATTAAAACATATTCAGGCCGGGCGCGGTGGCTCACGCCTGTAATCCCAGCACTTTGGGAGGCCAAGGCGGGCGGATCACAAGGTCAAGAGATCGAGACCATCCTGGTCAACATGGTGAAACCCTGTCTCTACTAAAAATACAAAAAATTAGCTGGGCATGGTGACACGTGCCTGTAATCCCAGCTACTGAGGAGGCTGAGGCAGGAGAATTGCCTGAACCCAGGAGGCGGAGGTTGCAGTGAGCCGAGATCGCGCCATTGCACTCCAGCCTGGGTAACAAGAGCGAAACTCCGTCTCAAAAAAAAAAAAACATATTCATACTAAAATATATTCATGTAACTTTAGTCATACACATCCAACTACAAATCAGTCTCCAATAGGTTTGGGGATGCCATTCTCCTCCTTGTGAAAAATTGAACATCACTCATCAGGTCCAGTGATATCCTTAGAAGGGGAAATAGGTGGAGCATTTACTGAGTCCAAATTACTGTCAAAATTTGCAACACTGATCATGTTCCTTTAACCAGAAGCCAGTCTTACTTATCAGGGCTGTCCAACAAAAATATTCTGCCAGTCACTCATGAGCTGAATTCCGGTGTATGGGATCAGTTACTCTACAGTACACATGAAGTCATGAGATCATTCTGGTCTGTGAGTAAGTCAGGCCGTGGCCAATTCTTCCTGCCTTTTTAGCACCAGTGGAGATCATTTTTGCCCCAGGGGTGTCCTTCTTGGGACTCTCCAACTGCTCCATCCATGTCTCCTCTCCATAGATGACACCTTTGTTCTCACTGGTGTCTGTGGAAGAGGATCCAGACAGCTCATCTGCCTTCCACCCACACAGACCATGGAGACTGGGCCCATCTTATGCTTGCCTCCCTTCTCCACAGTGTGGCACTGGACACACTTCCAAACAAAAATATGTTTGCTTTTTTCAGCATCACCCATATTTAATTACCTCTTTTGTCACTTGCACTACAAAGGCTCCCCCCACTTAGAAGCTTGGCCCCACTCCTCCACCCCTACCCTCTACCCCCCTCCCTCCCCCCCTCCCTCCCTGGTCTCTTAGTGTTGGGATGCCCCAAGGCTCAGGGATTTCTTTTCTTTCCTGTATTTTAGCTTTCTCTTTGAATGTCATCATCCAGTCGCATGGGCCTAGATGTCTCAATATATTGATGTGCCCCAACACTGCATCTACAGCCTGACCATCTCCCCTTGTATCCATCAAGTATACTTAGGCTATGCTGCAGTAACAAATAAACCCTAAAATCCCAGTGCCTAGCTCTCCATGTCATAGTCCGATATACAGACCAACATCATCTGGTCCCTCCCACATTTGCCGCCATGTGTGGGAAAAAGACTGGAGGATTGTATGGGATGTTGTAAAGGCTCAGGGCTGGAGGTGGTTCCACCCACATGCCTTATCCAGAACCTATTGCCATGGCTCAAATCTAACTGCAAAGCGGCCTATAAAATGTAAACACATACAGTTCCTGAACCCCAGACTCACACATCCACTGAGATGTTAAATACACATATCATTTTTCCACTTAGATGTTGGATAGATATATCAAACGTAACCTGTCCAAAACTGAACTTTTGATCTTCCCCTCAAAACCTGCTCCACCGATAGCCTTCCCTATTTTAAGTGATAGCAGCTCCATCCTTCTTGTTGATCTGGCCAAAACTTTGGAATCTCCCTGACTCCCCCCTCTCTCTTATACCCTACATTAAATCCATTAGCAAAGCCTATTGGTTCTATCTGTCAACACCTGCCATGACACTGGCCCTGGCCATCATCGCTGACCTGGATCGCTGCTCTCTCTGTTTCCACTCATGCGTCCATATAGCAGCAAGAGTAAAGCACTGAAAACAAAGTCAAACCACCCTGCTCCTAAACTCAAATCCTCATCACTGAGTAAACGCCGAGCCCTCACAGTGACTTATGAGGTTCTGTTTGCTTTTCTGCCTCTGCCACATTTCTGCTATTAAACGCCACCTCACTCATTCAAACGCAGTGGAGCAGCTTCCTGATTGTTCCTCAGGGAGGAGTAGTTTGCATGAAACGGTGAGAACAGAAGCCAGACTGCAGGGGGTTTACAAAATAAATTAGAAGTTTACAAGTAGACGCAAAGGTAGTCTACACTTTTTTAACTTTTGGCTGGAAAATAGAAGAAAGAGGCAGGAATTTACCTACAGAGAAAAACACAAATATGATTTTGATTTTCTTAAAGAGGAAAGATACGTGAGCTTGTTTACAGTTTGAAGATAAAGAAAGGAAGGTTAAAAATTAGTCACTTTGATTATAGTAATAGAGCAGACTGAGGTAAGTTGAGTCCCTCCCTACCCACAATAGACATGTCATCCTGGATGAAACATGACAGAAATCTTTTGTACATAACTAAGCTTGAAAGAAAGAAAGCACACTCTCCAGAAGTGAAGAGAGAACTGAAAGTTAGAGCAATGCTCTTCAGCCTGTCTGTGTATCAGCTTACGAGTACTGGCTCAGGATAATGGAACTAGAAATTAGAAGCCAGGTTTTAAAGCTTTGTGAGGCCAAGAGGCTCTTTGATAAATTCAGGATATATTAAGAGCTACCTAATCCAAAAAAAAAAAAAGAGAGAGAGAGACAGAGAGAGAGACTAGAAACTCTGCTTAATGCCCAGGTCAGCCACAAGGAAAGTTGTAACCTACGTGAATTCGTAGGCAAACCTTCCACAGACCCCCCAGGGTCAAGGCCCAGGAAGTTATGGCATCAGAATACAGAAAATTAAAGTCATGGCTAATACAACAGGATAGCCACAAGGATTTGTCTAACAGGTTTGCAGGTCCACAGAGAGGTCTCTTTCCCACTTCCCAAAATGGAGCTGCCATCATGGGAAAGTTACAAATTGCAGGGAAGAGTTGCCAACTAGAAACATTTCTGCATTTCTTAGGCTTCATTAGTATTATACCCGACATTGAAAAAAATTGATGAAAATAAGTCATGCTTACATAGATAAGTATTGTTTCAAATATTTTCAATGGTATAAATAAAACATTATAAAGATCTTTACAAACCCAGAAATTACAGGTCATGTAATTTATACTTATTGCCACTAGATGGCACTGTAGCACATGGCGCTTGCAAAAGATGCCTGCTCAGTTCAATTAAGATTTTTTTTAAATAAAACATACGGCTTGCAACTAGTTCTTCATAATTTAAGAATATGGCCAGGCATGGTCGCTCACACCTGTAATCTCAGTGCTTTGGGAAGCGGAGGCGGGAGGATGGTTTGAGGTCAGAAGTTCAAGATGAGCCTCGGCAACATGGTGAGACTTCCCATCTCTACAAAAAACCGTAAAATGTCCTGGGTGTGGTGGCGCACACCTGTAGTCCTAAAGTTAGGAGGACCCCTTGAGCCCAAGAGTTAGAGGTTATAGTGAGCTATGATTGTGCCACTGCACTCCAGCTTCAGCAACAGGGCAAGACCCCACCTCTAAAATACATATAAATAATAATAATTTGAGAGTCTGATGACTTTTGGAAGATGTAAACACCCTGCTCTTTCCAAAGCTGCTGGAATTAGAGCTTTGCTAAAGCCTGACCCAAATCTCTGAAACTATACAAAAACGCATGTATGCCTACACACGTGTGCATCGGTCTGTAGCGAAAGGGTCCCAGAGCTCTCATTCGAGTTTTACAATTCCCTGTGGCCTCCCTCCCGTCAGAAAAGAAGCCAAACACCCACTCTCCAATCCCTAGCTAGTCACACCTGTTTGAGAACTAACCTTGTGAGTTCATTTCCTTACAATTTCTCAAAACTAAATAGGATGCGCAGAAAATAACCTCTCAGGTACCACTTCCTGACATTTAAAATGTTTGTCCCAGTTTGTGAGAATGGGACAATAAATGCTTTTTTTTTTTTTTTTTTTTTTGAGACGGAGTTTCCCTCTTGTTACCCAGGCTGGAGTGCAATGGCACGGTCTCAGCTCACCGCAACCTCCGCCTCCTGGGTTCAGGCAATTCTCCTGCCTCAGCCTCCTCAGTAGCTGGGATTACAGGCACGCGCCACAATGCCCAGTCAATTTTTTTTTTTTTTTTTTGTATTTTTAGTAGAGACGGGTTTCACCATGTTGACCAGGATGGTCTCGATCTCTTGACCTCGTGATCCACCCGCCTCGGCCTCCCAAAGTGCTGGGATTACAGGCTTGCGCCACCGCGCCCGGCCTATAAATGCTTTTAATAACAAGGGTTGGATGGTAGCACATTGTAGCAGCCCTGCAAGGCCAGATACAACTGCGACAGAAGCAGAGATGTGGGCAGTGACTAGGGGCCGCTGTCGAGGAGCTGCTATTTTCTGTGCACAGAGACAGAGCTGTGAGTGAAGCAAGCTTTATCAGAAGGTGGGGCGACGGGCCCAGAGCCAGCGGCCTCCAAGCAGGTGCCTGACGCTAAGGTCCTAAGTGAAATTCTACCCAATTTCATTCATAAATACGTGAGTAACTGACAGAGAAGGAAAACATGTAACCGTTTTTACAGCCGCAAGTTCTGGTATACAAAGGCACGACTTCATCACTAACTGAACTTTGAGCTCTGATCTCAAGCCTCTGTGTTCCCACGGTCGCAGGAAAAAAATATATTAATATGAAACACCACAGCCCCTTTGAAAACGCAGTTTGAGGTAAAGGAGCCCACTGGGGCTGTGTCTCAGGCTCAGCGTCAAGGCAGGGGCACCCAGTCCATCTCGGACTCCCCTTGCTGGTGCCTGCTGTTGGTAGAAGTCGTCATCCATCCTCTGAGCATGGGCGAGGCATGACTGTAGATCCAGGGAGCTCACAGGCTGCAGCCGCCTCAGCCCTGCCTCAGCTTACCGACGCCTCTGATGCTTCCACACTCAGCCACACCTTCCAGCTGGTTCCTCCTCCCAGGGGCCTCTGCAGCTTCTCCATTGCCATCACAGTCATTCTGTGGTTTCATTCTCTAGTATATCTAGTACACAATAAGCAGCCACTGAATATATGAGCTAGAGGACACCAGGGCATCCTGCTCTGCCCTTGCTCTATCCATCTCATCCTTCTGTCTTTCTCCCCGCTAACACCCATGACAGCAGTGCCTAAGCTACCTTCACCTGATCAACAGATGGCCCCTGTCCAAGGAAGAGAACTCAGAGTTCCAACTGGTCAAAAAGTAAAACATTTCTCCTTCATTACTATCAGGTTTTATTTTGAGAGCTGAATGAAATAACATCTGTGTATTTCATCCAGCTGTCAAAAGACACATATACAGTAGGTACTGTTATTATTTTACAGAAAAAAAAATCGAGACGTCAAGAGTTTTAGCCAGTAGGTAGCATGGCTGAGCGGTCTAAGGCACTGAATTAAGAGTTTAAGTAACTCCCCCAGAGCCACAAAGCTATAAAGTGACAAAGCCAGCACTTAAAGCTAAGCGCATCTGACTCGGAAGCTGGAACTCTTAACCACTCGATTTCATATTAAACTGGTATCTTTCTGTTTGCTGTTTCTTTCAGATTTGATGATAACGGCTATGTTAAAGACGTTGAAGCAAATTTCATAGTGTGGGAAATACACGGCAGAGGTGACTATACCTTTAATAATACAATGGCGCAGGTATGGCATTTTTGGATTTAACCAGAATTTAGCATGCAACTAGACAATGTCTTTCTGTTTTAAATTTATATATAAGCAATCTAAGGAACATAGAAAAAGGCAGCGGTGGGTAGAAAAAAAATCACCTCTAAATTAAATTCTATGGCTACTAAAATCCACTTATGAAAAAAAGAAGATGTTGTCACATAAGACAGACATAAAGGGGTCAGAAAAAATAAAATAACATTTATAGTAGGATGATGCAACTCTGTGAGTCTTCTTTTCTCTCCACACTGTATTCAGGGTTTGATTATTTATGGGTTTACTTTGGCTTTAGGGACATATGTCACTTTTGTACTGAGTCAAACGGACACTCCAGGCTTCATCTCGCTTGACTTGCCTGCATCATTCGACGCCCCCCCACCCCCCGACTTTGGCTTCAGTGTCCCTACACCCTCCTGATTTTATTCCGCCCACCCTGACTGGCTGCTCTTGGCCTCCTTGAATCTCTCTTATTCTATCCTTTCACTCTGTGGGCCACAGAGTGGCCTTACCACTCCCAATCCACACATGTCCCCTCCCTGTGCGGGCCTTTCTGCCCTGAGGACCTCCCGTCATGATGGAGTCTCTCTAGAAGTTCCCAGCACTGATTTCTAATATCCCCCACAGATTTCACTCTCAAAAAAAAAAAAAATAGGGATGGTTCTTTCCAAAGTAATGTTCTTATATACCAGACACCTTAATTATCCAGAAGTATAACTCACCTAGATGGCAGCCAAGAGAACTGGGTTCCACGTGCCACCCTCAGAGTACTGCAAGAATTCTCTCTCTCTCTCTCTCTCTTAAGTCTTGCTCTGTTGCCCAGGCTGGAGTGCAGTGGTGTGATCTTGGCTCACTGCAACCTCTGCCTCCTGTGTTCAAGTGATTCTCCTGCCTCAGCCTCCCAAGTAGCTGAAATTACAGGCATGCACCACCACACCTGGCTAATTTTTGTATTTTTAGTAGAGACGAGGTTTCACCATGTTGACCAGGCTGGTCTTGAACTCTTGACCTCAAGTGATCCACCCACCTCAGCCTCCCACAGTGCTGGGATTACAGGTGTGAGCCGCGGCACCCAGCAATTGTCTTTCAATTATGTAACCAAATACATCCATCCCACCCCACATTCCACCTGTGCTTGTTCAGCACCCAGTGTGTCAGTTCTCCTGGTCTGCTCCCTCTGCACAGTCTCACGCCTGTACTGTTCTATCCATCTTCCCCCTTGGCCCTGACCCCCGTCACGCTCTTCCTTCACAGACCTTTCCATTATACTTCAAAGTTAAATGCTCTAGATCCTTCTTCAGTAAAAGTGCCTCAGAGGATAATCTCTTCCTTACCGTTCTATCACACCAAGAATACTCTTTCTCTCACCCCATATATTTAAGGGTGAGATTTGGGGTTGATGTTCTCCCTCAGCCATAGTATCATTCCTACACTTGGTCTTAGCCAAAAGGCCACCAAGAGATCTGGTATTATTTCCAAGTCATTATCTCTTCGCTCTAAGTAAAACTCCATTTATTTGAGCCTCCTGCCATTCAGTTGACATCTATGCCATCCCTACTTACTGATATCTTATACTCAGAACTGGATCTTTTCTTACTGCCCTGAAAACAATCATAGCTGACTCCTGAATTCTGCCATCCATCCCATGGGGTCATTGCTGGGGAGCTTTCTAAACAGGGACTACATTTCCCAGACCCATCTGCATCTCAGAGCAGACCTCAAGTGATTGCCTCCCTCAGCCTGCCAAAGTGCTGTAACTTTTTTTCTGGAAGTGATCAGCTCCAAGATAGGAATTGAGCAACTCTGATACAGGCATGGAGAAAACAGAAGATGGGGCTTGCTATCTTTCTTTTAGCAGAAAGATAAAGCACAGGAGGGGCCATATGACTGGGTCTCATGGCTGGAATGTGAGCAGAAGTCATATGTGTCGCTTCCAGATGAAATGCTTAAGAAGGACTCACGGGAACCTTCCCACTTTCCATCGTACCTCTCATCAGTGTATTATGGCAACAAGTAAGGCTGGAGCTGACGAGAGCTGGAGTGCGAGGAGCCACTAGACATCAAAAGCTTTGGTTCCTAATTTACCGCTTTGAGGAGAGGCACCATCAGAACCATCTAACCAGGGGCATCTGCATTGGACTATATGTGATCAAGAATTAAACTTGGATTCTGTAAATCCCCTGAGAGTTGGGATTTATTATTGCAGCACATAGAGACTATCTTGACCAATATAGCTGCCCTCATTAAAACTGCATTTAAGGACTTGGGGTGGTGGCTTACACCTATAATCTCAGCACTTTGGGAGGCTGAAGTGGGAGGATCGCTTGAGCCTAGGAGTTCTAGACCAGCCTGGGCAACACAGTGGAACCTCATCTCCACACACACACGTTTTAATTAGCCAGGCATGGTGATACACACCTGTAGTCCCAGCTACTCAGGAGGCTGAGGCTGCAATGAGCTGTGATCATGTCACTCCATCCTGGGTGACAGGGCGAGATCCTGTCTCAAAAAAAAAAAAAAATTGTATTTCAGTTCAAGCAGTTCATCCTCTGACCTCAACCCCCAATTCTGTAGCTCTCTCACGGTTATTCACACTACTCCAGCTTCCTACTTTCTCGCATACAACCTGGACGTCTGCGGTACTGAACCTTCTGCTTTCTCCTTCTCACTCACTCTCGTATTTCCTCCCTTTGCTTCCTATCCAGCTTGAGCAATTCTCCACCACCATCTTGCCAATATCTATTTCTCTAGTTCTATCTGTATTTCATTTTCCCCAGTATTTGTTTCTGCTTGCTGTTAGGGCAACTTTAAACACCCATCTTTCTGCTTTATCCATGCCTGTATCTGTTGCTCAATTCCTATCCTGGAGCTGATCACTTCCAGAAAAAAAATTACAGCACTTTGGGAGGCCAAGGCAGGCAATCACTTGAGGTGACTCCGAGACCAGCCTGGTCAACATGGTGAAACCCCGTCTCTACTAAAAATACAAAACTTAGCTGGGTGTGGTAGCACACCGCTGAAGTCTCAGCTACTCGGGAGGCTGAGGCAGAAGAATCGCTTGAACCCAGGAGGTGGAGGTTGCAGTGAGCCGAGATCATGCCACTGCACTCCAGCCTGGGCGACAGAGCAAGACTCCATCTCTGAACAAATAAATAAATAAATAAATAAATCTTGGAAAATTATCAATAGATAGAAACGTCTTTCACCTAATGAAATATAGATACAAAAAATTATAGCAAATATTATATTTAATGGTAAATATTTGAATACTTTCACTTTGAAATCAGGAACAAAACAAGGGTGGCTGTTATCACCACTTCTTTCTTTTTTTTTTTTTTTTTTGAGATGGAGTCTCGCCTATTGCCCAGGCTGGAGTGCAGTGGCATGATCTCAGCTCACTGCAACCTCTGCATCCCAGGTTCATGTGATTCTCCTGCCTCAGCCTCCCAAGTAGCTGGGATTACAGGTGCATGCCACCACACCCAGATAATTTTTCTATTTTTAGTAGAGACTGTTTTCACTGTGTTGGCCAGGCTGGTCTCAAACTCCTGAACTCAGGTGTTATCACCACTTCTAGGCAACGTGATTCCTGAAGATCTGCGTAATAAAGAAAAAAATAATAAAAACAGGTATAAGGATGGGAAAGAAAAACATGAAACTGTCCTATTGACAGATGACACAACTATTCACATGAAACAATTCAAATTACTAAGTGAGTTTAAGAAATTTTCTCAGCCAGGCATGGTGGCTCATGCCTGTAATCCCAACACTTTGGGAGGCTGAGGCAGGAAGATGGCTTGAGGCCAGGAGTTCAAGGCTAGCCTTGGCAACATGGCAAGTCTCCATCTCTATAAAAAATAAAAATGAGTCAAGCATACTGGCGCATGTCTGTAGTCCTGGGTACTCAAGAGGCTGAGGCAGGAGGATCACTTGAGCCCAGGAGCTCGAGGCTGCAGTGAGCTGTGATCATCACAGCGTTGCAGCCTGTGCAACAGAGTGAGACTGTCTCAAAACCAATTCTCTAGACACAAGATCAACATACAAAAACCAATTGTCAATCTTTCCTCTGCATATCGGCAAACATTTAAATAACAAAAGTTTTAAAAATACAAAATGTTCAATAGCATAAAACATTAAATATTTAGAAATAAGTTGATATGAAAACTTCTACCTACCCACATATATATGCAATATTTCCACAGAGTGGTTGTTTACATACAGCACAGACATGGGACTCAATGATTAAACTTAACGAGCACCTCCCGTTAGAAGAAGTCTGGGGACCTGAGGTAAGAGAAACATTACCTTGCAAATTGTTGGTTTTGAATAACTAATCTGGCACTTTGCTATTAACAAAAACTTGATAGAAATACTTAGGATTTCAATTTGTTTTGGTAAATCAAATCCTATTTTTATATTGAATTGTATCATAGCAGTTTTTAAATGCTTCATCTTAATTTCTGTTTGATCTTTTGTTGATTCTATTTTAATTTTCACTGCTGTAAATATGTGTTTTGAGATAACTAAATGTCTGTTAAACATGTAAAAACATCAAGAGTGAGTGTTTGTAAAGACTACCTAGCTCCCTGACTTCTTCCGGTTTTTACTGAAACATCAGGTCATCAATGAGGATTTCCCTGGCACCATATGGAAAAATTTAACCATCACGTTCATGAAAGCCCATCCCTCCCCTCCCTATTTTCTTTCTTTTCTTTTCCTCTTTTTTTTTTTTTTTTGACCGAGTGCAGCGGCACAATCTCAGCTCACTGCAACCTCCACCTCCCAGGTTCAAGCAATTCTCCTGCCTCAGCCTCCCAAGTAGCTGGGACTACAGGGATGTGCCACCGCCTCCAGCTAATTTTTGTGTTTTTAGTAGAGATGGGGTTTCACCATGTTGGCCAGGCTGGTTTCAAACTCCTGACCTCAAGTGATTCACCCGCCTCAGCCTCCCAAAGTGCTGGGATTACAGACATGAGCCACCTCGCCCAGCCTCCCTCCTCTACATTATTTAATATCATTAGCATTTATAACTATATGACACATTACATGGCCTACTTTTAAAATCTTGTTTATTATCTAGCTCCCTTACTAGAAGGTAAGCTCCATGAGGAAAGGAAATTTTGTTTTGTTCTCTGCATCTAATCTATTGTAGGTGCTCAATAAATATTTGTGGACCAAATTAATTAATTAAACATGATATACCTATTATAAAGAGTACTTTTCTAGTATTTAAAAATCATAAGGGGACCAGGCATGGTGGTTCATGTCTGTAATCCCAGCACTTTGGGAAGCCAAAGCGGATGGGTTGCTTGAGCCCAAGAGTTCAAGACCAGCCTGGGCAACATGATAAGACACCCATCTCTACAAAAATTACAAAACAAAAAAATTAGCTGGGCAAGGTAGTGCATGCCTAGAGTCCTAGCTACTCGGGAGGCTGAGGTGAGAGGAGCACTTGAGCCCAGGTGGTTGAAGTTGCAGTGAGTCATGATCGCAGCTTTGCATTCCAGCAGGGGTGACACAGTGAGACCTTGTCTCAAAAAAAAAAAAAATTAAAACATTAAAATCACAAGTTGCACCTCAATGCTACTGATACTGCTGATGTGGGGACTACATTTAAGAACAATTGAAATAGTAGCATACAGTCTAGAAAGACTCTGGAGTGCCCATGCCAGGCCCTAAATGTTCAATTCTACTGCATGAGAAACATAAAGCTCACCACTGAGAGGGTGAATTCAGTCTGAAGCCTGAATATAATAGAAAGCAGGTACCCACAAAGACTAGGTGTGCCTTCATGAATAAGGCTACACTTACTGAAGGGTGTCATTATTACACTGTGTCTTAACATGGCACTCAGGGCAGCTTTATTCCTGAAACATACATCTGAAATGAAATAGAAAGCCTTCCAGTTCTTGGAGCTACACTGATTGCTACATAGTCTTTCTGATTCTACAAGAATGAATGACACCTACATTTTTTAATAATCAGGGAAGTAGCTCTGGGAACTGTAAATTCTTAGGGAAAAGAGCTGAACAGCTCATAAGCTAAAGTGGCATCTTCACAGGTTCTCCTGTTAAGGTTGGAGATTGAGAAGGAAAGGGAGAATACGGATGCTGAGCGGTTGTCTACATCCATATGATAGAGAATTGGATTTGAGTTTCTTGATGTGGCTGAAAATACTAGACTGAGAAGTCCTTGGCTAAAAATTGAGTATCATGCATGAGGCTAGGGGAGTTGTTGTTTTTTTGTTTTGTTTCTTTTTGTTTTGTGATGGAGTTTCATTGTTGCCCAGGCTGGAGTCCAGTGGGGCGATCCCGGCTCACTGCAACCTCCGCCTCCGGGGTTCAAGCGATTCTCCTGCCTCAGCATCCCAAGTAGCT
Organism: Saimiri boliviensis; assembly: GCF_048565385.1. NCBI lineage: Eukaryota > Metazoa > Chordata > Mammalia > Primates > Cebidae > Saimiri > Saimiri boliviensis. The sequence goes on from NC_133462.1 coordinate 91,511,752, forward strand.
GGGACTATAGGCACCCGCTGCCTCACCCAGCTAATTTTGTATTATTTAGTAGAGACGGGGTTTCACCATGTTGGTCAGGCTGGTCTCCAACTCCTGACCTCAGGTGATCCACCTACTTTGGCCTCCCAAAGTTCTGGGATTTACAGGTATGAGCCACCATGCCTGGCCAGGAGATTTGTTTCCTAAGAGACTGGGTGATTTGATCAAGTGGACTTTCACATGAAAAAAGAAGGAGGAAAAGACAGTAATGGCAGGGAGGGGAATTTAATAATATAATAGGAAATGTCAGCAGTGAGTGATACCTTTCTGGCGGTGACACAGAAAAAAAGAGCAAGACTCAATAGATACGATCATTCATATTAAGAAATAACTAAATAGGAAACCATATAAACAGTCCTGCCTGTCTGTATCCAAAGATGTATAATGATACAAGGCTATTACGTGCTTACTAGCAATGCTTTGTTGTAATGATATACACAGAGTTTCCGAACATTTAGACTATACCACATACTTTCCCAATTAAACTCATGTTAAAATTCCATCTCCAATGCGGCAGCATTGAGGGGGGAGCCTTTCAACGGTGATTGGATCATGAAGGCAGAGCCCCGAAAAGTGGATTAATCCATTCACAGATTAATGGATTCATGGGATAATGGATTCATGGGTTTCATGGGAGTGGGACTGGCAGCTCTATAAGAACAGGAGGAGAGACCCGAGCTGTCATGCTCTGCCCCCTTGCCCTGCGATGTCCTGTGACACTTTGGGACTCTGCAGAGTCCCTACCAGCAAGATGGCCCTCACCAGATGCCACCCTTCCACCTTGGACTTCGCAGCCTCCTGGGAAAGGAATGAATTCATTTTCCTCATGAATGACTCCCGTTTCAGGTATTCTTTTATAAGCAACAGAAAACAAACTAACACACAGTGAAAGCCTCCTCGGCTCGGCACACGTTGTCCATCCACGCTGGGTTCCTAGAGCTTTCGCAGCTGGCACCCCCCTGCACATGAGTCAAGCTGTTGAGCCCCTCCCCTGCTTTCTTGGAGTTTCCTTCCCTGAAAGACTGCCACCAGACAGGGCAAGCATGGCAACACGGGCACACAAAACATTTAGAGTCTTTACAGTGATGCTAACTAAAGCCAGAGGAAATATGACAAGCCTGTCTTCTGTGAAAATTCCTCGACAATACAGGTCAGTACAATGCTATGCACAGCAAAATTCTGTTGGTCTTGTGATCTCACCCTTTGCTTTTTATACAAATATCTTCTACACTTTTCCCAGAAGTCTGTCAAAGCAGGGCTGGAACATACATGTTCCCTGTCCCTGACTACTATGTACTTCCTCGGTCTTTCACATCGCGGTACCACTGACGTGAGGAAGGAACCCATAGCCAACGCAGCCAGGCAGGGTGTACCCACAGCTGAGCAGCAAGTGGGCCTTCTGCTCCGTTCAGTCAGACCGTGTTTTTGGCTCAGCCATTGCTTGTGGTTACCAGAATATAAATGGTAAGCCACCTTCTCCTCCTAAACTTTCTTATTTTGAAAATCATTTTTTATTTTCATTTTTACTGTGTAATATATGCATGTAAAACTCCTCCTCATCTTGATGGCCTACACATGTTACTCCTGACTCAGTTATGTAACATGTTACATGTTTATCTGCAACGCATGTTAGCCTAAAATTTTATTACTCAAACGATTCTCGCTCAACCTGGCTGGGGCGCGGCCACTCTGCTGAACGACCTGTAAACACCGCTCTCACTGTTGCCTCCTCACTATTCATTCACATTCCTAGGAGAGAACTCGAGTTGGTGGAGCTGCCCTACCACCACCCCAGCTATGTCCTGGGGTAGGAGGCCAAAGAATCTGTGCCTGTCAGCTTTTGGAATAAAAGGTGGGGACTTGGAATTACCCTCACTCTCATGATTTCCAAGAGGAATCAGAGTTCTATTAAAAATGATAATGGATTCAGGACAGACCAAAAAAAAAGACAAATATCCACAAACATTGCTCTCAGGAAGAGGTGATACTGGAATCCTTTAATTACAGTTATACTGTTAAATTAGCTACAGACATTTCATCTCCTAGAATAAATGAAGAGTACAGTCATGCATCACTTAACAATGGGAATATGTTCTGAGAGATGCTTTGTTAGGCTATTTTGTCATTATGCAAACATCATAGAGTGTACTTCCACAAAGGTAGATGGTATTGCCTACTATATAACTAGGCTATAGGATATAGCCTATTGCTCCTGGGCTGCAAATATGTACAGCATGTTACTATACTAAATAATGTAAAGAAATGGTAAGTATTAGTGCAACAGGAATTTTTCAGCTCTGTTGTAATCTTATGGGACCACTATTGTATATGTGTTTTATCAGGGACCAAAACATTGCTATGCAGCACATGACTGTAACTGATTATTGGAATGGAAGTAATAGTACGTGGGATATGTCTGTATCCTCACATTTCATGATATCCAGGAAAGTAACAGCAGGCACAATCAGAATTATACCACACATCTGAATAAAACAGCTTGCAAAAATTTCAGGCTAGGTGTCATGGCTCATACCTACAATCCCAGCACTTTCGGAGGCTGAGGTGGGAGATTGCTTAAGTCCAGGAGTTTGAAATAAATCTGCGCAACATAGTGAGACCCCATCTCAAAAAAAAAAAAAAAAAAAAAAAAAGCCCAGGTACGGTGGCTCACCTATAATCCCAGCTCTTTGGGAGGCCAAAGCAGGCAGATCATGAGGTCAAAAGATCGAGACCATCCTGGCCAACATGATGAAATCCCATCTCTACTAACAATACAAAAATTAGCTGGGTATGGTGGTGCACACCTGTAGTCCCAGCTACTTGTGAGGCTGAGGCAGGAGAATCGCTTGATCCCAAAATGTGGAAGCTGCAGTGAGCTGGGATGGCACCACCGTACTCCAGCCTGGCGATAGAGCGACTCTGCCTGGAAACAAGAGTGAAACTGAGCCAGGCATGGAGGCACATTCCTCTAGTCCCAGCCTCGTTGGAGGCTGAGGCAGGAAGATGGCTGGAGCCTAAGAGGCAGAAGCTTCAGTGAGGTATGATCATGCCACTGAACTCCAGCCTGGGTGACAGAGTGGGACCCCCTCCCCAAAAACAAAACAAAAAACACATCAATTCAACAAATATATCTTGACTACTGTGTGTCAGACTGAAGATACAGGCTCAGTAATAAGCTTAAGCAATAAGCTTCCCTCTAGAACTTGTAATTATCACCATCTAGTCATGATAACATTTTTGTCCATGGAGTTGCCATGAGGAAGTCTCTTTGAGACTATGCAAGAGCTGATTGATCGCAAAGCTCTATTGACTGGGAAGTTGTTCATGAAAAAGAAATACTTCAAGATACGTAGAAAAAAGAAAAATATTAGTGCATTTTGTGCTGCTATAACGGAATTCCAGAGACTGGGTAATCTATAATCAACAGAAATGTATTGGTTCATAATCCTGAATGGTGGGAAGTCCCAAGATCAAGGGGCTGGCACCTGGTGAGGGCCTTCCTGCTGCATCATCAGATGGCAGAAGGCAAAAAGGGAGAGAGGGTGAGGGCGAGTGAGAGGGCAAGCAAGAGGGACTGAACTCATCCTTTTATAAGGAACCCACTGCGTGATAACGGCATTAACTCATTCATGAGGGTAGTGCCCCTGTGATCCAGACACCTAATGGGACCCATTAGACCTCACTTCCCATCTCAACTTTGGGGACCAAGTTTCCAGCACATGTACTTTGAGGGATGCATTCAAACCATAGCAACCTTGAAGGATGTTGATAGACAAAAGCTCAGATACATCCAAAGTAATTGCCTTACAAGGTTTCTTGTTTCCTTCAGATGAGAAGCTTTCAGAGATCAGGAATGGTGGAGGAAGAGTCCTTTAAGTAGGGTGTGAAAACATACAGGATCTAAAAGAACCCAAAAGCAATGCCATGTAATAATAGGATCAGATATCTGCAAGTTGTAACAATTTTCTTTCATTTTATTTGTTTTAACAAAGTAACTTTTTAAAATACAGGCTTGTTTCGTCTGTGTTTTCAAAAAGGCAAGCAAGAGATGTTTTGTGTCTTGAGACCCATAGGAAGACACAGTAATAGTAATGGGGATAAATGAAGATCCGAGGGGAAGATTAAAAACCCAAGCGTATACCATCTTGACTGTTGTTTCTGTACCTTATGATCAAAATTGTTTCTATCCCCAGTTAAGCATCTTTGGAGGATTTTGTATTTTGTTGATTTAGGAAAACAATATGCTTACCTATTCTCAACACTCTAATTTAATTGTTTATAAATACAACATTTGCTTTCCCTAAGCTTCATTTTTTATTAAATTTTAACCCAGTAGAGCTCTTAAAATGCTACAGAGCACTGCAAGGGTAAAACAGAAGGGAAAAGCCATTGCATCTCTAAATAATTTTTCAAGATAAATGAGACGATAATTTTGCTTATCAAAGTCATAAAATGACCTTAAGATTTGTGTCTTTGTTTCTTGTTCAGAACTATAAACACTGTTTTTCCTATGGCATTGGAAAACCAGGAGACTTAAATCAACCATACGAGATTATCAACAGTTCTAATAGGAACCACATATTTTGGCCCATGGGCCATTCTGGAATGTATGTATTTCGTGTGAAGATCCTGGATCCAAACTATAGGTGAATATACGTGTTATTATAACAGTTTTAGCATTGTTTCTTTGAAATGAAATTTTTATTTATTTGATGCCTACTATGCATTCAGTCATTGTTATTCTTGTTATTTACATATTTGCTTTTTCATTTTATAGCAATCACATGAAACATTCTATGTGGGTAGAATATTTTATGCTAAGTGTTAATTAAATTAATCAGTTTACGATTACATTCTGAGGACTTTCCTGTGTTCAGCTGCCGTGAAAGATCCAAATATAAGCACAGTCTCGTCCTTCAAGGTATTTACAATTAAGCTGCCTGGAGAAGGAGGACTAGGGGGAGGGATACACATAAAAGCCAAGAAAAGTTAAATCCGAGCAAGATACAGGAGATATTTTTATAATTATTTGCATTATTGACAGGCACAATGGTAATTCAGACATGGGAACAATTCATACTATTTTGAGCAGTAAAAGAAAACTTTCTGGAGAACCCAGAACAACAGGAGAATTTACATTGCCAGAAGACTGGAACAGACGCTTTCAGTGAGAGAAATCACACTAATAACGGAATGGAGCTAAACATTAGCAAAACGTTAGCATATTGTTGATGGCTCGCGGCGGCGCAAAGGAAGGCAGACAGTGCCCTGAATGAGGAAGTTAGAAAACAAAGGAGGGAGACGCACTTAAGGCAGCTCCGAATGTTTAAGAAAGTTTCAGCCCAAGTCCTCGAGACTTTGGTTAGTGTCTTCACTAGGGAGGTGGTGTGATGGAAGCACAGTTCTAGGGAAATCAGCCTGAGAATAGCACAAAGAATGGCACAGAAGAAAAATAAACTCTGCATGGATGATGGAGAAGGGTGGCGTTAACAAGGAAGAAGGTCAAAGGAAGGCCGAGCGGCCGTAAGAATGGAAAGAAGAGAAAAGAGTCTAATGACAGGAGATTACATCGATCTCATGAGGCAAATACAGAAGGAATCGAGAGAGTTTCATGTTTTCTAGACCAGGTGATTAAAATAATGGTATTTTCTTTGACCACAATAGGTCATGGGGTGGTTTTTCTTTGGGTGAGGTATTGAGATAAGAGTTCTGACTTTGCATTTGAGGGGACAATGAGATATCTAAGTGAAGATATTCTATATACCAGGCGTCCCCAAACTACAGCCCACGGGCCGCACGCGGCCCCCTGAGGCCATTTATCCGGCCCCCCGCCGCACTTCAGGAAGGGGCACCTCTTTCATTGGTGGTCAGTGAGAGGAGCACAGCATGTGGCGGCCCTCCAACGGTCTGAGGGACAGTGAACTGGCCCCCTGTGTAAAACGTTTGGGGACGCCTGCTTTAATATATATTTCTCAGAATTTGGTAGATCAAGTAGTCATAAAATAGATAAGCAAGTGGGGAATGTGAATAAAATTATTAATTAACTTGACCTAAGTCAAGAGATACATAAAATGGAGTCTCAGCTTATCTAGGAATTAAGACCCAAAGTCAGCACATACAAAATTACTTTTGATTTCCCATAAAAGGTGTCATGCTGGAAACTGAAATAGCATCTCTCGGTGAGTCCAATAGAGCCAGTAGTTCCTGCAGCATTTGAACAGATCACCGTTTCTTTTGTTTTGGCCCACTTGAAATACTCGATCCCCATGTTAAACCATGTGGTAGTAAAAATGGGTGCTGTTTCCCTGTTAATGCTACAATCATATTTATTGCGTAAGATGTTCACATGTGAAAGGCTCAGCAGAACTAAGACCAGCTATGGAAAGGGAAGATTCAAACTTCCCATCTCTCATTCACTTTGGAATAGAAGCACATTGAGTGGGTAGTGGGGAGAATCTGCCGCATCTCACAGTACCTGCAGAGCACACACACTCTCTTCCAGTGTCTAGAGAAACACTGTAAGTGGCAATAATCTTGTGGTGAACCAAATATAAAATTTTAACAAGTGAAAGAACATAATTTTATAGGCTACAATTCAGGCTAGAAACTAAAAAATATAAATAGCCCTCAGTTTCTTACAATATGACAGATTGAGTGTTCAAGGAAAACCTTTCCTGTACAGTACATTTAACATGCATACACCTTTTAAAGGCACAACCACGCTGGTGGGAAACTAAGGGAATTATTTGTAGGCCAGACATTCCAAAAAAGTGCAAGTTCATTAGATCCTATTGGAGTTATCTAAAGAGACTCTACCCTCCCTGGGGTTATCTGCGTATCCCTGGTGACCTGAATCACAAGGCAGCATGTAGGGGAGAGGGGAGAAGTGCGGGGCCCTAGCAGAGACAGAGATTGGATCAGAAAACCTGAGGCTTTGAAGGGCAAAATCCTTAGGGAAGACGGCAAGGATGCATGCCTGAATCAAGCCTCTAACAAGAAAGCCTATGCTTTGAAGTTCTGAAGCCAGGTACTGATTTCTCTTCTCTAGCTATGGAAGTTCTAGATGAGGCTGGGTGTGGTAGCTCATGCCTGTAATCACAGCACTTTGGGAGGCCAAGGTGGGTGGTCACCTGAGGTTAGGAGCTCGAGACCAGCCTGACCAACATAGCAAAACCCCATCTCCACCAAAAATACAAAATTAGCCAGGTGTGGTGGCAGGCACCTGTAATTCCAGCCACTTGGGAGGCTGAGGCACAAGAATCGCTTGAACCCAGGAGGTGAAGGGTGCGGTGAGCCAAGGTCTCACCATTGCACTCCAGCCTGGGCAACAAGAGCAAAATTCTGTCTAAAAAAAATAGAAAGAAAGTCCTAGATGGCATTGTCTTCCAATAGAAGGCTGCTTCACCCACGCTGAAAGTCTGTTGAGTAGCGTAGCCGCCTTCATCTGTCATCTCAGCCGGATCTTCCGGGTCACTTCTGCAGCATCTCCGTCAGCACGTGCTGCTTCGCCTTGCGCCTTCATGTTATGGCTTCTTTCCTTAAGCGTCATAAACCAACATCTCCTTGCTTCAGACTTTTCTTCTGCAGCTTCTTCCCCTCTCTCAGCCTTCCTGGAACTGAAGAGAGCTAGCGCCTTGCTCTAAATCAGGCTTTGGTTTAAGGGATGTTGTAGCTGGTTTGATAATCTGTCCAGACCATTCAAACTTTCTCTGTATCAGTAATATGGCTGCTTTACTTTCTTATCATTCGTGTGTTCACTAGAGTAGCACTTTTCATTTTCCTTCAAACACTTGGCATTCACAATGTGGCTAACTGTTGGTGCAAGAGGCCTTGCGTTCAGCCTGTCTCAGCTTTCAATGTGCCTTCCTCCCTCTGTTTAATCATTTCTAGCTTTTGATTTCAAGTGAGAGACATGTGCCTGTTCCTTTTACTTGAACACATAGAGGCTATTTTAAGGTTATTGACTGGCCTAATTTCAATATTGCTGTGTCTGAGGGAGTAGAGAGGCTGAGAGGAGAGATGAGGATCGGGGTCAGTGAGCAGGCAGAGCATACATAGCATTGATTAAGTCCGCTGTCTTATATGGGCGCAGTTCATGAGCTCCCGGACACCCTCATAGTAACATCAGAGATCACTGACCACAGATCGTCTAACAGATATAGTAATGATGAAAAAGGCTGGCATGCTGGGAGGCCAGAGTGAGAGGATAGCTTGAGACCAGGCGTTCAAGACCCGCCTGGCAACATGAGATCCCATCACTACAACAATTATTTTTAAAAAATACTATCAGGCATGATGGCATGCGTCTGTAGTCCTAGCTACTCAGAAGGCTGAGGGGGAGGATCACTTGAACCCAGAAGGTCAAGGCTGCAGTGACCTGTGACTGTGCCACTATACTCCAGCCTGGATGACAGAACAAGACCCTGTTTAAAAATAATAATAATAATAATAATAATAATAATAATTGAGGCCGGGCACAGTGGCTCACACCTGTAATCCCAGCACTTTGGGAGGCTGAGGCAGGTGAATCATGAGGTCAGCGGATGGAGACCATCCTGGCTAATAGGGTGAAACCTTGTCTCTACTAAAAATACAAAAAATTAGCTAGGCATGGTGACTCGTGCCTGTAGTCCCAGCTACTTAGGAGGCTGGGGCAGGAGACCCACTTGAACCCAGGATGTGCTGAATACAGTGAGCCAAGATCATGCCACTGCACTCCAGCCTGGGCAACTGAGTGAGACTCCATCTGAAAAATAAAATAAAAAATCATCGAAATGTGAGGATTACCAAAATGTGACACAGAGACATCAAGTAAGCACATGATGTTTATAAAAATTGAAGCTCTGTGGTAATCCTGTATCAAGCAAGTCTGTTGGTGCCATTCATAGCATCTGCAAAGCACAATAAAGTGAAGCCCAATAAAACAAGGTATACCTGCATGCATGCTATTTCTCCTTATCCACAGATTTGCTTTCTAATAATTTCAGTTACTTGCCATCAACAGTGGTCCAAAAATATGAAACGGAAAATTCCAGAAGTAAACCATTCAGAGATTTTAAATTGTATGCCATTCTGAGCAACATGATGGAATTTAGCACTGTTCCACCTCGTCCAGCCTGGGATGTGAATGATCTCTTCGTCTAGTGTATCAGCGCTATGTGCACAAGCTGCCTCATAGTGACTTAACAGCCATCCGGGTTATCAGACCGGTTGCAGCGTTAAAGCAATACTGTTGTGTTCAGGTAACCCTTACAAGGCAGTGCTCGACTTACGACCACGGCCAGGTCCGCGAAACGGTCGTAACACGATTTGGTCGTAAGTTGAGTAGGCTCTATGTACAGTTGAAATGGTGCACGCGGAGATGGTAGTGCTGCCAGAAGCTGGTCCGCACTGTTGTACGCCCAGCTGGGCAACGTTTGCGCTGCCAGACGCGGAGCCGCTGTGGCTAGCGATTGTGGTCGTCAAGTCGAATGGCCATAAGTTGCATAGGTGGTAAGTCGATCAATACCTGTACTTTCCTTTGTAATGGCCACAAAGTGCAAAAGTAGTGATGCTGGTGTATTGTTATAATTGTTCTATTTTATTCCTAGTTATTGTTCATCTCTTACTATGCCTCATTTATAAATTAAACGTTATCTTAGGTTTGTATGTACAGGAAAAACATTGTTATGTGTAGCGTCTGGTACGACCCATGGTTTCGAGCACCTCCTGAGGGTCTTGGAACAATCCTGTGGATAAAGGGGGACTACTCTATGGTATTTTTTAGTAGTATCCAGGTGAGGGGCAATCCATGCTTATAAGGCTGTCCTCGGCACCACAGCCAGCTTGCTTATGAGCCCATTAAGCAAGCATTCGAGCAGCCAGGAAAGGAGACTAACCACATGACGTTCAGGCGATAAAGTGAGAGCTTCCTCTCTAGTAAAGGTTTTTTGATACACGTTCACATATAACCCAAAAATTCAGACATATTAGTCTCATCCTAAGAATTTCATCTACATTCTTTTCCCTAATATTTCTTCTCATCAACTCTTGTTTTTTCCAAGTCCTGGCCACATAGCCACATATTTACCTCTGCCCGTGATTAGGCCTCAGCCCATCTCTCCTGTTAGCAAAAGTGGGAAAATATATCGCACTTAAAGATCTTTATGCTCAGAGGCTTTTCTTCTCCACTGTTCCTCAAGACTACATCTGAATGGAGCTATAGTACCACAGCTGTCCACCATCTGGATTCAGGGCAATCTGTAAATGCTTCTCCTATTTTTTTCTTTATAGTCAGTGAAGAAGTCCCACATCTAGGCAAAGGGGAGCTGCGAGTCTGCTATTCATGCACTTTGTGCATTTAGGCATCCCAAGACCAGCTCTGTACTTACACTTAATGACAGAGTTCATGGGGGCACTTCCGACTTACTGATGGTAGAGATAAGACTAACGCTCGGTTATAAGAGACAACCAGGTTTCATGGTTACTTGGTGTTTGGGGGTCAAAAGTTCAATTTCTGCCAATACCCCAGCCATGAGCTGTTTCTCAAGAAAACTGACTTGCCCAAGAGTACTTGCATTTGCTTCAAAACTGTGCCGGCATCTGCTGATGTTCCCCAACAGAGCGTCCACAGTCATACAGCTTCCTCATCTGCCACAGACAGAGCAAGCACCTTTAGCTCTGTCAGGTCCTACGAGCCACATCTCAGCCCTGTCTGCATCACCTGGACTATCTAAACAGGCTCTTCAGCCTGGGTCCCATTCTGGCTGACTTTCAGGTCTCTCTGTATATCTGGAGAAGCACGTCCAAATTACGCGTGGTACATGTTACCTCCAAAATCCAAAGTGTGCCATAAGAAGATGTATCCCTTTCTTGTGGAAGGAAGTATAAAAAGCAGCAACTTGTCTTTTCCTCTCAGGGTGTATCAAGCACCACACAACTCATGCGATCTGTCTCCCACGCTTTTTGTTGCTTTTGTTGTTGCTGTTAGGGATAAAGTCTTGCCATGTTGCCCAGACTGGTCTTGAACTCCTTGCCTCAAGCCATCCTCCCAGAGTGCTAGGATTACAGGTGTGAGCCACCACACTTGGTCTTGCCTCCTTTATATATATATATATATATATATATATATATATATATATATATTTTTTTTTTTTTTTTTTTTTTTTTTTTTTTTTGAGACAGAGTCTCGGTCTGTGGCCCAGGCTGGACTACAGTGGCATGATCTCAGCTCAGTGCAAGCCCTACCTCCCAGGCTCAAGCAATTCTTGTGCCTCACTCTCCCAAGTAGCTGGGATTACAGGCATACACCACCAGGCCTGGCTAATTTTTATATTTTTCATAGAGATAGGGTTTCTCCATGTTGGCCAGGCTGGTCTCAAACTCCTGACCTCAAGCAGTTCACCTGCCTCACTCTCCCAAACTGCTGGAATTACATATGTGAGCCACAACACTTGGCCTTGTCTCCTTTATCTTACTAATATATCTGCAGTAAATACACACACACACTGATTATAATCATCAATATAGTGGACCAGCATGATGTTCTATGACATGATAATAAAAACAAACTCCAGGACAGCAGAATCGTACAGTGGCTGTGGTCCTGAAGCAAGAAGGAAGGTGGACTACAGTATTCCCCAGGTGAAAGCAAGCTGCTTCTGATCCTTTCTGCCTGTTGGGTTTCTTGCCCAGGGCCTCAGAGAATGTAGTGAAACAAAGCTTGAGCCTCAGTCAGCCTGAGAGCAAAGCTCACGTTCTTTGCTCTGCAGATATCTGAGTGCTGAGAGATGGTGGTGAAAGCTCCCGCATCATATGTACTTTTTAACTTTTACTGTTTTCTGTACAGTGTAATATATTTAAGTGTCTGGAGTTCAAAACTCATTCAGGTTTGAATAGCAGTTTGTTAAAGGTTCACATGATACGGTAGTGGTGTGGGGAGGAGGGAATTATTTACTAAATCAATGGCTGCCTATCAGATGCTGGGGGTGGTACTGATTTGCTTCTTTGATGAGACTACATTGGGTGGGGGAGATGGCAACTATTGGTTAATCTCATGATGGTATTCTGTCAGTCCCCAAAACTCAGCAGTCTTCTGAACAGTTCAACCAAATAATTTAAACTGAGTTATTCTAGCCATTGCAGGTTCCCTGGAAGGGAAACTCTGAAATGAAGGTTAGCATGCAGGAGGTTTATTGGGAAGTGTTCTGGGATCGATACCTTTGGTGTTTCTGTCACTGACATGGTTCTCAGTGCTATGGTGAATGCAGTATCTTATGGGTCCTATCTCAGGGAGAATGAGTGGTTCACCTCTGATGAACTCACTCCAGTTTCCCCTTTCTCTGAGCCTTTAGACGTACTTCTACACATTATAATAAAGAATTTCTGGCCTCTCTGCTTCATTTAATGCACTCATGTCAACAACTGAATGTGACCTAGAACTATTCTTGTACTTCCTTGGTCTAACTCTTAGAATTTTTTTTTTCTATACGTATTCTTAGGATATTGCTTATATAAGTTAGCAAAATTCTGCAGTTATTTTTCTATGTAACTCTTCCTCTTCTGAGTTTCACTTTCATATTGCCGTCTAGAACTTGGTAGAATCTAAATCTGTCTAGAAACGATATGTTTGTTGAGATGGAGCATGATAAGAACTGGTTTATGCTTGCAATGTAAACACCTCAGTAAAAGTGATATAGCTGGGCATAAAAAAATATAAACCATGCTAACAGGAATCAAAAGAAAGCAAGATTGGTCATATTAACACCAGATAAAGTGGAATTCAGAGCAAGGAAAGTCCAAAGAGACACACTGCATAGTGATAAAGGAGGTGTAATAGGCCGGGCACGGTGGCTCAAGCCTATAATCCCAGCACTTTGGGAGGCCGAGGCAGGTGGATCACAAGGTCAAGAGATCGAGACCATCCTGGTCAACATGGTGAAACCTCGTCTCTATTAAAAATACAAAAAAATTAGCTGGGCATGGTGGTGCATGCCTGTAATCCCAGCTACTCAGGAGGCTGAGGCAGGAGAATTGCCTGAACCCAGGAGGCGGAGGTTGTGGTGAGCCGAGATCGCGCCATTGCACTCCAGCCTGGGTAACAAGAGCGAAACTACGTCTCAAAAAAAAAAAAAAAAAAGAAAGAAAAAAAGAAGGTGTAATAATCCTAAACATGGATTTACCTTTAAAACAGCTTCAAAATACATGAAACAAAAACAGAACTAAACAAAGAAACAGATAAATTCCTAATTATAGTTGGAGATTTCAACACTCCTCTCTTAGCAACTGATAGGACAAGTAGAGAGAAAATCAGTCAGGATGCATTATACCTGAACTGTGCTATCAACCAGCCCAGTCCACTTGACAACACTATACCTAACAGCTTTTAAACAGTAAAGTTTCAATTGCATTTATTCCATGCTGATTCCATCACAATTTCATTCTATCAAAAATCAGCATGGCTCTCTTTTCAGTCACAGTTGCCTCTACCAAGTCTAGGCCTCATTATCACAGAGCTGGGTTGTTTACTACTATTTATAATTTTTTTATATGGCCCACTTACATCTAATCTCTCTATTCCAAATCACTTTACAAACCACTATTGAATTAAGTTCAAAAACAATCATGACTCCTTTATATAAAAAGCGTAAAGTCAAAATTCCTAAACCTTTCATTAAAGCCCTGTGGAGGGCACCTGAGCAGGCATGAGCACACATAAACGTGCACACACACACATATGCAAAACTCCCTCTACTTTCCTCTACATGCACCAAATTCATTCCTATTCCAAACCTTTGCTCATCTCTTCCTATGCCTGGAATGCCCTAACCTTCCTTCTTACTTAAACTCCAACCTTTAGTAGCCAACACAAGCCTCTGTGATCAGTCTTAGGCCTTGCTAAGGCCTTGCTGTGAAAATTCCTGATTCCTGTGATAGGTGTCTATATCACTCATTAGATTTTTTTTTTTTTTCTTTTTTTTTTTGGAGTTGGAGTTGGAGTCCCACTCTGTCGCCTAGGCTGGAGTACAGTGGCACGATCTCAAGCAATTCTCCTGCCTCAGCCTCCCAAGTAGCTGGGACTACAGGTGCAGGCCACCACACTCAGTTAATTTTTTCTATTTTAGTAGAGACAGGGTTTCAGCATGTTAGCCAGGCCGGTCTCAAATTCCTGAGCTCAGGCCATCTGCCGCCTCGGCCTCCCAAAGTGCTGGGATTACAGGCATGAGCCACCATGCCTAGCCTAGAATTTATAATACAGTATCTTGTATTGTTGTTTGTGGGTTGTATTTACATGCCAGTTCCAAAAGTTGATATAATAGTTTGGTTTGAATCCCAGTTTTGCCACTATCAGCTATTCAGTCTAAAGAAAATTGCTCTCTTTGAGGCATTCTGTATCTGCAGAATGGGTCGATGATACAGGTTTTACAGCACTCTGAAGAGTAAATGAAGCATCTGGGTAAAAATCTCTAACTTTGGTGAGCACATAACAAATAATAAAAATCAGTTCCTTTCTTCTGTCTTCTCCCACATGTAGGTAGGTGAAATCATGTCATAAATGTTTGCTTAGCTATATCCTGCCTCATTCCAAGCAATATACTTCATAATGAGAGATATTCGGTAACATTAGAAATGAGAATACAGTTTTATATATTGAGCTCCAAAACTCAGCTTCCTGAAGGAGTTAGCCTGCATCAGGTGAACATGATAGGCACCAGGGTCAGAAAAACCTGAATTCAAATCCCACCTCTGCTACTAACAGCTATGTAAACTTTCTGACGTTGCTTAACCTTTCTGAGCTTCCTCATCTGAGTTTCCTCATCTAAAAGGAAGGGTTGCTGTGAGGATCAACTGAGATAATGCATGTAAGTATTTGGCATCTTGCCTGGTACATGACAATGCTCAATTCGTATTCATTTTCTTTCTTTTTTTTTTTCTTTTTTTTTTTTTTGAGATGGAATCTCACTCTGGAGTGAGGCTGGAGTGCAGTGGCACAATCTCGGCCCACCACAACCTTCGCCTCGCAGGTTTAAGAGATTCTCCTGCCTCAGCCTTCCAAGTAGCTAGGGCTACAGGTGCCTACTACCATGCCCGGCTAATTTTTCTATTTTTAGTAGAGAAGGGGTTTTGTCATGTTGGCCAGGCTGGTCTCGAACTCCTGACCTCAGGTGATCCACCCGCCTCAGCCTCCCAAAGTGCTGGGATTACAGGTGTGAGCCCTGCACTTGCCACTATTCATTTTCAGTGAGTAGTAATGCTCATAAATGTTAGCTGTTTTTATTATTTCTGCCAATACTTATTATTAATATCATTATTACTGTTGCCTTGGGAACCACTATCAAAATGATGTAAGGCCGTTAGGATAGAGAGCTCCTGAGGAGTCTCAGAGAAGCCTGAGACGTATGTATAGAAAAATATAATGACGGTTGTTATATAAATGTATCCATTCTGTCCTTTGTCAGAAAATGACACCTTAACTAGGATTATATATGGTTTGTTTGTTACCATAGAGACATGGGGAGAGTTTTAAAATATATTGTACTGAATTTAATCTTTAATATTATTTTTCTAATTTGCAGTTTCTGTAATCTAACAGCTATATTTGCAATAGAAACGTTTGGACAGATTCCCAGGTAATGAGCAGTGCCTAATTGGACTTTAATGAGGGACTTTCTAAAAGATACAAGTGGCAGCTTAAAAGGAAAAGTACCTCTTCCCCATGGCTCCCAGAAACAGAGACTGTGCAATCACTTTTCAGGGGCCCCGGCTTAAATCTTATTATGAAAAATATTATTATACAGTATATAATGCAAATGAATCCTAAAACAAACAAAAAAACACTTGTATGAAGTGTTCACTGCAAAGTCAGTGGTTTTAATATATTTAGATTTTGGGGGGCTATCTATGACATCTGTCTTCCCAAATGAAACTTGCCGTTTCCCTGAAGCCCTGGAGCTTCCGCCCCCTGCATGACATCCTAAAATTGTATGTGTATATACAGGGATACAGCAGGAAGGAGTTCCTAAGAACTGTTACTGCAGCAAAGGTCTGCTTTTGTGCCATCCCACCCAACAGCCACTGTCTTCCTATCAAACATGTCCCAGCTCCTCCTACTTGGCAGATGGTGGAATGCAGTGACAGGGATTGGACAGTGGCTGTGCCCTCTGCTCTAAGCCTCGGTCAGCTTTCATCCACAGACCCTTGTTCTAACGTGTTGAGGAACTAAAGGCGTTTCCCCAGACTCAGCTCCAGTTCCCCTGGAGAGCAGAGTTACAAGTCATAATACTCAAGTTAGGACCCCAAATGACTTTGCTACTCAATTTTGGGCCCGGTGTTTGGAATTTGGGTGTTTGGGTTTTGTTTTTTGGGTTTTCTTGTGGGGGGGGGGGAGATGTTAAATAAGGGCATAAAAACACAATTAAGTTACTCATGGCCCTACTGAAAATATTACTGACTTCTGGAGGTTTGTGCTAATGGAATGTTAATAGTGTGAATAATCTGCAAATGAAGTCAAGAGTTGTTTCTAAATAACTTTGGGAAACATGCATAACCTTTTTGTAGTGACTTTTCTTCCTCATTGGGTTGGTATGATTGATTTAGGTGAATATTAAGGTATGCCCACCCAAGTACCCACCAGCAGAAAAGGGAGTTAGGGAGGAGAGGAGAAAGAGCAAAGGAGGAGGGTCTGGCCTGCTTGCCCCCGCTCTCACCTGCCAGCAGCTAGAGTGCAGCAGCCAGGACATGAGCACAGCAGAGAGGATCGTCTGTTTGGTTACTGACTGTAGGTTAGCCTCCGTTAACACCTGGGCCCCGAAGGGTAGCAGAGGCAGACGAGGGCTGCCTGGTGGTCGATATTTTCTTAGTAACAGAGCCCTTTTCTTTTTTCTTTCATTTATTATTTATTTTGAGATGGGTCTCACTCTGTCATCAGGCTGGAGGGCAGTGGCCTGATCTCTGCTCCCTGCCATCTCCGCGCCTCCCTGGTTCAAGTGATTCCCCTGCTTCAGCCTCCCGAGTAGCTGCGACTACAGGCGCTCACCACCACACCTGGCTAATTTCTTTGTATTTTTGTAGAGACAGGGTTTCACCATGTTGGCCAGGACGGTCTCGATCTCCTGTCCTTGTAATCCACCCACCTTGGCCTCCCCAAGTGCTGAGATTACAGGTGTGGGCCACCGTCCCCGGCCCGGAGCCCTTTTCTTGAGTAGTGACTAGAGATGAGTTTGTAGAAGGCAGACAGCTCCGTACTTCCTTGCTCCTAGCTCAGCACTCAACGCGCCACTTTCCCAAAGTTTCCATTCTGCTGTCTGGAATTGCCAGCATTTAACCAGCGAACTCACCTAGATCTTCAACCATGCTCTGAGCCCTCCCTCCCTCTCCTTAGGTGAAACCAGGCTCTCCCTGAAGACATTGCTTCACCTTCAATCCTCTCAAGTGGAGGATTTTCTTACATTTTCTATTTTCTTACACCTCCCATGTACCTCAGGGGGCCAATTCCAAATCATTATTTATCAATTATAAATCATTATTTACCCTGGTTCTTGTCAAACAATTCCAGATCATTATTTAACCTCGTTCTTGTCAAACAAGACCAAAAGACGCAACACCTACCCCGACCCTCTGAGGCCCACGGCATCTGCCACGGCCCCAGCTGTCTGTCCGCATCGCTCTGTCCGCTGCACAGTCGGCTCCATTCACTCACCACGCCGGCTCCATCGCGCTGTTTTCCTCTCCATGTCAAGCCCCACCGTCAGTGTTCACATCCAGCCTCCAAAGTCGTGGCCTTACCACCTCCTCGGTGACCCCCTCCTCTGCGCCCACTCCCGTAGTCACACCTTCCAGACTCATGACTCGTAACTTCCGCGCTTCCTAAAGCGCAATGCAGACATCCCATTCTTTGACCACAACCTCCTGTCCTTCCAGCTTGTTAATCACCCACCGCAACCCCTCTTCACCCTTACTGGAACCTCCACCTGTGCTTTCCATCTCTCTTTTTTTTTTTTACTTGGCATTTCCTTACATTTCAAAGTCCATTATTTCAAGAACACTTACCAGTACACCCTCACCCCTCCGGGATTTGTTCCTCCCGCTGGCAAATCCCCAGCTACCTACTTGCCCTGTGACTACACCTGAGCAACATTCTCTGTAGCAACGATTTCAGATTGTATCTAATTAGTTACCTCCTCAAACCTGCTTTCCTTAATCCAGATGAGCTTGTTTCCACCCTCACAAAGAAATTAGAAGCCATCAGCCAGGAATGCCCTGTATTCCTGATTGCAAACATAAAAATCTACCAACCTCTGTATCCATCCTCTCCTCTTTCCATGTCTTCCCATACGCTTCTGCCTTTGTCTGAAACATGTTGCCATCTTGGTCTCTTCCTCCACTCTTAGGCATTTTCATCTAGCTAACTCCTACTCCCACTCATACCCAGCTAACTCCTGCCGAGGCTCAGTTCAAACATCCCCTCCACTGGAAGGCCTTCCATGCTGTGTGGCTCCCACAAAACTTCATTTCCGGCCGGGTACAGTGGCTCACGCCTATAATCCCAGCACTTTGGGAGGCTGAGACAGGCAGATCACCTGAGGTCAGGAGTTCAAGACCAGACTGGCCAACATGGTGAAACCCCGTCTCTACTAAAAAAGACAAAAATTAGCCGGGTGTGATAGCACCTGCCTGTAATCCCAGCTACTCGGCAGGCTGAGGCAGGAGAATCGCTTGAACCTGGGAGACCGAGGTTGCAGGGAGCTGAGATTTCACCATTGCACTCCAGGCTGGGTGACAGAGTGACACTCTGTCTCAAAAAAGAAATTCATTTCCTCCTCTCATTGCATTGATCACTTTGTCTACTTTCCTCCCTGGTCAGCCTCAGACACTAAAAGGAAAACACCTTGAGGGTGGACAGCGTGTCCTGTTAATCTTTGTTCTCTGTCAATGGCACAGTACCTAGCTATTCAAAAATTGTTTAAATAAACAGCCAGAATGTGAACCACGAGTTAATGATTGTTTTTTCTGATTTCAGTTCAAGCGTCTACCTGGTGGCGTCTTTCCTCTTTGTCCTGGTGCTGCTGTTCTTCACTCTCCTCGTTTTGAGCTACTTTTGGTACATGAGGATTTATAGACAGTATATTAATGAACCACTTCACAAACCTCCAAGAAAACAGAAGACAAATTAGGAAAACTGAAAGCCTGTTTATGACGGATATATGTATGTAGCGGAACAGTGTATTAAATGCCTATATTGAGAGTGTGTGTTTGACCAAGAAAGACTAAATATAAGCTCATAGGAGGCATCACCAAATTCAAGATCTGAAAAATATCCTTGAACTATCTCCAAAATAGAAATATTTGCATATATATATTGTGTTATTAAATTAATCCTTTATGTGTTTGCCTTCATTTTAAGGTACTCTATGTACTCTTATATGGCATGAAAAAATAAATTGACTGTTACAGTCCTTTGTATGGATAAAAGTGAGTTTTTGAAAATATATCTGTGTCTCACATGCTAGACAATAGGGCTACTGGGAAAAAATATATATATATGTATATATATATATATATATGTGTGTGTGTGTGTGTGTGTGTGTAGTATCATTTTACATGAAACTTTTCACATGAAACCTTATATGGCTGTGGTTAATTTATGTATGAAGGATTTAACAAAGGTGTGTGAATTTAAATAACCTGCCCTAAACCGATTTTTTCTACTGGTAAATTCATATATTAAATGTAAGATATACTAAAAATGAGCAGCTGATGTTCTAAATTTTATTTTATTTTATTCTATTCTATTCTAATTATTGTTTTGAGACAGGGTCTCGCTGTGTTGCCCAGGCTGGTCTTGAACTCCTGGGCTCAAGCAATCCTCCAGCCTTGGATAGGATTATAGGAGTAAGCCTGTAAAATTTAGAGTTGGCCCTAAATTTGAATTCTAAGTTTTAAATTTTGATTTTGATGCTCAAAATAAGCTTCTTAATTTGTCCGAATATTACCACAGGCTTCTACATAATTCGTATTAGTACCAGTCAGGATTCAACAGAGAAGCAGAACCAGAAGGAAGGGTGGGTGCACGTGTACTAACTCTCCTCTAAAGTGATGTATTTTAAAAGAATGGGATTATGTGATCGTGGAGGCTGGCTAAACAAGTCTGAAATGCACAGTGCAGGCAATCAAGAGTGGAAGATCACAAGTAAGATGAAATTCCACAGGCAGAGATCAAAGCTGTTGTCCACAAAGAATTTCTCACCTCACCAAAATCAAGAGTAAGACAGACATACCTGCTGTTCACCGCTGTTTTGAAACTTCTGACATCACAAGAGAAAAATAAACAGTACCAATGCTGGGAAAAAAGAGACAAAATCCTCTCTTGCAATAATATTATGTGCTATGAAAGCCCAAAATTCACAACGTTTTACCAGAATAAGACAATTTGATGGCTCTAACTAGACAAATATTGCCAAATTATTACCTCTCTAATAGTTCTAATCTGTTAGAAATAAAAATAATAATCTATTCATTGTAGTTACAAAATATATAAATTTAATATGAGAAGTACATGACCTATGTGAAGAAAACTAAAATATTTAATGAAAATGGTGAAACAAGACCTGAAACTAGATGGGGAAGGCAAACTACCCAACAGAAAATGAGCAAAGTTTCGGTCATCTCATGAAAGCACATATCCAAACAGCCAATAAGTACATTTAAAACAACTTTTTTTGGTGTTTATTATATGCCAGGAGCTGTTGTAATAATTAAACCTCAGTAACTCTATGAAACAAGAACTATTATTATCCCATTATAGAGATGAGAAAATTGGCACATAGGAGGTAAATAAATATATTAAGGTCATATAATTGGTAAGTGATGGCGCTGGAATAAAACTCAGGTAGACTGGCTTCAAAATCAGGTAAGTATCCACTACGGAAGGTCAGCCTTGGCTGGCAGTTGGAAAGATACAAACCAAAGTCACAACATGGCTGCATTTTTCGCCTGATGACAAAAGCTCCAAAGGGTAATAATAAATTTTGACTTCGATGCTCAAAATAATAAATTTTGACACCTTCCCCCCCATGGAAATCAGGGAGAGGAAGGGATAGGAAGGAAATTATCTTGCAGTTCTGAAGGAAATGTAAATTGCTATAGTTGTTTTTTTTTTTTTTTTTAAGCAATCTGGCAAAATCTGTTAAAATTAAAAATACATATTCTCTTGGACCCAGTAACCCGCTGTTAGAATCCTTCCACAGGGTGGGATGGGGAGGACCAATATATCAGGACATGTGTGTGGGTGTAGATGGATGGATGAATAGGTAGATGATATACATATAGATCGATACAGATATGCAGACAGAGAGATGGCATCATTAGTTGCTGTGGCAAAATTCTGGAAACTGAATTAACACCTACCCACCCACAGGTGAACAGGGCATGGTCGACTCCATGAGGCTTGTACGTTGACCACAGAGTCTGTGCTAAGTGACTTAGATGATTTTTCCACAAGGTTTTGATACATGAGAAAAGCAAGCGACCGAGAACCCGCTGTGGTATGATCCTATTTTTATGTAAACAAAACCAGTGTTGCGTGGCTGAGAACACGGAGGAAAGTATGACGGTGACGTGGAAGCAGCGCAGCGAAGTGCTTGGGAGAGAAAGGCGGGGCCCTGGTGAAGGCGCCACCCTCGGGCCCGTGCCCACGACCCGGGTGAGGACAGGCACTCCTGCCTCCACGCCCAAATGTTGCATTTCCCAAGAACACCCTGGCCCGCCAGGTCCCGTCCTGTGCCTGTGAAAACTCCAAGACCCTAGAACACGCCGGCAGCTGGACGGCGAGAGCATCAGTGGGTTGGAGAGCCCGGCTGCCACGCGGCCGACCCAGGGGAAAACCGTGTCCTTTCTGGCTCCCCCATCTGCTGAGAGCTACTTCCTCTCAATAAAACTGGCACCCTTGCAAATCTTGCCCTCTCCTACATCAATTTCTCTCTCTTTACATGCTAGTATGCCTCGGCATCTCCCATCTTCAAAAAGTCCCCCGTTGACCACTCAGCCTTATCCAGCTGTTGCCCCCAAGTTTAAGTTGTCTCCCTTTTGTCACCTTACATTTGCTTCTCAAACTGTTATAGCAGTTATTTAAATCTCACTCCTCCCAGAGACCACTCAGGTCAAAGCTACTAGTAATCTCTATATTGTTGAATCCAATAATCTTGACATCAGTGCTACCATGTTCTTTCTGATTTTCCTCCTAGCTCCATGCTGCCTCTTCATCCTTTACTTGACCTCTACATGGTGAAGGGTCCCAGAGCTTTGTTCTTGACCCACTTCTTTTTAGCTACACATATTCTTAGGTCATCCAACCAAACCCCAAGTGTCTACTGCTTGACAGCCATGGATGTCTAAAAGGTATTGACAACTTAACATGATCAAACCGTAACTCTTGATTTTCCTCCTCCCAACCTGCTCCTCCCCCAAATGTTTCACATCTTACAAATGGCGAAACCATCCACTCAGTTGCCCAAGTCAAAAATCTAGAAGTTATTCTTGAATCCCCTCTCCCTAACCAACTCAACATCCAAGCCATTAGCAAGTTCCATAGACTTTATTCCAAAACTAGAGTTTACTTTAAATTCTAACTATCTCAGTCTCCAGCACTATCAGCAACAACTAAGCCACTTTGTGGCATGCACTTCTGGAATAGCATCCAATTGGTTGTCTCAGTTAACTTTTGCCACATAACCACCCCCAAAACTTTGTAACTTAAAAGATTATTTCTCACATTCTGTGGGTTGGCTGGTCAGTTCATCTGATCAGTGTGGTTGTGGCCAGGGGAAGGAAAGTCGAGGAGAGCTTCACATGCTTTACAGTTGGTTGGATGTCACCTGGTTATAGGCCATGTCTTGACCATGTGTCCCTCAGCATCCTTCAGGCTAGCCCAAACTCCTAAGATGGTGGTCACAGGACTCCCAAGTTCAGCAAGAGGGCAAGCTCCAACTCACAAGTGTTTCTTAAGCCTCTGTTTGCATTATGTTAATGTCCCATGTCCAAAGCAAGTCACAGTCCAGTGCAGTCAGTGGGGAGAGACACTACCAACGAGCATAATTTGGGAGACTAGAAATAATTTGTGGCTGTTTTTGCAGTCTACCACACTCATCTCCCCGTTTCCACCTCCCGAAATCCGTTTTCCACACAGCAACCCAAGTAATCATTTTTAAACACACGCATGCTCATTTCACTCCTCGGCCCAAAGTTAGGTATTCATTGAAAATACAACCCCTATTATGAATGTAGAAATCCTCCTGGATCTGGCCTCTGCCTACCTGCCCAAGTCAGCTAATACCGTTGCCTCCTTGCCTAGTGGGTCCCAGCAACAGCGGTCTTTTGTTTTCCTTGAATACGGAAAACTCCTTCATGCCTCAGATCTTCGCACGTGTTCCCTTTGACCGAAATACTCCTCCCCCGCCTATCTGCGGGGCCGGCTTTGTCATTCATATTTCAGCCTAAAACTCATCTCATTACAGCGATCTTCCCCGAGCAGCCAATTTAAGATGCCTCTCAATGACTGCACCTTATTTAAATTTTCTGCAAAGCACCTACCTGTGACATTCTGCTTGTCCCTGCTCCTGTTTATCACGGCACCCCCGGGGGCCTGCAACACCGCCCGGCACACAGGAGGCGCACAGCGAATATTCGTTGAATTAACGCAAAGGTGCCCGCTACGTCCCAGCACCGTGCTAGGCTGCGGTTACCGTACCCTTCCCATCTCAGCAGGACAGGCTCGCAAAACCCAAGTTCCACATCGAGGATTCGCTGGATGCACGTTACACCTCATCCCACACCAGTCACTCGCTTTCCTCTACTTCCCCACCCCTCCCCTGGCCCAAGAACGAGTGAGGAGGGATCTGGAAAACACAGGGTCATCACTCTAGTCTTTTGCCACATTTCGTTGGCGTCACCGAGCTCAACGCCACATGAACTACTAACAGCAGCAGCACCGGCGACGAGAGGGTGAATCAAGGTGGAAGGCTTCACCGCCGGCGGACTGCAAGGGACCCGCCGCAGCTCCAAAGCACTGCATCCTGGGAGCTGTAGTCTCCCGGGGAGGCCTGGTCTGGTAGGACCGGGGCCTCCGCGGCATGCTGGGAGTTGGAGTCGAGGGCTGTTGAGACTCCGCCTCTGCGTTTATAGTAGCGTGGGGGAATCCCCGCTGCATGCTGGGAACTGTAGTCTTCCTGGGGCCCCGTTCCTCCCGGACGCTGAGGCGCCGAAGCTGCCGCCATTTTAGGTCCCGAGGTGCGGCGGCCGAGAACCAGGGCGCAGGCGGGCTGAGCCCCGGCGCCGGGCCGGCCCCGCCCCCGGGGCGCCTGGCGCCCGCCCCTCGCCCCAGCCCCGCCTTTCCCCACGTGTCTGCCGCCTAGGGGAGGTGCCTCCGCCGGAGCGGGCCGCCAACGGTCCGGCCCCGTCCGCGCAGAGGCTCCTGTCGGCGGCGCCCGGGAGCGGCTCGGCTGCCAGATGCTTCCGCCGCGGCTGCCGCGGGCCGGGCTGCACGCTTAGCGCCGGGCTCGGGCCCCCAGGAGCGCCCGCGGGGGTGCGAGCGGCCTCCGGCCCCGCGGAGACGGAGCGGCGTGAGGACGAGGCGGCGGCCGCGGGGAGGAGGATGGGGGCGAACCAGCTGGTGGTGCTCAACGTGTACGACATGGTGAGTGCGGCCCCTGGCGGCCCCGAGCCCCGGCCCAGGCCGGCTTCCTCTCGCCGGCCGGGCTCGGCCCCCGGCCCCCGGCGCTTCCTGCCCGGCGTCTCCGCCTTCTGCTGGGGCGCTGGGGGAAGCCGGGGAGGAGGAGGGAGACTTGGGGTGATTTTCGAATCCTCGCACTCGTCTACGCTCGGGTGAACCCGGTCAGCCTGACGGTTTTGGGCAAAGCTCGGGTGGGCTAGACCCCCTCCCGTCCCGCAGCTGGCCCCGACCCCGGCCCTGGGCCCGACCCCGTGGCTGGCGAGCGGTGTCCTTTCCGCAGAGCGCCCGTCGCGCCTCCGACCCCGCTGCCGGCCCCCGGGGCTGCCCCGGGACCCCCGTCCCGACCCCCGGGGCTGCCCCGGGACCCCCGTCCCGACCGCCTGCGCTCCCGGCTGCTCTGCTGCTGCCGAGCCGTCCATCTCTTTGCTGGGCTTAAATCTTCAAGCGCTCCCCAGCCCCTCCAAAGCCAGAGAGCCACAGCCTTCGGGTGCCTGTCCTAGAATCTCTTCCAAGGTGAACAGGAGCCAAAACACCCTTGCCTTGTGTGTCCAAGGCAGCCTCTTTACGATATGAATGAGGCCAGCGTTTATCAGGAAAATAGCCCAACCCAATTATTTAGAGACCCTGGTGGTGCTCCTTTCCGAGACCCTGAAGACCCCTTTCCAGGTGATGCAGCAGGTGACGTGACCATAGGAGAGGGAGAGGGAGAGGGAGAAGTTGTTTGTGGTGTCATCTAACTTTGGAGGACTGCAAGCGCGCAGAATCGAGTTCAAGAACTGGTTTGCCTGTTTTTTGCAGTTGAAATGTCCCCAGAAAAAGCACCCGGTCGAGAATTGCCCTTGCATGGAGATGCATGTTTGGTGTGTTTGCTTGCTTTGGGTTGATCGGTTTTTGTTCCGTAGAATGGATTGCCTCTTGACTGCAATGCCTAAAACTCCTTCTAAGTTGACTGGCAAATGAAAAATTCCCCGTGGTTTTTTTTTGTTGGCGTAAAGATTCCGGGAGCAGAAATACTACAGGCCAGGAGTCTTACGCAGTTCTAAACTTTTTCCCTTGTCTTATTTATAAGTTTTTAAATTTACAGTGTTATATCTTGGGTAGAAAGAGATTCCTCATCCCATATCTGGGAATTGTGTAGAGGGTATAGGAACTGCCTACCACTTGAGATGAGTCCTCTGTTGAGTTCTCATGTGAGCCTGGAGGTGAAAACAGGTGGGTTAACGTACTGAGAAAAGTGGAGCTTGATAGAAAAAGAGGAGACTAAGCCGCAAAAGATCCCAGAAAACCATGGCCCTTTTTAAGTTCTTTGGCCCGTTTCGCTTGTTGAGAAATAATTTTCTGGATTTAAACTTTTTGTGTTCAGCTGAACACCTTTATTTTTCAAAACTCTTACAGCCCTTTTACTTTTTGTGCACTTTCCCCTATCTGAATTTGATTTGTTTTTTATTCATGAAGGCTATTACTGTCTTTTAGAATATATTCTGCTCTTGAGATCAGTGAGCGTTTTATCCTAGAATATTACACCCCTTTATACATTAGGAGTATACAATGGCCAGAAGCCACGGTTTCAGAGCCTAAAAGAATTTGTGAGAATAGAGAAAGAAGGTTTTACCTTTTATATGAAAATGAAAATGCATTGTTTTGGCATATAGTGGTCTTCTTTACACTTTAGGCATTCTGTGAATCAGGAAAATCTTTGCTAATTTTGGTTGATTGGGAAAAGCTAGAGATAGTATTCGGTATTTTCTACGGGAGGACTTCTGAACGATGTTAAAATATTAACTAATTAAGATCTTATTTCTCACATCAGGTTTGTAAAATAGGTAGTTATGGAAGAAGCAGACAGGGAAAAGAATAAGTGGCCTGTCCAGAAAACTAAAAATATCTAGAATTTGTAGATCAAAATCTGATTCACTGTCTTCTCTGCTGAATAATTTCTACATTTATGTCTTTATATTGCTTTTTCCTTTGAACAGGAGATGAAGCATCTGAATGTTTATCAGAATGATAAATAGTCGAATTATTAGACTTTTAATAAACTTGATCTTTTCTTTTGAGGGCTTCGAGTGTTTTATGTCACTATTCAGCAAACTACCATTACTTAGTAATTTTGACCTGGTAGAAACCACAAGGATGAGTTAATTGTCCTTTCTTCTTTAAGGAATTTAGAGTATTGTAAAGGAGATATACAACAGTGGTAACAATTCAAGACAGAATAGCATGTTTTTTATAAGAGCAGACAAGGATGCAAAGGAGGAGACTATATATAGTTGTGGGATCAGGGAATACTGAAAAATAAAGGTGTGAAACTTGAAGGATGGGTAGCATCCACAAGAGCAGAGAACAGTTGGCATGAACAACATGGCAGGAATAGGGAAAGCACAGGTTGGATTTGGGAAATATCAGCTGGTCTAGTATAGTTAGAGTATAGCATAAATGAAAGGAGCCAAAACTGAAAGTTTGATTAGAACTTCTTTAGTCAGATGAGTTGTGGGCTTGGGTGAAGGGCTGAGGGGGCTGTTTTAGCCAGCAGAACCATTTAAAGTTTTCAGGAAGGGGAACAGTGGGATCAGTTGTTTGAGAATGAAGACTAACGCATTGAGGTACCAATTTTGGTCTGTTATACTCATTTTTCTCAAGTCAGTTTTGGTTTTTGAAACATTTTTGCCTGATGCCAAGGGTAGATTCCTTTCGTCTTTGGTAATTCTTCCTATTCATCAGAGATGCCTTGCATGAGAATTGCTGTTACCTGTATAGGCCTAGTACATCAGCTGTCTGCTTCAAACTCTGTAAATGTGAAAACTGAAAATTCACCTTAGGGTTGCCTTATAATCATGGTTATAGGGACCTCCTGCCATGTGTCCTTGTGCCTCTTTGTTAGATTGTCACCTTTTCCAGCTCTGATTGTATTTTTCCTGTTCTCTAGATTGGGCTGCTGTGCATCATTTCTTCCACAGCTTTGTCATATGCATGAAAATAATTCTGTTGGGGTCACCTGTATTAACTTCCTTCTCATGGAAGTGTAGTGTAATCCTCAAAAGGTTACTTAATTATGCATAGTGCTCCTAAATTATTGCTTGCTGCATTCTCAGTGATTATGTTCCTCTCTGTACTTTGGAGTAATCTACCACCAATAAAACATGTCCTGGAGTTACTTTCTGAGTCATGGGAATGAGCTTATTCACATATTCCTAATTTACTGACATACATAGCAAAGCAGGTGATTCAGATTAGTTTCCATTACCAAGACAGATCTCTGGTGTAGTCGCTTTAGCAGTCTTCATAGATCCAGATTTTTGTGCTATTCGGGTTATCTTGACTAATGAATTTTTGTAAGATAAAAATACGCCAGTGTTTTATAGTGTAAATTCATTGTGTAAACAAGTTTCTACCAACTTTATTGTTTACTTTCTTACTGTGTCACCCAGACTGGATTGCAGTGGCACAATCTCGGCTCCCTGCAACTTCTGTCTCCCAGGTTCAAGCAGTTCTCATGCCTCACCCTCCCAAGTAGCTGGAATTACAGGTGTACACCACCACACCAGGCTTATTTTTGTGTTTTTAGTAGAGACGAGGTTTCACCATGTTGGCCAGGCTGTTCTTGAACTCTTGACCTCAAGTGATCCACCGGCCTCAGCCTCCCAAAATTCTGGGATTATAGGCATAAGCCACTGAGCCCGGCCTATACCAATTTTATTATAAATTAGTACCTATACATCTTCAGAGTCTTAATAGAAGAGAAACACTTTCTAGGACTCTTCAAATAAGGACATTTTTGTCTGAACTCTGCTCTTCTGACGCCTGTCTCTATTAGACTCCTCCAACAGAGTGTGAGGTCAGCAGGTGTCGTAGTTCAGACTTCTCAAACATCTGCAGATTTAATTCAGACTTTTTGAACAAGTTCCAGAATCACACATGTCCTCACCTAATGATTCCTTAATATCTCTAAATCAGCATGTCCAGGAACACACTTCTTCGCTTTTCTCCTTTTCATGCCTCAAATTCTTGCTTCTCACCCCATGCCACTGCCCAGAAGCCACTACTTTTGTTGTAGTTTCCCAAACCAGAAACCTGGGAGTGAACTTAAATTTCTCTTTATTATAAACCCTCCACAGTCAGTCAGCAGGCCCTGCAGAGTTTGATTTGGGTTGATTCTGTCTGAAAGCAACAGAGAGCTTGACAGTCCATGGCTTAAGCTGGAAGGATACTTGACTAAGTCCAGAGATAAGCAGGCCCTAGATTATTAGTTCACCAGCTCAGCTGTGTGATGAAGAACCAGGACTTTCCATCCTTTTACTCTACCATCCTCAGCACATTGGCTTTTGCCCTTGGTTTGTCCTCTCATAGCTGTAAAGTAACTGCCATAGCATCAAATGAGGTATCCTGTCAGCAGGATGTGAAGGAAGATGGAAGAAGCTGGGGCCATTTTCTCCATGCACCTCTGTTCTTTTAATAGAAAGGAAAAACTTCTCAGAGCCACGCTACTTCCCCCAAGAGATTATCTAGAATTGGCTCGTGTGCAACTGTGATGAAGCTGAGTAAGTAAATATCTGGCATTTCTAACCTTTATAGCGTGTTGTGGGTAAGGAAGGCAAGAAGTTGGAAATGGCAATTTGCTGGGAACCTGCGATGCCTGTCACATAGTTTACTTTCTGGATATTGTTTAAATTGGTTGCTTTATCCCCATTTCCACTGATGCTTCTCAAGTTCAGGCCCTCATCTCTCTTCATGTGATAACCTCCTTACTAGTTTCAATCTCTAGTGTTACTTCATTTTAATCCTCCCTCCATTCTGTTAGCAAAGTAACCTTTCTGAAACATACCAGGATAAAGTGTAATGCACTTTATGATGTGACCCTTACCTGACAGTTGAAGGTCCACTTCCCTCTTCTACATAACACTCTTTATTCTCACACAGTGAATTTTTTCAGTTATCCACACAGGCTATATCCCACGCCCCTTATTTTATGCTTGTCCTGTCGAGAGTGTCCTTGTCCAACGCTGATCACCTGCAACCTCCTGCTCCTTCTGGCTGTAGCTTAGCATTTTTTTTTTTTTTTTTTTTTTTTTTGAGACGGAGTTTCGCCCTTGTTACCCAGGCTGGAGTGCAATGGCGCGATCTCGGCTCACTGTAACCTCCGCCTCCTGGGTTCAGGCAATTTTCCTGCCTCAGCCTCCTGAGTAGCTGGGATTACAGGCACGCGCCACCATGCCCAGCTAATTTTTTGTATTTTTAGTAGAGACGGGGTTTCACCATGTTGACCAGAATGGTCTCGATCTCTCGACCTCGTGATCCACCCGCCTCGGCCTCCCAAAGTGCTGGGATTACAGGCTTGAGCCACCGCGCCCGGCTTTTTTTTTTTTTTTTTTTTTTAAGAAAAAATAAAAGAATGAAGGAGAGGAAGAAAGAGGAAGAGAAAGAGGGAGAGAGAACGGGGGTGTTACTTTATTCCCCGGGGTAGAATGCAGTCTAAAAATGGGTATACCTGTAACTGTGCTTAATAATGGAGACACCAAAAAATGAGGGAAGAAAATAACAAACAAGCAGCCAACCAATATTTCATTTAAACCTGTAAGTAGGTGTAATGTGGTGCTGATAAGAGTGTGTATTTTGTGTATTTAAAGTGGAGAGTTCTGTAAATGTTAATTAAGTTTACTTGTTCCAGATCTGAGTTCAAGTCCTGGATGTCGTTGTTAATTTTCTGTCTTATTGATCTGTCTAATACTGATGTTGGAGTCTCCCACTTTTATTGGGAAACTTAATATATGTGAGTTTAATACTGCCATTTAATGTTAGCTGGCTGTTTTGCCCATTAGTTGATGTAAATTCTTCATTATGTTGATACTCTTTACTTTTTGGTATTTTTGGTATTTTTTAGAAAGGCTGATACTGGTTGTTCCTTTCTATGTGTAGTGGTTCTTTCAGAGGCTCTTGTAAAGCAGGCCTGGTGGTGATGAAATCTCTGAGTGCTTGCTTGTTCACAAAAGATTTTATTTTTCCTTCGCTTATGAAGCTTAGTTTGGCTGGATGTGAAATTTTGGGTTGAAAGTTCTTTTCTTTAAGGATGTTGAATATTGGCCCCTACTCTCTTCTGGCTTGTAGGGTTTCTGCTGAGAGATCTGCTGTAAGTCTGATAGGCTTCCCTTTGTGGGTAACCTGACCTTTCTCTCTGGCTGCCCTTAGCATTTTCTCCTTCATTTCAACCCTGGTGAATCTGATGATTATGTGCCTTGAGGTTGGTCTTCTTGAATAATATCTTTGTGCTGTTCTCTGTATTACCTGGAGTTGAATATTATCCTGCCTTGCTAGGTTGGGAAAGTTTTCCTGAATAATATCCTGAAGCGTATTTTCCAGCTTGGATTCATTCTCTTCGTCACACTGAGGTACACCTATCAAACGTAGATCAGGTCTTTTCACATAGTCCCATATTTCTTGGAGACTTTGCTCGTTCCTTTTTATTCTTTTTTTCTAATCTTGTCTTCTCGTTTTATTTCATTAAGTTGGTCTTCGACCTCTGATATCCTTTCTTCTGCTTGATCAATTCGGCTGTTAAAACGTGTGCATACTTCGTGAAGTTCTCGTTGTGTTTTTCAGCTCCATTAATTCATTTATATTCCTCTCTAAATTGTGTATTCTTGTTAGCATTTCGTCATACCTTCTTTCAAAGTTCTTAGTTTCTTTGCATTGGCTTAGAACAAGTTCTTTTAACTCACAGAAGTTTCTTATCAACCACCTTTTGAAGCCTACTTCTGTTAATGGAACACACTCGTTCTCCATCTGGCCTTGTTCTGTTGCTGATGAGGAATTGTGATCCCCTGTAGAGGGAGAGGCGTTCTGATTTTGGGTATTCTCGGTCTTTTTAGGCTGTTTTCTTCCCTTCATTGTAGATTTATCCATCTGTGGTCTTTATAAGTTCCATCTTTATAGTTGGGTTTCTGAGTGGACGTCCAACTTGTTGATTCCCAGCGCCAGAATCTGAGCAACCCACTGCACTGGCTAAAGCAGCTGCGTTAAGATTGATGGTGCTTTTCTGACTCTGCACCAAGAACCTCCGCACCGAGGCAAAACCACCTCGCCGGCCACAAGAGACCTGTGGGGCGCCTCCGCTGGGAATCTCCTGGTGCATGAGCAACAAAAATTCGTCTGAAAGTGTGGCGTCCTCTCCTTCTCTGCGCTTTCACTGGGAGTTACAATCCCGAGCTGCTAGTGATCAGCCATCTTGGATCTCTCTCGGCTGTAGCTTAGTCTTATTTATCAGACTTGAGTGAACTACAGTGCCTTAGTTGTACTTTTTTTTTTTTTTTTTTTTTTGAGACAGAGTCTTGCTTTGTTGCCCAGGCGGAAGCACAATGGTGCAATCTTGGCTCACTGCAGCCTCTGCCTCACAGGTTTAAGCAATTCTGCCTGCCTCAGCCTCCAGAGTAGCTAGGATTACAGGTGCACACCACCACACCTGGCTAATTTTTGTATTTTTAGTAGAGACAGTGTTTCACTATGTTGTCCAGGCTGGTGTCAAACACCTGACCTCAGGTGATCCACCCACCTCGGCCTCCCAGAGTGCTGGGATTACAGGCGTGAGCCAGTGTGCCCGGCCCCTAGCTGTACTTTCCACATATCTCCATTACTGCGTGTATTACCCTGTGCATCCCACTGGACTGTAAGTTCTTTGATAGCATCATACTATTACCAGTGTCTAGAACAGGCCTATCTCTAGACGGTGTTCTAAAAATAACTGTGGAATGAGTGGGGTTTTACCTAGGCAGTTTTTATTAGGAGAAGTGCCAGTACTTAAATGGCATGAGAAGATCATGTGATCCTCCTCTTTGTGCCAAATACCTATTACTGGGTTTTTTTTTTCTTGCCACTTTACTTCAGTGCATTGCTAGATTTTAGCTGTGATTGTTGGAATAGGGTGACCAAATGAAAGGGAAGGGAGGATTAATAGAAATGGGACGGAAAAAACATCAGATATTTTTCTTAGGCAAAACTTAGAAAAACACACTATGAAACTAGACTGAGGAGATGTTTTTAGTAAGTTTATTTCTTGAAGCTGGATCTTAATTACTCTGAAAGATAATCTTTCTGAAAACATTGTCGGTTCTTGAATTTTAACATAAGTTAACTGGTTAATAGGAATAATAGAGCTGGTCATCATCTTTTTATTTATTTATTTTTTTTAGTGGTAAGGAATTTTTCTTCATTTACTTGTATCAATATGCTTCTTGGGCAATAGTGACCCATGAGTGTAGCTAAGCCAAAGGACAATTGTACATCTGCCCTCCAACGTGATTTATATGGCATTGTCTTCTTTTCTTTTTTTTTTTTTTTTTTTTTTTTTGAGGAGGAGTTTCGCTCTTGTTACCCAGGCTGGAGTGCAATGGCACGATCTCGGCTCACCGCAACCTCCACCTCCTGGGTTCAGGCAATTCTCCTGCCTCAGCCTCCTGAGTAGCCGGGACTACAGGCACGTGCCACCATGCCCAGCTAATTTTTTGTATTTTTAGTAGAGATGGGGTTTCACCATGTTGACCAGGATGGTCTCGATCTCTTGACCTTGTGATCCACCTGCCTCGGCCTCCCAAAGTGCTGGGATTACAGGCTTGAGCCACCGCGCCTGGCTTTTTTTTTTTTTTTTTTTAGGGTGATCAGGGCGGCTAGTATGTGTGAGAAATGAATTCAATCTCCATACATATGTACATTTGTTTTCTATTGCTGCATTAAAAAGTGGCTCAAAACTTAGTGGTTTAAAACAACACAGATTTATTATCTCACACTTTTGTAAATCAGAGACCAGGTGAACTAGCTCAGTTCCTCTGCTGTGGTCTTCACAAGCCCACAATTGAGGTGTTAGGCTCTGGGGGCAAATCTGCTTCCAGGCTCGTTCAGATTGTTAACAGAATTGAGTCACGTATAGTTGTAGGTTGGAGGTCCCAGTCTTTGCCGCTGTCAGCTGGGCCTCTCTCAGTTGCTTCAAGTGTCTTGCAGTCCTCCATCTTCAAATCGGCAGTGGTGTGTGGAATCCTTATGCTTCAGATATCTCTGACTTTACCTTCCTCCACATCTGTTCTACTCCAGCCACAGAAAGTTTTCTGTTTTTAGGAGCCTGTGTAATTGAGACCCACCCGGATATTCCACGATAATTTCCTGATGTTGAGGTCCAGAATTTCAATTACATCTGCAAAGTCCCTTTGCTATGTAACGTGTTCACACGGTTCTGGGAATATTTTGGGGAGTCATTCTGCTACAATGCCATATATGAAAGTGTTATATAAGCCCAGAAATGTTCAGTTAAAAATTGTTTCCTCATAGCAATTCCTTGACTTGGCATAGAATAAATATTAACCTATTAACTTAAAATGGAAAATTTGAAGTATTCAAAAAATAAAAATCAGATGTCAGTAGGTTCCAAGTATGTGACTAAAACCCCTTCAGACTTGCAGTGACATACTGTATTGTATCTCAGTTTCATGGCCACATTCATAATGATGGATAAAGTTAACAGAATGTTTGAAACTTGATCAAATATTTTAAAAATACCAGAGCGCCTGCTATTTAGATGAATTGTTTGTTTTATGGATTATTTTCTTTTTCATGCTGCCACACCCAGCTAATTTTTTTGTATTTTTAGTAGAGACAGGGTTTCAGCACTTTGGCCACGCTGGTCTCAATCCCCTGAATTTGTGATCTGCCCACCTCAGCCTCCCAAAGTGCTGCAATAGCAGGTGTGAGCCACCGCACCTGGCCAGATTTTTCTTAAGATAGGATGAACTTGAATTTTCCATTTGTTGACTGTCAAATTCTCTACAAGATTATTTCAATTCCAAAGCAACATTATTGTGCAAATATCAGCCAGTTGGTTAATAAAAGGTAAAGTGAAAACTGCCCAAATAATCTTAAGCTATAAGAAAGGCAAAAATAATAAAGGGGCAATGGGATGTATGAAAATACTTTTGTTTTAGTTTATCTGGAATGTATTTTGGTCTAGATGTGACAACTTAAAAACAATAAAAATCAACTAATTGGCCCCACATTATCTGAAATAAAAGTCTTTCTAAATTGTGATATCAACATTAATCCTAATACTAAATTCTTATCCGTACAGAGTTGTTGATTCTAGCCTTATTGCCACACTCTTTTAATTATTACACTTTCACATTATATTTGGAACCTGATTAGGCCAGTTTCTCTTATTCCGAAGTTTTCTTGGCCTTCATTTCCTCTTCTGGGAGTACTTTGTAAGTCTCTGTGAAAAAATTCTATAGGTTTTTTTTTTTTGGTTTGTTTTAATTGTATTAAAATACATATAAAATTACCATTTTAACCATTTTTAACTATACAATCTACTGTGTTGGGTCTATTCACATTGTTGTGCAACCAATCTTCAGACCTTTTTCATCTTGCAAAACTGAGACTCTGTACCCATTAAACAACAACTCCCCATTTCTCCCTCCCCTTAGTCCCTGGTAGTCATCATTCTGCTTTCTCTCTGTATGCATTTGACTAGATATCTCATTTAAATGAAATAGTGTTGTTTGTGACTAGCATATTTCACTTAGCATAATGTCCTCAAGGTTTATCTGTGTTGCAGCATGTATCAAAATTTCCTTCCTTTTTAAGGCTAATATTCTCCTGTATATGTATATACCACAAAAATCAAGCTCATTTCAGTATCAGTGGACACAGGTTACTTCCACCTTTTGGCTGTTATAATTATGTGTGAACATGGGTTTATAAAAATAAAAATGTCTGTTCAAGACTTGCTTTCAGTTTTTTTGGCTATATACCCAGCAGTCTATAGATATTTTTAATTGGGCATGCCCTAAACTTATCCATTAACTTGGGAAGAACTGATATCTTTTCTATCATATTCTCCCACCCCCCGCCAATCCCCATTGATGAAAACAGGATTTTTTGTTTTTTGAAATTTTTATTCAGAAAATAAATAAGTTAATGCCAAACTGATCTATCTAAATTGTCTATTAACAGAATAAAGCGAATAAATAAGTAAAATACATGAGATAGTAAATGGTGATAAGTGCTAAAGAGAAAAGTAAAGTAAAGAAAGGGAGGGACAGTGTAAGTCAGGATGGTATAGCTGCCGGTTACTGCAGTTTTAAATAGAGTGATTAAGAAAGGCCTACGGAGAAGGCATTCCTGAAAGGTGAAGTATACCATGTAGAGAGGAGAAAGGGTTCCAGACAGAGGGTAAGCACACACAAAGGCTGAAAGTC
Source organism: Saimiri boliviensis (assembly GCF_048565385.1). Lineage (NCBI taxonomy): Eukaryota > Metazoa > Chordata > Mammalia > Primates > Cebidae > Saimiri > Saimiri boliviensis. The sequence continues at coordinate 91,547,725 of NC_133462.1, forward strand.
AGGCCACATGCCACCTGTTACAGTAAATGGACAGCAAGAAACAAGAGAAGTTTTTGAGGAATTTCTGATTTAAAATTATCAAGTAGATTCGGGAGGATCATTGAAAATAGAGCAGGCAGTACCGGAAAGGGGAAAATCTGGGATTAGGAGAGATTCAACAAAAATGAAAAGCACCATTTCCCAATTTATAACTAGAAAGGGAGTTAGATTGGGAACTAAAGAGAAAATGAGATTCAGAAAGTCAGAACTCCAAGTAGAAGGGTGAAGGGATCAAGTGATAGGCAAAACTTTTTAAAAGTTGGGACCATTCAACCAAAACCTGGTTTCACTTGCAAATTTTAAGAATAAAAACTCCTGCAGATACACAAAGGCAAAAAAGTTACAAGGAAACAAAAATCAAGCTAATTTCAGACTTCTCTTTCATTACACCAAAGGCTAAATAATAAAGTGGAGCATTATCTACAGAGTATTAAAAAGGAAAAGGTTCGTGTCTGAATACTCTAGCTTCTCCAGCTGTCATTCATGTACAAAAGGACATAGACAATATCTAGACAACTGGGGGTTAAAGCATTACTCAAGAACTTAATGGGGTGGTTACAGTGTAAATACTCATTTAATATAGCTAAACCTTATAAATGTGGTTAAAAACAGAAGCAATATCCAGAATTACTTTTTGAAGAGAACAAGCATGATGCTTTTTAAAAATTAAGTTCTCATATTATATTGAACAAACCTTGGGTGAGAGAGAAGAGGTAAAAGCTTGTAGCAGCTCTATATGGGAGGAGGTGTGTTGTAAATACAATTCTTGTTTTGGAAAATTATATTTGAGTGGGTAAATTTTTCTCATTAAGATGTATTATTGGGAGAAAATCAGAGGGAAAAGAGCAAAGATGACATAAAAAACCGTATGATGTAAGAGAGAAAAAAAGTTAAATATGAAATGAAGACCAGGCCAGGCACTGTGGCTCAGGCCTGTAATCCCAGCACTTGGGGAGGCTGAGGCAGGTGGTAGTAAGACCTTATTTCTACAAAAACTAAATTAACCAGGCCCACGCCTGTGATTCCAGCTACTCGAGAGACTGAGGTAAAAGGACTGCTTCAGCCCAGAAGGTCAAGGCTGCAGTAAGCTGTGATGTGCCACTGCACTCCAGGCCAGGTGACAGAGCAAGACCCTGTCTCAAAAATAAATAAACTAGGACAAAGCATATAAGTTATGAAATGACAGTAAGTAAACTTAAATCCCCTATTAAGCTTAGTGAGTGTATTTCTAAATGTCCTTTGCCTTACAGAAATTTTGTTATATGTGGTCAAAAGTGTTGGTCTTTTATAAACTTTCATCTTTGAGTCATTCCCTAGAAAGATTTTCCCTTGCAAAAAAATGTTAGAAATAATCTACATGTTTGCTCCTAAGTGGAATGCCGGTTATCCCAATGCTGTTTACTAAATAATCCATGCTTTCCCTTGTTGATTTGTGGCACATACTTTGTTTATGCTATACTAAATTATCATGGATATCTAGGTCTGTTCAAAGACCTTCAGTCTTGATTTCTTTAGTTGCCTCTTCGTACACCATTATTAGATGTTAATTGTATTAATCTTCCAGCAAGTGTTGATATTGGTGATGTAAATTTATCTTATTCTCTTTCAAAATTCCTTTTGCTCATTCATTTTTCAAGTAAAATTTAGAAGCAATTTGTCAAAAACTTCAGTGCAATTTTAAATGTAATGACATTACATTTATGAACAGTCTGGGGGGAAGAATTGATACCCTTACAATATTGAATCTTCCCATGATAATATCTGATTTTTTTTTTTAGTATGTTTAATATACCACTGTACTAAGCCATTTCCTTATATTATTATCCCTTTTTAAGTTGATGAAATTGAGGCCTAGTTGAAAAACATGCTCAGAGTCATGCCATAGTGGTTGGTACAGCACAGTCTTGAAAAAGAGCTCTTAACACTAAAATTTGTGCTCCTGTCCATCATGCTGTATTTCTTTTTCCTCATCTCATCTCCTCCATATCCCAGAAATGTGCTGATTCTCTTTTTGTTTGTCCTTATATTACACCTTCCCCTGAACTAACTTCTGTATTCTATGGCATTCATGGATGTACAGTGATCTAAAAGCTGCCCTGCATCCTAAATCTTTTCTGTGAATATTTCTGTGATTGTTAATGTTATGTGTCAGTTTGAGTAGGCCATGGTACCCAGTTTTAGTCAGACACCAGTCTAGATGTTGCACAGGTGATTTTTAGATGTAAGTAACAATTTTACAGATTTTGAGTAAAGAAGTTACCCCCCAAAAGATGAATGGGCTTCATCCAGTCAGTTGAGAGCCTGAAGAGAAAAAAACTAAGTTCTTCAAAGAAGAACAAATCTTGGCTCCAGGCAAAGCTGTAACATCAGCTCTTCCCTGGGTCTGCATCCTGCAGACCTGCTCTGGAGATTTCAGATCTACCAACTCCCACAGTTGTGTGAGCCAGGTCCTTAAAAAATCACTTCTTTGCTCCCCTCTTCATCTAGGTTACTTTACATTCTGCTGTTAGAATCACTCCCTCTGTTAAAATCAGCTTACTATCTACACCTCAGCAGCTGAATAGGGCTGGAGAAAACAACCATGACAGATCTCACTTTAAAATGGTGACCACAAACCTCAAGAGGGCCCTAAATACGGTCTAGCAGTGCCTCCTCATTTCTCTGGTCAATTGACAGTCCCACTATCCTAGACAACTACAATATGTCATACTTTCTCCCCATTCTCTACCTGAAAATAGGGAATGGGGAGAAAGTATGACCTGCAGAGAAAATAACCTGCGGCTTATTTTCAGAGATTACCTCACAGCTTATTTCACTGAAGGAAAAAAAAAAAAAAAAAAAGGCAATTTTCTCATCCTTCCACCACCACTGTTTTACTGTATGTAGTCTGCCTTCTCTCTGATCATATGGAATGAATTGTCCATGTCCCTGTCTGAAATGAAACCTTCCACTGTATACTAGACCCCATCCCCTCTCCTATCTATACAAGGACTTCTCTTTCAGAATTGTCACCACTCTCTTCTGCCTCATCAGGTTTTTTACTTTCTACTCTATCACTCCAATCAGTGAATGAATATGCTATGATATTTTGTAGTCCTCATTCATTCAAACCGAGGAGAATTAGTGATCTACTTTAGAATTTATCTCTATTAACTATCAACCATGTTGTATCGTGCTCTCAGGCTGAAGGTTTGTCTTTCAAATGAACTTCTTTAGAAACAATGCATTACTTTTAAGTCTAACAAATAAGTGAACAAGAACTGTTTTATTTCAGTCTCATTCATTCTGACTTGTTGCTTTCTCATATGTAGGTATCAAACAATAATACAGCAATAAAGATTTTTAAAAGTTTCCCACACTATAGTGACTCCAAGGGAAGAGGCAGCATCTTTATATTAGTTCCTTTTCATGGTGCTGATAAAAACATAACTGAAACTGGGAACAAAAAGAGGTTTAATTGGACTTATGGTTCCACATGGCTGGGGAGGTGCCTCAATCATGGCGGAACGCAACAGGCACTTCTTACATGGCGGCAGCAAGAGAAAAATGAGGAAGAAGCAAAAGTGGAAATGCCTCATAAACCCATCAGATCTCAGGAGACTTACTCACTCTCATGAGAATAGCACAGAAAAGACCAACCCCCGTGATTTAATCACCTCCCCCAGGTCCCTTCCCACAACACATGGGAATTCTGGGAGATACAGTTCAAGGTGAGATTTGATTGGGGATACAGCCAAACCATGTCATTCCACACCTAGTCTCTCCAAATCTCATGTCTTCACATTTCAAAACAATTATCCCTTCCCAACAGTCCCCCAAAGTCTTAACGCATTTCGACATTAACCCAAAAGTCCACAATCCAGAGTCTCATCTGAGACCAGGCAAGTCCCTTCTGCCTATGAGCCTGTAAAATTAAAATACGCTAGTGACTTCCTAGATACAATGTGGGTACAGACATTGGATAAATACAGTCATTCCGAATGGGAGAAATCAGCCAAAACAAAGAGGTTCCAGGGTCCATGCAAGTCCAAAATCCAGGGGAGCAGTCAAATCTTCAAGCTCCAAAATGATCTCATTTAACTCTAGGTCTCACATCCAGGTCACGCTGATGAAAGAGGTGGGTTAAAATGCATCACATGATCCTTAATACTATGTGCTAGGTGTTATTATGATACCCATTTTAGAGTAGCACAGAGAAGTTAACTTTCCCAAGGTCACACCGCTAAAAAGGAGGGTAGGATACAAATCCAGGCATCCTGATTCCAGTTTATACCACAAACTGCATTACACTGCCTCTTATCAGAAGCAGGCTTGACCAAGGAGGAGAAGGTCAAGTGCAGCCTCTTGCTGCCCCCTCCTCAGTTCTAACTCCTCTTCAGTCCTGACTCTTTTTTTTTTTTTTTTTTTTTTTTTTTGAGACAGGGTTTGAGACTATATTGGTCAGGCTGGTCTCGAACTCCTGACCTCAGGTGATCCGCCCGCCTTAGCCTCCCAGAATACTGGGATTACAGGCATGAGCCACGGTGCCCAGCTAGTCCTGACTCTTACTCTGAACTAGTGCAATGGTTTAGGGCTCTCACCTGTCGCCTGTCAGGCTAGGAGATCTATTAGGATAGCAGAGAGAAGCAGGCCTCCAGAGGTGAGCAGCTAGTTAGAGGGCTGGAAGACACAAGCCATGGCTGGTGCCAAAGCGTGGTCTCTCATTATGTGATCTTGGGTAAATTACCTGCCTGAACATCCCTGACATAATTTACGTGTTTTACATGGACTATTTCATTATGAAAGAAAAAGCTGAAAGTACATTTTAGAGTGACATCTACAAAATGAGTTATTGATTATGTATACATTTGTTGTTTTAACACTTATCAAATTGTGATTGTTTACATACTTAATGAGTTCCTTATGGACAAGGACTGTGAATTAATCATCCTTATATCCCCACTGTCTAGCCAAGCTCTGGACACACCACAGGAGGTATGCCTATATTTTGTTCAATCAAAGTTGCTTTGTGGCCAGATGCAGTGGCTCACGCCTGTAATCTCAGCACTTTGGGAAATCAAGACTGGCAGATCACAAGGTCATGAGATCCTGGCCAACATGGTGAAACCCCATCTCTACTAAAAAATACAAAAATTAGCTGGGCGTGGTGGCGTGCACCTGTAGTCCCAGCTACTCGGGAGGCTGAGGCAAGAGAATTGCTTGAACCCAGGAGGCGGAGGTTGTAGTGAGCCGAGATCACGCCACTGCACTCCAGCCTGGCACATGGTGACAGAGCGAGACTCTGTCTCAAAAGAAAAAAAGTTGCTTTGTTTATAGATTTGCTGGTGTGCTTTCTTTTTTAAATGAGATTTAAACTGATGTACAATTTAGGGGGGTCTTTCTCGAATAGTGTCCTCAGTTTTTATCTTGGATTCAATGCGTTGTACCAAGAAGACCCCATAAGGTAGTTTAACAGTGTAAACTTACATCAAAGACTGTTTCATATGAGATGGCTTTGCAGCAGTTAGCCCACGGTCTCCACTAGTCACAATTGATTGGGGACTTTTTAACTCAGTAATTGAAATGCCTTCTTTTTGCTGAGCACCCTCTTTTGAGAAGTAAGTCAAACACGTGCTTTAATTCACTCAACCTCTAACGTGAACACTGATTTTAGTTTTTGAGGAGAAATGGTCATACTTTATACTTATCCAGATTATTTAATACTGTCTTTCATGGAAGTCAGGCCCAGGCCCTAATTGGTTATATTAAGCGTTTTAAGTTACAGACAAAAGAGATGGCATTTGTCAATGTTGCTTTCAAGCAGAAAGCATAAAATTTTATTAAACTGATGAGGCAAATCGTTGACAAAAATGAAGTTTAATGAACATTCTCTATCTGAAGAATAACGTGACAGTAATATAGCACAATCAATTCATTTCTATAAACAATACTTTAAAATAATGAATGAAAATATTTAGGCAATACACAAATAAGTACAATTACTGTTGGGTTCAATGCAAAAAAATGTTTTGCATTGAGGCAAGATTGAGCCCAACAGTAATTGTACTTATTTGTGTATTTATTGACTTCTGCATATTTTAAGAGGATACTTTTTCTACAGTTTTTTTCTCTTCCCTTTTATTATATTAATACTTTAGAATGCTTTTTAAAATTATTTTAAAAGGCTTTTTTTTTTTTTTTTTTTTTTTTTGAGACAGGGTCTTACTTTGATAGTAAGACCAGTCTGGAGTGCAGTGGCATAGTCATGGCTCACTGCATGCAGCCTTTACCTCCCAGGCTCGAACTAACCTCCCACCTCAGCACCTTGAGTAGCTGGGACTATACACCACCACACCCGGCTAATTGTTTAATTTTTTTGTAGAGATGGGGTCTCACTATGTTGCCCAGGCTGGTCTTGAACTCCTGGGCTTAAGTGATTCTCCCACCTTGGCCTCCCAAAGTGCTGGGATTACAGGCATGAGCACCGTGCCTGGCCAGAAAACCCATTTTTATTAAACGTGAACATTTTACTTTCTTCTTTTCAGAATCTTAATCATAAAAACTTTTTATTCCTGCTTTTAAAAAAAAAAAAGATTTTAGTGACACTGGTTGATGTCAGAAGAGGTAAGTGTGTATTACCATCTCCATGGGCTTAAGGAAGTACAGGGCTGTAAGGTCCTAGCACCAAAGTGAGATGTGGTTCTCCAGCCCTCTGCTGATGTCCCTCATGAATATGTAAGCATCCTTTAAAACCACTGCCTTACTTAAAGAGGCCTTTTACTGAAATCTATACTTCTTAAGAATATAACTAATTCTTGTAGGAGTCTTAAAGTAGAATCAAATGAACTCCACCATTGTTTGCTGTTCATTTTGGTGAGTCACTACTCTTGGTAATTTGACAGCAACTCCCAAAAATTCTTGAAAATTTTTAGATAACCAGAACTCATCTGTCTATTGAACAAAATTTGAGAGAAGGATTATATTGCCAATAAATATAGTGGCTACAACTACGCTTACATAATCTTTGCTGTGGGACAAACACTATTCTCAGTACTTTCGACATGCTAATTTATTTATCCTCATAGCAGTCCTCTGAGGTAGATTGTATTTGTTATCCCCATTTTGTAAGTCAGTACATCAAGGGACAGAGAGGTAACTATCTTTCCCAAAGCCATACCACTAGCAAATAGTGGACTTCAACCAAGACGTTCTGGCTCCAGGATTCTGAATTAGAATCAAACACTTAGACAGATCGAGTACCTTAAAAAGTTGTGCATACATACAGATGGACCAAGGCAAAGCGCGGAAGTCTCCCAACTCATTCTAATTGCCTTCTTCCCTGCAGTCCAAGTGCTTCAATTTGTGTTGGTTATAATACTTGGATAATCTCTTTAAAATTCAAGCAGTAATCTCTGAGATTAATTAAAATATAATAGAAGAAATGCTCTTGTGATCTCAACCAGAACTAGAGGGACATTGTGGGCTTTCTAGTTTGACCCTAAGGGAAAGAGATCCTTAGATCAAACTGACCAAATGATATCTTCGGTACAAATGGTTTACATAGTTGGTTGACATAGGGATGTTGTGGTAACCCTTCCGTTGTTTCGCGATTTAAGAGATACTATTTTGTGGTAGCATCTGGCTGCTTTACTGTTTCCTTTGGTATGTTAGGAAGAGTTTGAGAGAATTAAACTGTAAACTAACTTTGAAATGAAAACATGTGATCGTTGACGTATACCTAAGGGATTACATAGTTGTCAGCACTGGGCGCTGGGTAAGCTTGAATGTGTGGCCTCCTTAAGCAGATGTGATTCTGGTGTTCTGTGGTGTTCCTCCCTTGTGGCAGCACCGCTTCTGCATGCTAACCTTCCTCTGCTAGGCCGGCCCTGGTGTCATTATATACGACTCTTCATCCCACCTTCTGCAGTTGTCTGAGACCAGTAGTTCTTTAACTAGTCTGCTTAATATTAACACTAACTGTACTCTTATACTTGAATCAAGCTCTAGAAATAAAAGTGGTCTTAACCCAGTTCAAATAAAAAGCCAACATCTAGGGCTTTATTCGGCTAAAAATGTCCTGGATTATCCATTTTTCCCAAGTGTTTTTAAACTTTTCGGCATCTGCTACTATTAAGACAACAAAATCAATGAAAGCTTATCCAGCAGAAATCTTGCTAACATCCAGTCCTATCTTGTTCAGCAGCTTGTTTTGTTTGTTTTTTATGGATACATGTTCTTGGCTGTGGTTTTGTTTTGCATATTTATAATATTTTCTGTTAGAAAAATAGCTTCTAGTTTGTAAAATGAAGTTAAACGCATCAGTATTATATGGTAGTCTACAAAGCATGAATTTCCTCATTGCAATTTTGTGAAGCTCTCTTGACCTTTGTAGGGAGATTTTTACTGAAGAGATTCTATGTGACATAAGTTTTGACATATAATGAGAAAGGATAAAACCAAGTGATATGATTTGGATGTTTGTCCCCTCCAAATCTCATATTGAAATGTGACTTCCAGGCCAGGTACCAGTGGCTCATGCCTGTAATACCCAACACTTGGGGAGTCTAAGGTTGAAGGATGGCTTGATGTCAGGAGTTTCAGATCAGCCTGGGCAACATAACAAGACCCTGTCTCAAAAAAAAAAAAAAAAAGGAAAAATGTTGGACGTGGATCCAGGGCTGGTATTCGTTCATGGGGGCAGATGCCTCATGAATGATGTAGGGCCATCCCTTTAGTGATGAGTGAGTTCTCACTCAGTTCGTGTGAGATCTGGTCATTTAAAAGAGCCAAATCCTCCCCACTTCTCTGCCTCTTGCTCCTGCTCTCTCCGTGTGACGCGCCTGCTGTCCCTTTGTTTTCCACCCTGATTGGAAGCCTCCTGAGGCTCTTAAACCAAAAACAGATGCTGGAGCCATGTTTATACAGCCTGCAGAACTGTGAGCCAATTAAACCTCCCTTATACCTTACCCAGTCTCAGGTACTCCTTTATAACAACAAAAAAACGGACTGACACACCAAGTTAGAGAAGCACTGATAAACACTACTATTAATTTCAAAAATTAATAGCAGTTGCTGGGGCACAGTGGCTCACTCCTATAATCCCAGCACTTTGGGAGGCCAAGGCAGGCAAATCACGAGGTCAGGAGTCTGAGGCCAGCCTGGACAACATGTTGAAACCCTGTCTCTACTAAAAATAGAAAAATTAGCCAGACGTGGTGGCATATGTCTGTAATCCCAGCTACTCGGGAGGCTGAGGCAGGAGAATCACTTGAACTCGGGAAGCAGAGGTTGCAGTGAGCCGAGATCGCGCCATTGCACTCCATCCTGGGTGACAGAGCAAGACTCTGTCTCAAAAAAAAAAAAAAAAAAATAGCAGTTACTACAGCAAGAATAACTGCCAACAGTAAATCATTATTGTGGGGGGAGTAGGATAGTTTCACAACTGAAATCATTCATTAAAAGGCTCAGTTCTCGTATGCTTTTTTGTTTCTTTCTTTCTTTTTATGGTTATCTCACTAAATACTCACTTAAAATAGACATTCTCCTCCATATTGCCTGCATAGCTTTGGCAGGACTTTGAGGCAGAAAGACTTGATAAGGCATACTGACCTTGAATGAAATTTGCATCTTCCACAGGCAGCCTGCCCAGTTTGTAAAGATTGAGCCTTCCAGGCGTGTTCTCTAATAATAGATCTAGGAAGCCCTAACAGGAGCAGAAGCATTTAGAGGGCATCTCTTTCTGTAACCAACTCTCCGTGGAAGGGCTTACCTAACTCTTTTCTTCTGAATCTATTAAGAAAAAAAGTCACAACCAAAGAAAAACATCTAATTTATCTACTTCATAATGTAAATTCTAAAAATTTATTCAGAAATGTGCTACTGTTCATATATGAAGTGGCTGACCAAAATACGTATTTAGAATTGTTTGCTCCTGCTCTTGACACATTCCTTTTTTATATCCTGTTTTCCTTGTGACTAAAAGCAGATGTTTTTAGAAGGCAGCTGGCTGGAATTAGGAATGCAGCCTGTAATTTAAGAAGTAACCTATTTAAAGGTTTTTGATTGGGCATAGAAAATTCAAGAAACTAATTGGACTGTCTTGTGTTATTAGAAAATGTTCTATCATAGCTAGTATTTTTTTCACTGATAGTTTCATTCCCATAATCTAGATATTTCCCTCATAGTAAAGTTTATTGGACCATGTCTAATAATAAAAACAGGGAAATGGAAACTTTTTTATGAATTTCTTTGTTCACATTTTGCTGACAGAGGAAAAACTTTGTTATAATACCAAATTATTATTATTATTATTATTTTAAGGAGCAAAGTGTGTTCTGTATCTAAAGGAATATTTATCTTTGGGGGCTCAAGCTATATATAGAAGAGTTTTTGTTTAGGTTTGCCAACTATAAAATGGTGTACTCTTCTGCCATTTGGTACAAGTTAGTAGATTTACTTTACTTTTTTTTTTTTTTTCTTTGAGACAGAGTCTTGTTCTGTCTGGAATGCAGTGGTGTGGTCTTGGCTCACTGCAACCTCCACCTCCTGGGTTCAAGCAGTTCTCCTGCCTCAGCCTCCCAAGTAGCTGGGACTACAGGTGCACACCACCATGCCCAGCTAATTTTTTTGTAATTTTACACAGGGTTTCACCATAACCGTATTGATCAGACTGCTCTCGAACTCCGGACCTCAGGTGATCCACCTGCCTCAGCCTCCCAAAGTGCTGGGATTACAGACGTGAGCCACTGTGCCCGGCTGATTTAGTTTACTTCTATTCATAACAGTCTTTATTTTTTATTAACAGCTTTATTGAGATATCATTCATATACTAGATGAACTATATACAATGTACACCTATCTAAAATATACAATTCAATGAATTTCAGCATATTCACAGTTGTGAAGCCATCATTACCACAATTAATTTTAGAATATTTTTGTCACCCTAGAAAGAAGCCCTATACCCATTAGCAGTCACTTTCCATGTCTTTCCAAATTCCAAGTCATGGAACCACTAATCTACTTTCCTTCTGTGTAGACTATTCTGGCATTGCATATAAATGGAATCATGTAATATGTGGTCTCTTGTGATTGGCTTCTTTCATCTGGCATAATATTTTCAAGGTTCATTCCTGTAGTAGCATGCATCAAATACCTCATTTTTTAATTGAGAAATAATACTGCATTTTATGGATAATGCCACATTTTATTTATCTGATAATCAGTTGATAAATGTAGTTGTGTTCACTTTTTGGCTATTGTAAGTAATGCTGCTGTGAACATTAATTACAAGTTTTTATGTGGCTATATATTTTCATTTCTCTTGGGCACAGGCCTAGGAATGAAATTGCTAGGTCATATGGTAACTTTAGGTTTAACTTTTTGAGAAACTGCCAAATTATTTTCCAGGGCAGCTGTACCATGGTACATTTCCACCAGTAATGTATGAGAGTTCTAATTTCTCCACATCCTCACTAACACTTGTTGTTACCTGTCTTTTTGATTATAGTAATCTGAGTGGGCATGACATTGATAGATAATGGTGGTTTTAATTTGCATATCTTCTTTGAAGAAATACGTCTTTTGAGATCCTTTGCCCATTTTTTTATTTGGGTTATGTGTCTTGTTGAGTTCTAAGAGTTCTTTATGTATTCTACATGTAAATAACTTGTCAGGTATATGACTTGCCAAAATTTTCTTCCAGGCTGTGTGTGCCTTTTTACTTTCTTGATAGTGTTCTTCAAAGCACTAAAGTTTTTAATTTTGCTAACTTTCATTTTATCAATTTTTTTCTTTTGTTGCTTTTGCTTTTGGCATCGTATCTATGAAGCCATTGCCTAATCCAAGATCATGAAGATATGCTTATCTTTTCCTCCGAGAGTTTATAATTTAAGCTCTTGCATTAAGGTTTTTGATCCATTAAATTAATTTTTACATATGGCATGAGGTAGAAGACCAGCTTCATTCATTTGCATGTGGATATCCAGTTGTCTCAGTTCTATTTGTTGAAAAGACTCTCTTTTCCCACTGAATTGTCTTGGCATCGTTGTTTAAGATCAGTTGGCCAGGCCGGGCGCGGTGGCTCAAGCCTGTAATCCCAGCACTTTGGGAGGCCGAGGCGAGTGGATCACGAGGTCGAGAGATCGAGAGCATCCTGGTCAACATGGTGAAACCTCGTCTCTACTAAAAATACAAAAAATTAGCTGGGCATGGTGGCTCGTGCCTGTAATCCCAGCTACTCAGGAGGCTGAGGCAGGAGAATTGCCTGAACCCAGGAGGCGGAGGTTGCGGTGAGCCGAGATCGCGCCATTGCACTCCAGCCTGGGTAACAAGGGCGAAACTCCGTCTCAAAAAAAAAAAAAAAAAAAAAAAAAAGATCAGTTGGCCATAAATGTTGGGGCTTATTTCTGAACTCTGAATTGTATTCCGTTGATCTGTATGTCTCTCTTTATGCCAGTAATACACTGTCTTGATTACTGTAGCTCTGTGCTAAATGTCGAAATCAGGAAGTCTGAGTTCTATAACTTTTTCAAGATGGCTTTGGCTCTTCTAGGTCCCTTGAATTTCCATATGAATTTTAAACTTTGTCCGTTTCTGCAAAAATGGCAGCTGGGATTTTGACAAGAATGGCAGTGAATCTTCAGGTCAGTTTGGAGAGCATTACTGTCCTAACAGTGTTAAGTCTTCCAGTTCATGAGCATGGAATGTCCTTCCATGTATTTAGGTCTTCTTTAATTTCTTTCAATAATGTTTTGTACTGTTCAGATACAAGTTATGAGCTTCTTAAATGTTTCCGTACATTTGTTTTTTATGTAACTGTACATGGAATTGTTTTCTTAATTTCATATTTTGATTTCTTATTGATAGTGTATAGAAAAACAATCAATTTTTATATATTGATCTTGTACCCTGCAATCTTTTTGAACTTATTTATTAGTTTTAGTAATTTTTTAGTTGATTCCTTATGATTTTCCTGTATACAAGATCATATCATCTGCAAAATGAGATAATTTCACTTCTTTTTTTCCAGTCCAAATGCCTTTAATTTTTTCTTCTTCAGTCTGGAATGTCCAGCACAGTGTTTAATAGAGTGCCAAGAGCAGACACTCTTATTTTTAATGTTAAAGGGAAAGCATTCAGTCTTTCACTATTAAGTATGATATTAGCTGTGAGGTTTTTCATAGATGTTCTTTATCAGGTTAGGGAAATTTCCATCTATTCCTAGTTTCTTGAGTAGATTATATATAGTATATTTATATATATACTATATATAATCTTAAACTTTTGTGGGGCCTTTCTAGGGATAGAAAATACAAGGAAACGTGAAAAACAAAGAACTACAACATCAACGTTAATTTTGGCCTGGCACAGAATATTGAAACAGAGGCTTCAAAAAATAACCATGAGTCTGAGCACAGTACTGGGTATGGCTCACACCTGTAATCCCAGCACTTGTGGAGGCCAAGGTGGGAGGATTGTTTGAGGCCAGGAGTTCAAGACAAGCTTGGGCAACAGAGTGAGACCCTGCATCCACAAAAATGAAAGTTAAAAAATTAGCCTGGCATGGTGGTGCATGCCTCTTGTCCCAGTTTCTCAGGAGACTGAGTAAGGAGGATTGCTTCAGCCCAGGGGTTTGAGGAGGCAGTGAGCTGTAATCGTAGCACTGCACTCCAACCTAGGCGACAGAATGAGACCCCGTTTCTAAAAAAATAACAGTAATAATGTTGATGATGATGTTAGGAGTGAGGAGTGGACTTAAACTGTTTAATACTGTCCAAAGGAATATATCCCTAGGTTTAAAAATCATTTTCCTAGCAACTTGTGGGCTTCCTATAATCTTGAGCAGAAACACTTGACCTGCTCGTTCGGCTTTCCATCTGACAGTGGAGGTAACGCCGCCACTTGCAAAGCAAGCAGATACTCATTTTCATTGTACTGTATCAGCATTTCTTTAGAAGCTTTATTTTGGCCACATCACATTACAGTGAATTCCAAACTACTGACCAAATTTTTGGGTGGAATATACTTTTAAGTTATAGTTTCCCCTTTACAAAATGTATCAAAATATACCTTTATTTTTAAGAATGTAAAATCTTGAATACAAGGGAATTTCAGATTGAAGGAGTATAGCACCCAGGCAACATATAGGAGTTCTAAGCATGGAATCCTCAAGCATAGGAGAAATTATTTTCATTTGTGAAAAGGCAGAAAATAAAAGATTTCTGAGTTTAGGATGCCCACTCTGATAAATTCATTCTCCTTCTAATTCTTGACCAAAAATCAGCATTTGGGTATAATTTTTTTTTCATGAAAATCTTTCCCATTTTTTAATAAAACATTTGGGTTCCTGTTACAGAAATTTACTGTAAATCACTTTCAGAAGGCTGTTTACTGCTCACAGAAGAGACTGTTAAAATTAAGTGATACTGAACATTAAATGGAAATGTTCAATTTACTAAGTGTTAAAACCTTTTGATTTTGTAGCCAAACCATTATGTACACATCTCTTTTTCAAAAATATTCTATATTTTGAAAGAGAAGCTATGCTGCAAAAAGAGAATAGGTCACTTTAAAATAGAGCTGCCTGCATCCGGAACAAAACCCTGTCGGTGCTGTTGTTAAGGAAATCAGCAGTAGACAGACCGAACTATTGGATGCAAACCATGTAAACAATGGGGTTTCTCAATTGGAAAAGGCAATTGAAGTCCTAGAAGTTGGCTGCCAGGGAACCACTGCTTGGGAAAGCCTGACAATTCTGACATGCACTAGCGTGATCTCCTTCAGTGTTTCCCACTCTTTTTCTCTTTTTTTTTTTTTTTTTTTGAGACAGGGTCTCACTCGGTCACCTAGGCTGGAGTGCAGTGGCGTGATCACAGCTCACTGACGCCTCGACCTCCTGGGCCCAGGCAGTCCTCCCATGTCAGCCTCCCGGATAGCTGGAACTACAGGTGCATGTCACCATTCCCAGCTAATTTTTTGGTTTTGTTTTGTGTAGAGACGGGGTTTTACCATGTTGCCCAGGCTGATCTTTTTCTGTGAAAAGGGGGCGCAGGTAGCAGGATAGCAAGAAACTAGGAAAGGCATCTCTGTCGGAAGGAGGCGAAGACTAGATTCTTCTCTGTAGTTCCCCCAATTTGTTATTTAAGATTTTTTTAAACCTCCCCAAAAAGGTTAAGGAAGACTACAATCTGTATGTACCCTTCATTCAAATGTACCAGTTTTTAACCTTTTGCTACATTTGCTTTCTCTTACACATGCCCTACACTCTCTCACACATATACTCACATACAAAGTAAATCAAAAATATAGCATTTCATCCCTAAATGCTTTAGTGTGTATTTCCCAAGAAGACATTTTCTGGCTTGGCACAGTGACTCATGCCGGTAATCCCACCACTTTGGGATGCCAAGGAGGACAGATGCACTTGAGTCCAGGAGTTAGAGACCAGCCTGGCCAAGATGCCAAAACCCCATCTCTATTAAAAATACAAAAATTAGCTGGATGTAGTGGCACATGCCTGTGATCCCACTTGGGTGACTGAGGCAGGAGAATCACTTGAACCTGGGAGGCAGAGGTTACAGTGAGCCAAGATCGCGCCACTGCACTCCAGCCTGGGTGACAGAGTGAGACTCTATCTCAAAAAAAAAAAAAAAAAAGGTTGTGTTCTACTAACCATAGTACTATTATCACACCCAAGGAGTTTTTAATTGATGTGGTATTATCGAATATATAGTCTATATTTTCCCCAATTGTTCCAATAATGGTTCTTGTTAGCCTTAAAAAAAAAAAAATCTAGGATCCAGCCAAGGTTTATTCACTTCATTTAATTGCCATAAGAGTAGCCTACCCTTCCTCTGCCTTCTTTTGACTTGCCTGCCACTGATATTTTTTAAAAGACCAAGCTATGGCCAAGCACAGTGGCTCATGCCTGTAATCCCAGCACTTTGGGATGCCAAGGCAGGTGGATTGCTTGAGCTGAGAAGTTCGAGACCAGCCTGGACAACATGATGAAACTCTTTCTCTACAAAGAAATATAGCTGGGCATGTTGGCATACTCCTGTAATCCCAGCTGCTCGGGAAACAGGTGGGAGAATGGCTTGAGCCTGCCTGCAGTGAACCAAGATGAGCCCACTGCATTCCAGCCTGGGCAACAGGGTCAAACCCGGTCTCAGGGGAAAAAAAAAAAACAAAACAAAACAGGCCAGTTTTCTTGTAGAATGTCTCATAGTCCATACTTAACCTGATTTTTCCTTATGGTTGCCTTCTGGTTTATTTGACAGGAAAACTAGCAAAGCAAATGAAGCTTTTGTATTTCATCACATGCAAAGGCACATAATATCAATTGGTCTAACTATTAATATTGCTCAGTTTAATCACTGAGTATTGATAAGGTGATATTCACCATATTTTTCCGTTGCAAAGGTATCTTTTTTCTTTGTTATTTAAGGAAAATGGTGGGGGGTGGCAAGTGACATTGGTACAAAAAGGGGGAAAATGGCAGGGGAGAAGGAGGTGATACTTTGAGACAATGTGTCTGTCATTCTTAAACAGCCTTTTCTTTATAATGGTTCTATCATCCATGATCTTTGCCTGACTCAGCTGGTGGCAACAAAATGGTTATTGCCTAATTTTGCCCTTTCGTCTACTTGTGTTAGCTGGCTTTCTTCTGTTAAAAAAAGAGCTTTCCTCACTTCACTTTTTTTTTTTTTTCTTAAGTATTACTGTGGACTCTGGGATTATCTTTTTATTCAATATGCTGTAGTCCGTTATCATTATTCTTTTTCATGTTCATCTTTTTTCTTTGTTATTTAGGGAAAACTTTGACTTAGGTGGAAGCTTCAGGCCAGGTTCTCTATAATTTTGACATGTGTCCATCATTCTTTGAGCAATTCTTACCCTACACATTTTTTGCCCTAATTTGGAATCAACCATTTCTTCAGAGTACCGATTCCTTTTAGGAAGAGAGACCAAGATCTGGACAGTATGTGCCTTGTTTCTACTTCAGTGGACAAGCTAGGTTTTATATATGTGTGTGTGTGTATATATATATATATACACACACATACATATATATACACACACATATATACATGTATATATATGTATATATATATACACACATATGCACTCATATCTGTACATATATGCACTCATCTGTATGCAGTCACGTGTGTGTGTGTGTGTGCGCGCCCGCATACAGATACCGCCAGTTAAAATCCAGTACTACGGGGTTCTTCTGTAACTTTTCCATGTTTTTTATCTCCTTCTGCTACATTGACAGCACTGGTTCCCACCATCAGTATATGTACTCACTTACTCTGTACTATACTACAGCAGTCCCCAACCTTTTTGGCATCAGAAACTAGTTTCGTGGAAGATAGTTTTGCCGTGGACCCAGGGAAGGAGGATGGTTTTCGAAGTGAAACTGTTGCACCTCAGATCATCAGGCATTTGGTAGATTCTCGTAAGGAATATACAGCCTAGATTGCCTTGCATCCACAGCTGCTCACCTCGCGCTGCATACACCTCCACTAATACACGCAGATACATACTACACCTCCTGGAGTACCTACTGTTAAAACGCGCACTCTGGATGAAGAGCCCCCAGACAGGCTTCGTGTGAGCAGCATGGCTGTTTATTCACCTGGGTGCAGGCAGGCTGAGTCTGAAGAGAGTCGGTAGAGGGCGATGAGATAGGAGTTGGTTTTATAGGTTTGGGGTAAGCAGTAGAAAGTTACAGAAATTACAGTTTAGGGCATTTTTTGCAAGCTGGGAGGGGGTCGTAGGTTTGCAAGCTGGGAGGGGGTTGTAGGGTCTGGAGTCATGAGGTTGACCAAGGTCGGTTACAGAGTCCAATGGCTTTATCAATTGAGGCCAGAATAAGAAACAATAGAAGAATGTCTCAGGTTATTTAGGTGCTACATGGGTTGATCTTTCTTCAGCTTTTCATGGTCTTCCAGTTAATTCAGGTTTTCTAATTCCGGAAGGCCCTCCAGAGGTGTACGTGCAGGTCACAGGGGTCACCATCGCATCCATGGTGCCATCAGTCAGCCTGAAAGACCTTACATTCCTGTCTTTTTATATTAGTAATATAAAGGAAAAAGAAAGAAAGAGTGGAGGGCAATGGAGTATTAGGAAGGCCGGCACAGAGGCATGATAGGGCAGTGTTTCCCAGGGCTTCTTCGAGAGGGATTGGGGGCGGCGCGGAAACCTAAAAATGGGAAAGAATTTAGGCTGCTGGGAGATCTCGGGACAAGGGGTGATATTGTGGGGTTGTTAGAAGGAGCATTTGTCATGTTGACTGATTGGTTATAGCTTGGATATACTTTTGTAGGAATTGAGAGATTAGTCAGAAAACACAGGGTCCAAGTAAGAGAAGGAGAAAGATAGGTATGAGATGACTAAGGATTGGAAGAAGCCATGGCACCCAGTTAGAGAGTGTCCAGCCAGCTCCAGAATAACCATTTGCCTGATTAGTGAGCGTTTGGGCTCTGTCTTTTAATTTATTGATGGCATGATACACAAGGCTAGACTGGTTTACATTAAAACAACATTCTTCATTTAGGAATAGGCAAAGACCTCTCTCAGCAGTCAGTAAATCAAGACCTCTGTGGTTTTGGAGGACAACTGCAGCTATGGAATTTCCTTGAGCTTGAAGAAGGGATAGCGATTGAGTTAATTCTGCAGTGCTAGCAGAGAAATCATTAGAGAGGCTACGGAAGGTGACAGTTGAAGTGGTAAGGCCTGCTATGCCTGTGCCAAGTGCAGTAGTAATTCCTAACCCTGCAATTAAGGGGATCAGTGGAATGACCCACTTGTATCGTCTTGGGACCTCAAGGGGAGTAGGGAGGCTTTCATCTCCATTGGCAAACTGAATTTTGGGCATAAAGAGAACTAGGGTACAAGTGCCTGTCCAGTTGGTAGGAAGGCAGATGTAAGAAGAAGAACCACAGAGGAAAAAAAATGTCCTTGGCTTAGACAGAACTGGAAGTGTAAACTGAAAAGGTGAGAAAGGGTTCCTTTCTCCAAAAAAAAAAAAAAAGGTGAGGGGGCTGAGGCTTTGGACCCAAATGCCAAGGGAACCAGCAAGGGCTGCAGCTGTTAAAGGTTGTAGCGGGGTTTGGTAGGGTAACTGTGGAGGGAGAGCTCTTGTTTTTATGGTGTATGAGAAAGTATATATCTATAAGCAACCACTCACTTTCATTAACTGTATTTGGTAAGAGCAGACAGGAAGAAGGGTCTGAAGGAGAGTATGAGGAGCAAGGGCAGGGCAGCAAGGATGGACTGAGAGGGTAAATACCTACCTAGGCAAAACTTGAAGTTTATTTGCCAGTCGTGTGTAGGGGGAAATCCACGGGCCTGGTGTGTGTATGGAGGGCGGTATTGGGAAAGCCCTGAGGAGTAGTAGAGTGACAGAACATTGAGTTATGATTGTTTTGAGGATGGACTTCCATGTTGGAAAAGAAATAAGGGGTTTTTTTGTTTGTTTGTTTGTTTTGGGTTTTTTTTTGTTTTGTTTTGTTTTTTTGAGACGGAGTTTCGCTCTTGTTACCCAGGCTGGAGTGCAATGGCGCAATCTCGGCTCACTGCAACCTCCACCTCCTGGGTTCAGGCAATTGTCCTGCCTCAGCCTCCTGAGTAGCTGGGATTACAGGCATGCACCACCATGCCCAGCTAATTTTTTGTATATTTAGTAGAGACGGGGTTTCACCATGTTGACCAGGATGGTCTCGATCTCTTGACCTCGTGATCCACCCGCCTCGGCCTCCCAAAGTGCTGGGATTACAGGCTTGAGCCACCGCGCCCGGCAAAATAAGGGGTTTTTAAAGATGAGCTAGGGCCAGGCACAGTGGCTTATGCCTGTAATCCCAGCACTTTGGGAGGCTGAGGCGGGCGGATCATGAGGTCAAGAGATTGAGACCATCCTGGCCAACATAGTGAAACCCCATCTCTACTCAAAATATAAAAATTAGCTGGGCGTAGTCCCAGCTACTCGGGAGGCTGAGGCAGAAGAATTGCCTGAACCCGGGAGGCGGAAGTTGCAGTGAGCCGAGATCACACCACTGTATTCCAGCCTGGTGCCTGGCAACAGAGCGAGACTCTCTCAAAAAAAAAAAAAAAAAAAACAGGGGCATGTATCCTACTACAGGGAAGCAGTTATGTAAGGATGAGAGGATAGAGTGAGTTTGTGAGGCAGGGAGGAGGAACTTCCATGATTTAAGAACCATTTGCCTTGTGTAGGAAGTGACTGGTAAAGCAAGTTTCCAGAGAAGAATAGGTAGGGGAGATAGATGAGAAGGAAAAATACTGGCTTTGTTGGGGAGATCCTGGGGTGTCCCTGCTCCTTTGGCTGTTTTGTCACCTCAGGCATTTCCTTGGGCAATAGAATTTGACTTGGTGTCCTCTGAAGTGGGTAACTCCAGCCTTGGCTGGGAGGAGATTTGCCTTAAGGAGAGCCCTTATTAAGGGGGCATTGATAATAGAAGACCCTCGTGTAGTGAGAAAACCTCTTTCTGCCCATGTAACAGCATGGTGGTGAAGGATGTGGAAGGCATATTTAGAGTTAGTGACATGTAGCCCTTTGGCAGGAGTAAGAGCACGGGTTAAGGCAATCAGTTCAGCTTGCTGAGAAGTGGTGGAAGAGGGGAATGTGGCAGCCTTGGTAATAGGTGAGTGGGATACAGCAGCATAGCCAGCTTTGGCCGGTGTCAACCAACTGGGCTTGGAGGAACTGCCATCAATAAACCATGTGTGGTCTGGGTCTGGAATAGGAAAAAGAGAAATATGGGGAAATGGGGAGGATGCTGTATAGATTAGGGAGATACAGTCATGGGGTTCAGGGTTTGTTTAGGTATTGAGAGGCTGGGTTGAAGTCAGGACCAAGAGCAATGGTCACGGTGGGGGTTTCAACGAATAGTGAATAGAGTTGGAGGAGGCGAGGGGTGGAAAGTATGTGTGTAAGGTGTGAAGTGGAAACAACTTCAGAAGTTGTGAGAGCTACAGAGTAGGGCCTGGCCTGTGATTTGGAGGGATTTTAAGAGTATCGGGGCGGCAGCTGTTGCCGTGCGTAGGCCTAAAGGGCCAGCCCCAGACGGTAAGGTTAGGTTGTTTGGATAAAAAGCCTACAGGCCGTGGGCCTGGCTTCTGTGTAAGAATTGCCACGGCACAGCCTTTTATTTCTGCTGTGTAGAGAGAGAAGAGTTGAGAGGGGTTGGAAAGTGCTGAAGTAGGAGCACTCTCTAAGGCCTTTTTCAGAGAACAGAAGGAAGAATTGGGGGAAGGATTTTTGGTCTGTGGGGTCAGATAGGTTTCCTTTTGTAAGTTCATAAAGAGGTTTGGTTAGGAGGGCAAATTCTGGTATCCAGAGGCACAAGTATCCCACAACGCCCAAGAAGGAGGGAAGTTGTTGTTTAGTGGACAGGGTTGGGGTTTGGAAGGTAAGCTGGATACGGTTGGCAGGGAGAGCGCATGATTGCTGGTGAAGGATTATTCCGAGATAGGTAACGAATGGGGAAGAAATTTGGGCTTTAGAAAAAAGCGGTTTTGAGGTTAAGAACCAAATAGTGAGTTGTGGAAGGGGGTATGGAAGATAGGAAGGTATAGGGGTTTGGCACAACTGGGTGGATGGGAAGTACGTTATGACTGATGCAGCAAAGGTCTTGGACTACTAGTCTGTAGAATTTGTCTGGTTTTTGGACCGCTAGGATATGGGAATTGTAAGGAGAGTTTCTAGGAATGAAAAAGCCTTGTTGTAATAGGTGGGTGATAACAGGCTTTAGGCCTTTTGAAGCCTGCTGTGGGAGAGGGTACTGACGCTGGGCAGGGTAAGGGTGGTTAGGTTTTAAGGGGATGACAAGGGGTTAGTGACTTGTAGCAAGGGATGGGGAGGTGGTGTCCCATACCCTAGGGTTAAGATAGGGGGATATAAGGGGAGCTGTTGAGGGAGGTACGGGTTCAGGGAGGAGCGTGGCAGTGAGGCGTGACTATAGCCCAGGAATAAAGAGGCAGACAGTTTTGCTAGGATATCTCAGCCTAACAGTGGAACTGGACAAGTGGGGATGATTAGGAAAGAATGTGGAAAGGAGTGCTGGCCTCACCGACACCAGAGCTGGGGAGTTTTGAGAGGCCTGGAGGCCTTGCCATCAATTCCCACAACAGTTACGGAGGCCAAGGAGACAGATCCTTAAAAGGAAGGCAGTGTGGGTTGGGTGGCCCTGTGATGATTAAGAAGGAGATGGACGACGGGCGCGGTGGCTGACGCCTGTAATCCCAGCACTTTGGGAGGCCGAGGAAGGTGGATCACGAGGTCAAGAGATGGAAACCATCCTGGCCAAACGGTGAAACCCCGTCTCTACTAAAAATACAAAAATTAGCCGGGCGTTTGGCACGCGCCTGTAGTCCCAGCTACTTGGGAGGCTGAGGCAGAAGAATCATTTGAACCTGGGAGGCAGAGGTTGCAGTGAGCTGAGACCGCACCACTGTGCTCCAGCCTGGCAACGGAACAAGACTCGATCTCAAAAAAAAAAAAAAAAAAAAAAAAAGGGCCAGCGGGGAATGGACTTACCTTCCACTGTAAGAGTTACCCAAAGTTCGGTGTTCGTGATGGTCCAGGGGGCCTCCAGGATGTTTGAGCAGCGACAGTTTTCAGCCTCCAAGCTGAGGAGATCTGAGAAGGTTTTAGTCCAGGAGCTCTGGGAGCAGTGACATGAGCCAGACAGTCTGACTTTCTGTGAGGATCCTGCACAGGCGGGGCAGGGCTTAGGAGGAATCCTGGGCTGCAGGCGTTCCTTGGCCCAGTGGCTAGCTTTCCGACTCTTGAAGCAAGGTGCAGGAGGAGCAGCTGGACGCTGCAGTCTGGGCACTTTGAAGTCTTTGTGAGCCGGTGGTGTGACTGGGGTCTGTCTTACAGCAGAGGCAAGCATCTGTAGTTCTGAGATGCGCTGCTGCTGGGCAGATTTTTTTCCCCTATTATTGAACACCTTAAAGGTGAGGTTGATTAATTCCTGTTGTGGGGTTTGAGGGCCAGATTCTAATTTCTGTAGCTTTTTAATGTCGGGCTAATTGGGTGATAAAACACATATTAAGCGTTCTTCAGGGGTGAGAGTGGAAGTAAGAATGACATTTAAGTCACCCCAGGTGAGGTTACAACACTGGGTTAAGCACTGGAGGATCTGATGAAAAGGAGCCGATTTGGGAAAGGTCGGATAAAGAGAAAGGAACATGCACCCTAACTCTGCCTTCGGCTCCAACCACCTCTCGAAGGGGGAATTGTTGGGCAGGGTGGAGGAGTTAGCCGCAGGACTAAACTGTAAGCCGGACTGGGTATGAGGTGGGGAGGTGATAGGAGGTGGGATGTAGGCAGAGGAAGAGGAGGGAGGCTCTGGGGAGGGGCAGTTAGGGCCTAGATTAGGGCCTGGTTGGGACAGGCAGGGAGGAGAAAGGTCAGAAGGGTCGATGGACAAGGAGGATTCTGAGTTACTGGCAGAGACAGGAGGAGTGGACAGAAGAGAGAGAGAGAAAATTTAGGACAGGTTGCATTGAGAACAGGGATTAGGGAGGGATTGGAGTGTAAAAAAATGCCTGGACGTCTGCACCTTAGACCATTTGCCCATTTGTTGACAAAAACTGTTTTTAGGTCTTGCAGAATAGAAGAATCAAAAGTGCCATTTTCTGGGCATATGGAACCATTGTCTCATTTGTATTGAGTCCAGGCCATGTTACAAAAAAAAAAATAAGACATTTGGGTTTCAGATTGGGCGACAGTTGAAGAGGTTTTAGGTTTTTCAGGACACAGCCTAGAGGCGAAGACAGAGGAATAGAGGCGGAATACTGCCCTTAGCAAACAAGTAAGTTTTAAGGACAAGAGTAGAGTAGAGACCAGGAGAAGGAGCGGGCAGCTACCAGGGTTTTCAGTAGGCGTCCCTGACTGATTCCTGGGCTGTGAGTGAGTGATCAAGGCAGGCATCCTCGAGATGGACAAGACACCAAGGGAAGACTGTCATCCCGAGTCCGTGACCGACATCAGAGTTTTTGAGTGAGAGAGAAAGACTTGTCTCCTCTGTCTCTACACGCATAAAGAGTGTCTCCTTTGTCTCTACTAGAAGGAGAAAGATTTCAAGGAAAAGGGAGAGAAAGAGGGAGAGATTTGTCTCTTCTTCTCTGAAGGAAAAGAAAGAAGCAGGGGAGACTGCTTACTCGATCTGAAGCTGGTGGGAGGGCTGTTGGGCACTGTAAGCACAAGCTGCTGGGCTGATCTGAGGTGTTGAGGTCACAAGTGGGTCTTTTCCCAGAGCGGGAGTGGGAAGAGTAGGCTGGTCTCCCCAAAGGAGTACCCCTGTTCTGGGTTTCCAGAACCAAATGTTAAAATGCGTGCTCTGAATGCATTTTAAATTCATTAATTAATGGCTGTTTATTCACCTCGGTGCAGGCAGGCTGAGTCTGAAGAGAGTCATTGGAGGACGGTGGGATAGGAATTGGTTTTACAGGTTTGGAGTAAGCAGTGGAAAGTTACAGAAGTTACAGTTTAGGGCGGTTTTTGCAAGCTGGGAGGGGGTTGTAGGGTCTGGAGTCATGAGGTTGACCAAGGTCAGTTACAGAGTCCAATGGCTTTATCAGTTGAGGCCAGAATAAGAAACAATAGAAGAATGTCTCAAGTTAGTTAGGTGCTACATGGGTTGATCTTTCTTCCGCTTTTCATGGTCTTCCAGTTAATTCAGGTTTTCTAATTCCGGAAGGCCCTCCAGAGGTGTACGTGCAGGTCACAGGGGTCACCATCGCATCCATGGTGCTGTCAGTCAGCCTGAAAGACCTTACACACATAAAATAGTTTTAGAACTACACTAGTATTGGGATTTCTTTGCACTTCATTTTGTCCTTAGAATATCTCAGTAAGGGTATATAGACAGATTACTATATTCAGAAGTTACTTTTTTATTTTCTATGTGTTTATCAATTTGATACACAACTAGGTTCGTTTGTTTTTAACTATATTTTTGAGGTGTACTTCTGTTTTAAAATTTAACTTCATGTTAAACGCGGTTCAAATGTCAAAACTATATATAAAAAGATTCTCAGGA
This sequence comes from Saimiri boliviensis, assembly GCF_048565385.1. Taxonomy (NCBI): domain Eukaryota; kingdom Metazoa; phylum Chordata; class Mammalia; order Primates; family Cebidae; genus Saimiri; species Saimiri boliviensis. Next base: position 91,572,819 of record NC_133462.1, read on the forward strand.
AGTCTCCCTTTTTCTCTTTCATCCATCTCTGGTAGGTAACTATCTTCATGATTTTCTGGTTTTTTTATTTTTCTTTTTTGCAAAAAAAAAAAAAAAAATAGATTATTTGCATGTGACAGGGATCTTACACAAACGTTTTCTGCCATTGTGGCATAAAAGCAGCCATAGACAGTTTGCAAACAAATGAGCTTGCATTATTTGCAAAGACAGAAGTTGGGCCAGATTTGGCCTGCAGGAGTTGTTTTCTGCTGGCTGTAAGATGTAGATGTACTCTAATACAAAAGCATGTACACCGTGTACTGTCCAAAAAAAAAAAAAAAAAAAAAAAACAGTGATACTTATTATAGTATATAGTAAGGGAAACTTTTTTCAAGACCATTGTGATAAGTAGAGGGGATGTGGCAATGGGATTTTGCAGTGGAGTAGAGAGATTGGGTTTAACTCCAAACACAGCATGGGCAAGTGGGAATTTGCAGCCAAGGAGCAGGTTGGAGGGTCAGTGGATGGAAAATTTCTAAGAGGAAACATGAGGGGTCAGGGTAGTTCTGACTAAACCAACCTAACATGATTCTTAGTGAAGATACGCCAGGGTAATCCAACATCTCCGAGGGATGGTGGAGGATGAGGAACCTGACCAGATACGCAGGTGATCAGATAGCGAGGGTTGGGGAATTCTTGCTGAACTGAATTAGCAAGATTCCTTGCTAAAAGTTGATTTTACAAGTAATTGTACAGATGGGCCTAGGAGAAGGTTGAGGAGCGTAAGTCTTTGCCATATATTAGTTGGTACCTTGCTTTTGTTTCCCTAACAAATACATCCTGGAAATTACTGCCTCTCCCTCTTAGTTCCTAAATAGCATCACCCCTCCACCCCTTTAAAAAATTTTTTGAGAGACAGGGTCTTACTCTGTTCCCCAGGCTAGAGTGCAGTGGTGTGATCATAGTTTACTGTAGCTTCAAGTAGCTAGGACCACAGATACCTGGCTAATTTTTTTTTTAATTTTTATTTTATTTTTTTTTTTTTTGAGACAGAGTTTCACTCTTGTTACTCAGGCTGGAGTGCAATGGCACGATCTCGGCTCACTGCAACCTCCGCCTTCTGGGTTCAGGCAATTCTCCTGCCTCAGCCTCCTGTGTAGCTGGGATTACAGGCATGTGCCACCATGCCCAGCTAATTTTTTTTTTGTATTTTTAGTAGAGACGGGGTTTCACCATGCTGACCAGGATGGTCTCTGTCTCTTGACCTCGTGATCCACCCCGCCTCGGCCTCCCAAAGTGCTGGGATTACAGGCTTGAGCCACCGCGCCCGGCCTAATTTTTTTTTTTTTTTTTTTTTTTTTTTAAGACGGAGTTTTGCTCTTGTTACCCAGGCTGGAGTGCAATGGAGCGATCTCGGCTCACAGCAACCTCCACATCCTGGGTTCAGGCAATTCTCCTGCCTCAGCCTCCTGAGTAGCTGGGACTACAGTACAGGCGTGCGCTACCATGCCCAGCTAATTTTTGTATTTTTAGTAGAGACGGGGTTTCACCATGTTGACCAGGATGGTCTCGATCTCTTGACCTCATGATCCGCCCACCTCGGCCTCCCAAAGTGCTGGGATTACAGGCGTGAGCCACCGCGCCCAGCCCTCCCCCCACTTTTTTTTTTTTTAAAAGAGATTGGATCTCTCTGTGTTGCCCAGGGGTGTCTTGAACTCCTGGCCTTAAGCTGTCCTCCCACCTCAACCTCCCAAAGTACTGGGATTCAGGTGTGAGCCACCACACTGAGCCCTTACCCCTCTTTTTATGGGTGAAGAATATTCCATTATATAGATACATCATAGTTTATGTAACTAGGACCCTATAGATCAGGCGTCCCCAAACTTTTTCCACAGGGGGCCAGTTCACTGTCCCTCAGACCGTTGGACGGCCGCCACATACTGTGCTCCTCTCACTGACCACCAATGAAAGAGGTGCCCCTTCCTGAGGTACCGCGGGGGCCAGATAAATGGCCTCAGGGAGCCGCATGCAGCCCGTGGGCCATAGTTTGGGGACGCCTGCTGTAGATGAACATTTAGGTTTTTATCAGCATTTTACTAACCTAAATAATAGTGCAGTTAATAATCTAATGATTTTTTTATATGTGCAGCCTATTCTCTTATAAAAGTAACACTCTTTATCAAATTTAGAAAAACAATCCTTAAATGTATGGAGTTAAAACTGAAACTGTTGCATTATAGTCCTCCTCTCTCCCAAATTGCTAACAGTCTATCAGTGTGCTTCAGACCTTCCTTTTGTTGCAGTTGGTGGTAGTTTCATTTTGTCATCCCATATTTAACATGTAAATATATTCTCAGGCTAACATATTTTACAACAAAAAGATCATGCTGCACGTATTATGACTTGATCTTTTTATTTTATGTGGTTTTAAATACCCATCTATTGAGTTATCTTATTCTTTTTCCTTCTTTAAAAAAATAAACTCAGCTTATTTTCCCAAGTCAACCTTATTATTCTTTCTGATTGATAGTTTATATATGAATGTACCATAATTAGCCATTTCTCTATTGATATTTAGACTGTTTTCAGTTTTTCAGTATAATAGACAACTACAGTTAATATCCCGGAACATGTCTTTGCATATGTACTAGTATTTCCATAGAATAGATTCCAGAAGGTGAAATGGTTAAGTCACTGTCGTTGATTTACACTTGTGCAATGTCTTCCCCACACCCTTGCCAATACCCAGTATTAGCAGGGTTTTTAATATTTGCCAATCTGTACCTATGCAACAGTCTTGCATGTTCTTCACATGTATCTCAAAACTTAAAACGCAATAAAATATATTTTTTAAAATGTGCCAATCTGATAAAAAAAGGATGTCACCTGATTGTTGTAGTTTAGTATTTTTCTGTTTGCTACTGAGATTGTTAGTTCAGGTTTATTGGCCACTAATTTCTTTCTTTTTTTTTTTTATGGTGCTTTTATTTACAAGTATACTCATATCTGAACTTTGGCTGCCTAAACTCCGGGATTAAATAGATTTGTGTAAATGTTTTAAAGAATCCTGAATGTATGTAGTCTTTCCACTTTCCTTCCAAAATCAAATTGATTCAGATAAAAAAGTATCCGTCATTTCCTAACTTGCCATCCAAATTCTGGCTGTCCAAAATCAGGAACTAAAAAAATTCAGATCAAAAGGGATACTTATATTCTCATATGAATCTTTTGTTATATCCATTACAGATTCTCTCTTCTGGTGTATTTTTTATCTTGTTTATGTAGTTTTATAAAATAAAAAGTTGTACATTTTTATGTTGAACATCTGTTGATGTGTCTCCATAAATTACAGGATTTTGCTTCACTTAGATTGTCTTTTACCACCTAAAATTTTTAAGAATCTATTTTAGCCATATATGACAATTTTTAGACACTAGAATTTTTAGATACATGAAATTATTATGCATAATCAGTTTTGTCAATGTTTTTAATAATTCATACTTTGCATTAATCTTAAATATATCCTTTATCATAAATCAAATTCTTACTTATATAAGGGTCCGTTCCAGCATGCGTTCCTGCAGCAGTGCCGTATTGTTTTAATGAATATTTAGATATCTAGATGGGAAAAATTTTCTTGTTCTCTCATATATTTATTTATTATTACTTAATTCTTCCAGATACATTTTATTTTCATCCACCCCTCCCCCACCCCCACCCCTACCCCTACCCCAGGTACATTTTAGAGAAAAAAATAAAACCAAAAACCTGACTTGTTCATTTATGCTTCTTCCAGCAGTGCATGAGAATATGTGTAGATCTGGGAAAGACTGGCTAGGAGTCTGGAAGCAAGGTTAAGACTCGCATAAACCTAGAACAACTAATGATAAGTAATCTGTCCCCTAACCTGGGAGAAATCCAATAGGTTTGCAACACTTTTGAGTGTGTTACCTAAGTGTTTGTTTAGTCAGCTCTTATTTACCTTCTTCTCGGTTTAACCCCCTCCAGTTCACCTTTTTAACCCCTTTCACAGTCATTTCCTGTAATTTCTTATCATATTTCCTATATACATCCTCTTCCCTCTTCCTGGCATTTCTGCCCATCCCCATGGCCCAGTTTTCTGCCTTGGGAGATCTGATTTGTTCATAAAGACTCAGTTCAGATATTCCCATTTCTGGGAGGTGTTTATACATGCTAATGCTAAGAAGTAAGAATGTTGTTCTAACCTTTGTGCATTATTTATTCCAGCATTATTACTATTATCAAACTTTTGGCTGAATCAGGACACATGATACATATGATAAATGTTTGTGGAAAAACAGTATCTCTGCTTTCAGGGAACTCATCAGAGAATAAAAAGAAAGGCTTAGGATAAGAGAAAAATAGATATGAAAGGAGACTCTGTGTGTGTGTGTGTGTGTGTGTGTGTGTGTGTGTGTGTGTGTGTGTGTGTAAGTCACTAACAGGAGAACGCTTATATAACTTTCCCCCCACAAACCGATTAAGCTTTTGATTGTATTGCTTGCCCTATAAGCCTTAGATAATGTGCTTATACTCGAATTGTGACAATCATTTTGACCCAGGAAGGCATTCCAGATGGGGTGTGATACAGGCAAAGGCACAGGGATAGCACCAACTGGATCATTATCATAGGAGTTTCAGAGTGAAGGATTTGGGAGTAGTCACTTCTGTAATGTGGAGTTGAGTTGTAAATGAACAGGTATTCTGAATCTTTTCTTTTTTTCTTAGTATTGGATGAACGAATATACCTCATCCATTGGAATTGGAGTTTTTCATTCAGGAATTGAAGTATATGGCAGAGGTATGTGTACACTCAGTCTAAATATACTTTCTGAAGATTATCTACTTTAAAGGAGTTGCAAAATCATGACTGTAGTGCTTTCTCTTTTTTTAACCACTTCCATATGTTATTACGGAAAGTAGAAGAAAATCTCCTCTTATTCATTTATACTGCATTTTGGAAAAATGCCCAAAATCGAATGTATTTGGGGAGAAAGTACTCAAAATACAAGAGTATACATTCACTTCGTTCACTTTCTTTTATTCTAAATACTATGTTTTAAAAAATATTTTCCTTTTGTGATTATCATACAATGACAGTTTATTTTGTGCTCATATATATTGGAGCTCCTAAGAAAACTTGCACTTCGAAAATAGCATGATAAAAATAATAATTTTGGTTGGAAAGGTTGGTGCTAGAGAGTGTCAGATTTGAAATACCAGTTTCCTGAGGGAATTTTAGTAAATTTCGTTTGTAGACCTGTAGGTCTATAAAGTCTGTAAGTTTATAAAGTCTAAAAACATTGCTGAGCAAATCCTGCCATTGATTACATCTAATCGTGCCCTTTGTCATTAACTCAGCCCTCTTCATTCTCTTTATTGTCCTTTATTAGGGTAAACATCAGGAGTCCCTCAAACCAAGCAGCTGTGTTTTCAACAGTTTTTTTCACTCTGTTCTAATTCTTGCTCTTGATGCAAGATAATCTACTCCTGATCAAGTTGTAACTAATAGTAATGGTCTACATAAGACAGATCATATTGCTGATTTCATTTAATCTATTATTTTGAATCAAACTCACCCTATAGCAGAAATGCCTTTGTTCACTTCAGCTAGGCAGTCTTTGTGACCTCTTAGAATATATTATTGCAATTTACTCAGGGTTACCTCTGGACACTATACACCAATTTTATCCAATAGAAAGAAAAGACATTAACTTAAATGTGTCAGTATGGTGGTTATACTGTCTCTTTTTTTATATTCCATTTTACCTGCTTCCAGGTGCAGTTCAGCATATTAAATGTGGGCTATAAAAACATCTGCCATTTAAGCTCTATTTTACATCTACCAAATAATCCCAAGAAACACTGAGGGGCTCTTGCTGAAAGTTTCATGATAGGGAGGGGTATTGCTATGGGTGGGATCATAGTCTATGGGGTTACTCTTTTGGTTGATATAACTTTTGCCAAACTTGCATGTGTATTTCTTGAATTTGTATGATGGCCATTTTTGAAGTGCCGTCAGGTTTTGAACCACATGACCATGCTGTGTTAGATAAAGACATGTGGCGTCTTCTCCATTTTCCAGCTGAAGCAGCTGAGGCCTGAACCTGCTGAAAGTCATAATGCTAATAATTAACTAGGACTTGAACCCAAACGTTCTTGTATGCTAGTTCATCGCTCTGTTGTCTGCCTAATCATTGCTTCCCTTCATAAAATGAGTTAGTAATCATTAGAAACATGTTTCAAAACATCTTCATGTAGATTTAGCAAAGCTGGAGTCAAACATTAATATATTCCTGAAAATTAGTGATTGCTTTTTAAATAAAATAAATGGGTCTGTGACTTTGCTTACTATAATTGAGAAAGTTAAGAATCCAAATATAATCTTACCCTTTCCAACCTGATTATCTACAATATTTTGTAAAATTTTGTCATTAAAAAACTTTAAAAATTAATTTCAAAATAACCACTTTATTTCTTGAACTACATGGTTGCTTTTTTCAGACAGATCTGTATTAAAAGTAAACTTAGTATCTGCCTGTTCTTTCCTATGCTTTGTTCTAAGACCTTTTAAGGTTTTATTTTTAAAGTGATGAGGTTGACTTAAACATGTGTTTAGAATTCTTTAAGTGTGATATCAGAAAATTATAGGAACTTTTGGTCTAAAATTATTCTCCATTTTGTTCTCCAGAGTTTGTATCTGATGAGTTGGATGCACAGTCAAAATAGTTTCTCCTAGGTAAAAGACTTGCTGTGGAGATTGTGGATGGGAGAGTGGATAGGGATGTGTGTTAATTTAGCAGTTTATTTTTTTCTTAAATGAGGAGAATTGAGTAGAGTGTTTTAGGTTTGGTAATTCCTTCCTACTTAAAGGTAAACCAAGAGTCTTTATCCCAGAAGCCATGAAACTCAATGTTACTAGTTTCCCCAGTAAGGTATGTGTTTGAAATTAGATCACTGTAATTTAGACAGCTGCAAAACACTGAACTGACCACCTCCTTAGATCGGCATGGTATAGGTACGCAGAGAGAACTGTATTTACCTTTGCGTGTTAGTCACTCTCTGTCTGCCATTATTAGAAAGGTAAATATGGCAGTCAAAAATACTTTTGAGTGTTTTTTGTTATTTGAGTTTTGGGTCTTTGGTGACAACTGTTTATATAGATAATAGCTAAGTGAGATATTTGTGAAAGCATTTTATAAACTGAGAAATATTTTTATGGTATCACTGTTACCCACAGTTATTACAGCTAATTCAGCATTCTGGTTAAATTTTATGTGATAAATACTAAAAATTATGATTTTCTCTTTTCAGAATTTGCTTATGGTGGCCATCCTTACCCCTTTTCTGGAATATTTGAAATTTCCCCGGGAAATGCTTCTGAACTAGGAGAAACATTTAAATTTAAGTAAGTAGGGAGGATAATTTTTATTACACTCACTGTCTAGGTGCCATAGCTTGTTTTCAGGTATACAGAATTCAGTCTATAAATCAAAACAAACCCAAGAAGTTAAAAGAGTCTCTTTAACTTTGTTTTAATTGCTGACATTTTATATAACTCAGGTTTGCCTTAGGAAATTTTTTTTTTTTTTTTTTTTTTTTTTGAGATGGAGTCTTGCTCTGCTTCCCAGGCTGGAGTATAGTGGCATGATCTCAGCTCGCTGCAGCCATCGCCTCCCAGGTTCAAGCGATTCTCTTGCCTCAGCCTCTCAAGTAGCTGGATTATAGGCATGTGCCACGATGCCTGGCTAATTTTTGTATTTTTAGTAGAGACAGAGTTTCATCATGTTGGCCAGGCTGGTCTTGAACTCCTGACCTCAGGTGATCTGCCTGCCTGGGCCTCCCAAATTGCTGGCATTACAGGTGTAAGCCAGTGTGCCCAGCTCAGGAAAACTCCTTTCTAATGATTTCTTCCCCTCAATCTCCTGTTTGAAAGAAGAAAAGGTTTTATTGTTACCTATCTAGCACATTAAAAATGTCTTTATTGTCCCAATGAAAGGGATACTTTAGCCTATAATCCATTGTTAAGGTACATTGTATTGCATGTAATGATAAACCTAAAATATATGGATATAAGTGTTCACTGGGGTCTTATGAATAATAAAAAGCATTGATACTGTAAATGTTAATAATCATTCCTTAATTGCAGTTTATATTTAAAGTGATATTTTGAATATGAATTTCAAGGAGCTTTAAACTTCTGGGCCTATAATAGATGGCTTGCCAAGTGAAAAACAGTGAAATGAGGTTATAACATTCAACTTCAGTAGAGAGCTACACAGGAAGCCCTCTACGTTCATAGTTCTCTGAGCCTATCACCGACTTGAAAGATGTACACACATAAGTGCCACGATTCCACCCTGAATCCACTCCTTTGGGCTCTCTTTTGGCAAGACTACTTGATAAAAGGATTTTCTAAGTATTTTCAGCCTTCTTGGGTGCTTAACTTTTATCTGACTAAAATTCCGCTTTCTCTTGAATAATGTCTGTTGCTTTCCAATGTAGTAGTTTGGGGGTCATTCTTTTTATTTTTGAGATGGAGTCCCACTGTCACGCTGGCTGGAGTGCAATGGTGTGATCTTGGCTCACTGCAACCTCTGCCTCCTGGGTTCAAGCAGTTCTCCCGCCTCAGCCTCCCGAGTAGCTGGGATTACAGGTGCCTGCCATCATGCCTGGCTAATTTTTGTAGAGATGGGGTTTCACCATGTTAGCCAGGCTGGTTTCGAACTCCTGACCTCAGGTGATCTGCCCGCCTCAGCCTCCCGAAGTGCTGGAATTACAGGTGTGAGCCACCACACCCTGCCAGGATCCTTCTTTTTAAAAAATGTTTAGTTTGTCTGTCTCATGGAGCACAGTAACAGATTAACTCTAAAGTTTGTTTCTACGTGAGATCATGGCCAGTCCTTTAATAGCAAGTAAAATTATGCAGGAATATTTGCAGCATGGATCCAGTTCTCCAATAATATAGTACTAATGAAATAGTTGTGAAAATAATTACATTTTACATAATGACATTGTTTCATAAAGAAAATGACTTGTGCTTCTGTGGTATTCATAGTGTACTTAAGAGTATTGCAGAAAAGTAGAAACTAAAATAATTGAGACTTTCAAAGTATCTTGTTTCATTTTTGTTCTTACTATATTAACCCTGAGTTCTGTCAACTGTAATATTCCTGGAAATTCCTGGAAATAAGCAAATATTTAAACATGCTTTTTGTAAATATTTGACACAACTATGTCCTTATTTTTCTTTTTTTTTCCTTCTTCTTCTTTGTTCTTTAAGAGAAGCTGTTGTTTTAGGGAGCACGGACTTCCTAGAAGATGATATAGAAAAAATTGTAGAAGAACTGGGAAAAGAATACAAAGGCAATGCTTATCATTTAATGCATAAAAACTGCAATCATTTTTCTTCAGCTTTATCAGAGGTAAACTACATTTAATCCTAAAATTTCTTCAAACAGTTGCTATCCCATTATTGCTGATATCCCACTCTATATTCGATCTTAGTTCATTTCTTTTTTCTGATTTTTTGTGTTGTATGAAATATGGCATTGTGTTTCCATCTCTTGTATGAATGACCTTTCCAGAGTTGGTAAGTTGAGTCTGCAGAGTTTTAAATGGTAATTCTATTCATTACTTTGCAGTGGGTAGCAAGTGAGTACAAATAATGGTCCCTTTTATTCCAATTTATTTTATTACAACCTGAAACTTTAACTTTAAAAAAAAATGCTTAGAGACTTCTGCTTCTTAGCCACTAAGGTTTCTCGTTTGCTGAATTTCAGTTCTCAACCTGAATTTTTTTTCTGGCTCTTATTCATAAGTAATTCATCTCTTCCATCTTGAAATTTTATTCTGCTAACATATCACATAGGCACTTACTTGCCTTCTCAATTCTTGAATCCCAAGCAGGAGATCAAAACGAGATCAGAATTAAAGAACCATAAAAAGAAAATGGAGGAAAGATATTAAGATTGTAAAATGAGGTCTAGAGAATTAAATAGTTCTTGAAACAGCTTCCCAACTTTCTGATTCTTAGCAGATGGTTGCAGTGGCAGCATCTAGGTACCACAGAAATTGTGAAGAGTGTAAAGGAGAAAATGAGCTGCTATTTCAGTGACCTCCTCTGCAGAATTTCTTAGTTCTTGGCCCTTTTTACTTCCCTCATGGCTTCTACAATACAGGTTTCAAACAAGACTCTCACAGTCTATCATGCTACTCAAAGTGTATTTCATGGACCAGCAGCATTAGCATCTCCAAGATATGTATTGTTTCTGCCCCACCAGAGATATACTGAATGCACATCTTCATTTTAACAAGATCCCAGATGACTCCTATGAACATAAAAAGTTGAGAAACTCCTCTAGTCTAGTGGGTGCAACAGTACCATAAAAGCGACCTAGTCCATTTTCAGGCAAGGGGGAAGGTAGGTCTGAGCTTTCTTGATTTTAGACATTGCATTTGTATAGAATGCATTCAAAGATCCATTGACTGCTAAAATTGGTAGAGAAATAGACAGCATCCTAATCCACTCTTAATTTTCAGACAAGGAAACAGACCCCAATTGGGAAAATAACTTATCCAAGATTATCATGGAGAATTCAGTTTAGACCTGACTTCTTAATAGTCCAGTGCTTATTATACTTTATCATTACTTCCTCTGGTACTAATTTATTCTGTCCTTCAAAAACATTAATAACTTTATTGAGCATCTATACCACCTTGTCAGCCCTGGTCTAACCACAAAACCGTTCTGCGTTTGGGGCCCAAAGAGCAATTCTAGATGTCCTTGAAGCCATCTTTTTAGGCCACAGTCTTTATGCCTTTCCCCACATGAGTGCTGAATTGTTAAATTGTGAGACACAGAAGTGACTTGGCCGAGGTTACCCAGCCTGTTAGTGGCAGTGCTGGGACTGGAATTCTGGATAGTGAGGGATACGGAGCTAGTTTACTAAAATACGGCATACGTTCCGTGAAATGAAATAGCAGCTGAGCTCTTGCCTATTGTGAAATATAGAAGTTACCTATGGAATTTGAAATGATAGATGCAACTCCCATATGATGAAGGCAAACAGATTAGTGAAACTGATGTGCTTTTACATCTTTGACAACCTTGTGTAGGGCTATATGCTATATAACCAGTTGTAAATAAGCAAAACCATCACTAATTCTATTAATAATTGATTGTTGATATGTGTACTCTTCTTAATATTCTTAAAAATTCTAAGAATTACCATTTAACACAATAATGTTATCAGTTCAGATGCTTCCTCTACAGCAGGGATTAGCAAAATATTACAGCCTGGCCTTTAAACCAACACCAGCATGTCATCTGTCCTTGTATAGCCCACAAGCTCAGATGGTTTTTACATTTTTTTAAGGATTGAAAAAAAGCCAAAAGAGGACTATACGATGACATGTTCAAATTATGTAAAGTTCAAATTTCAGTATTCATAGTTAAAAAAAAAAATTATACATTTACTGCATGAGTAATGGTTGGAATTCATAAGATGAACTGGGTGCCGCAGCAGCGGCCCTCTTGGGTTGGGGTGTTGTTCCGTCCCGGAATCCACGCCTGAATCTGCGGTAGACAGTCTTGAGGTGCCTCGTGTGACCGGTCCCGGTGCTGTTTCGTCTTTCAGCCTCGGTACTCCAGTTATACTTTCTCTTGTGTTTGGCGGGGTGGCCGCATTTGCCACAGGTCCATTTCTGAAGGTGGTAGGCCTTCGAGCCACAGCAGCACAGTGTGTGTGTCTTACTACAATGCTTTCCAAATGATGACTTTCCCTTCGTCATCTCACTGCTGTGGCGGAGACCAGAGAGATTCATAAAGTTTTATTGGAACACAGCTATTCTTATTTGTTTACCTGTTTTCTTGACTGCTTTCCGGCTGCAGTGGCAGAGTTGAGTAGTTGTAGCAAAGAACTTATGGACTACAAGGCCCAAAACATTTTTGTTTGACCCATAACAGAAAAGTTTGCCACTACTGCTCTACAAGATAGGTCCATTTGAATTGGGTGCTAATTGGCTTAAACACTGGGGAGATGTTATCTTGCAAAACAAGTCCAGAATATACGGCAGGCTCCATTCCAATTTGGTCAGTGTCTCAACTGTGAGTGTCATAGGGATGTAAGGTCTTTTTTCATTGCTCTAAGTTGCCATCTTTGGGATGTTGGCTCAACCCCCAGGCCAGCTCCCTGTGTGGCTTTCAGATAGCTGTAACAGTTCTAGCACAATCCAGAGGAAGACTTTGTCTTTCTTCCTTTGGTTCTCTCTCAGAAACAGTGAAACTCTTTCTGGGAACCCCCTTTTCCCTACCCTTCCAAAAGTAGCCATGTTTTACAGCCAGAATTGTGTCAAATGCCTAATTGTAAACCAGTCACTAGCAAAAGGACTGGCATTACCCTTACTAATGCCACTCATCTAATCTAAATGTCTTTTAAAAGTTAATATTTTCGGTCAGGCGCGGTGGCTCACGCCTGTAATCCCAGTATTTTGGAAGGCCGAGGCGGATAGATCACAAGGTCAAGAGATCGAGACCACCCCGGTCAACATGGTGAAACCCTGTCTCTACTAAAAATACAAAAAATTAGCTGGGCATGGTGGTGCATGCCTGTAATCCCAGCTACTCAGGAGGCTGGGACAAGAGAATTGCCTGAACCCAGGAGGCAGAGGTTGCGGTGAGCCGAGATCGTGCCATTGCACTCCAGCCTGGGTACCAAGAGCGAAACTAAAAAAAAAAAAAAAGTTACTTAGATACCACCCCAGCCCCAAATTGTTTTGAAATAAATCCCAGATTTCCTCTAGAGACAGGGTTTTGCTGTTGCCCAGGCTGGAGTGCATAGTTCACTGCAGCTTGCAACTCAGGCTCAAGTGATCCTTCTGCCTCTGCCTCACAAGTAGCTGGAGCTGCAGGCATATGCCACTACGTACAGCTGATTTTTATATCTTTTGTGAAGGCGGGGTTGCATTGTATTGCCCAGGCTGTTCTGGAACTCGTGGACTCAAGCAATCCTCTTGCCTCAGCCTCCCGAAGTCCTGCGATTACCTGCATGAGCCACCACACCTGGCCTAATTTCAATTATATTTCTTTTTTTTTTTTTTGAGACGGAGTTTCGCTCTTGTTACCCAGGCTGGAGTGCAATGGCGCGATCTCGGCTCACCACAACCTCCACCTCCTGGGTTCAGGCAATTCTCCTGCCTCAGCCTCCTGAGTAGCTGGGATTACAGGCACGCGCCACCATGCCCAGCTAATTTTTGTATTTTTAGTAGAGACGGGGTTTCACCATGTTGACCAGGATGGTCTCGAACTCTTGACCTCGTGATCCACCCGCCTCAGCCTCCCAAAGTGCTGGGATTACAGGCTTGAGCCACCGCGCCCGGCCTCAATTATATTTCACTCTAACTCTAAAAGATATTCTTTTTAATATAACCATAATATGTTATAACTCCTAAACAAATTAACATTTCTTATCCAAATGTACAATGTTCAGATTTCTCCAATTGTCTTAATTTTTTTTTTTTCTTTTTTTTGAGACTTGCTCTGTCGCCAGGTGCCAGGCTGGAGTGCAAAGGCACTCAGGTCACTGCAACCTCCGCCTCCCGGGTTGAAGCAATTCTCCTGCCTCAGCCTCCCGGGTAGCTGGGACTATAGGCACGCGCCACCACACCCAGCTAATTTTTGTATTTTTTTTAGTAGAGACAGGATTTCACCACGTTGGCCAGGATGGTCTTGACCTCATGATCCGCCTGCCTCGGCCTCCCAAAGTACTGGGATTACAGGCGTGAGCCACCGTGCCTGGCCCAGTTGTCTTAATTTTTTAACAGTTAGTTTGAATCAGAATCTAAACAAAGTTCATACAGCTGGTCACCCTGGGTTACATTTCCCCATAGAAAAGGCAGGATAGCTGGGCACCGTGGCTCATGTCTACTAATCCCAGCACTTTGGGATTATAGGCTGAGGTAGGTTGGTCACTTGAGCACACAGTTCGAGACCAGCTTGGGCAACATGGCAAAACCCTATCTCTACAAAAAAATACCAAAATTACCCAGGTGTGGTGATGCGAACCTATAGTCCCAGCTACTCGGGAGACTGAGATGGGAGAATGGCTTGAGCCCAGAAGGCAGAGGTTGCAGTAAACCAAGATGGCACCACTCCACTCCAGCCTAGGTGGACAGGGCAAGATAGATGTTTTTTCCCCCCTTTACTTGTTTTCACAAAACAAGTTGCTTCCTATACAGAAGAGTTAACTATCATCATAGGCCTAAAACTGCTGTCCTTAAAAAGTCCTGCCCACAGGATTGGCCCTAAGCTGGCATCTGGGAACTTGGACTTCTCTAAGGTTCTCACCATTCCTACAACTGATAAGGGTGGCCACCTTTACCTAACCTGTTTGTACAACTAATTTGGTTTATGCTAAAAACCTGCTTTCCCTCTGGGACCCTGGGATTTTGGCAGAGGACACCTGCATAACCAGCCCCAGTAAAAGTCTTGGGCACTAAATCTGCAATAAAGTTCCCTGGTAGATACGTCACGTGTGGTCACATCTCATTGCTAGGGGAATTAAGCATGTACATCCTACCTGACTCTGCTAGAAGATCCTTCAAGCTTGTGCCTGGTTTCCTCCGGACTTTGCCCCATGTCTATTTTCCCTTTGCTGATTTTGTTTTGTATCTTTTTGTTGTTGTCACAGTCATGAGCATGCTATGCCGATTCCTGAGTCCCAGCAAATCACCAAGCCTGGGGGCGGTTATGGAGACCTTTTACTCACAGAAATATAACAAAAAGACTGGCTGGGCAATGGTGGCTCACACCTGTAATCCCAGCACTTTGGGAGGCTGACGCAGCCAGATCACTTGAGGTTAGAAGTTCCAGACCAGCCTAGCCAACATGGTGAAACCCCGTCTCTAATAAAAATATAAAAAATTAGCCTGGTGTGGTGGGTGCACCTATAATTCTAGCTACTCAGGAGGCTGAGGCAGGAGAATTGCTTGAACCTGGAGGCAGAGGTTGCAGTGAGCCAAGATCACATCACTGCAGTCCAGCCTGGGTGACAGAGTGAGACTCTCTCAAAAAAAAAGGACTGAGAAAAGAAAGAATGAAGTGGATGGAGGTATGGAAAACCTTTGGGTGGCTGTTAAGTTATCCATGAAATGAAATAGCAGCTGAGTTGTTGCGTATTTTGAAAGGTAAAAGTTACCTGTTGAATTTGAAATGATAGATTCAACTCCAGGAGAACTGACTCAGTAGATCACCTGGCTACTTTTTGGCCAAGCTGGCTAAAGTGAGGGGGGGAAAAGTGCAGCCCAGGTATTACCTTCAGTTGTTCTCTCCTCCAGGAAGAAAGAAAAAAGGCCCCAAAATTCCCAAAGATGAGCTTTGCTTGGGCCAAAAATGTTAAACATCTATGGTGCTCTTTCCTCACAAGAGCAAAAAAGATTGAATCAGTTCTCAGGGCTGGAGCAAAGTAAAAAAGGGCAGGAGACATACTCCAGTTGTTAGCCTCCTGCACGCCTTCGCCCCCATTCCAATGAGGGTCTCCCCCAGCAACTGTAATATAAAACCTTTTGCTAAATATACTGCAAGGGGTTGAATACATCTGCAGTGAGGAGGGGGCAGTGGGGGGCGGGGAGAAGGCGGTGGTTAATGACCTTGTATTTTGCAGTTATTACACCTATGGATATATGATAGAAATTGATGTAAAACGTTTTATGCTTGTAATGTCACAGGTGCTAGAGGGGTTATCTCAATAGGCAGTATTGCAAAGAAAAAGTAGTAGTGGGACACATGTCCTTGCTTTCTGCAGCTGTAGGATAGACGGAAGTTTAAATCCTTTGTTGAAAGCAAAATATGTCTCACAACTGATGATATTTACTATGATTTTGCCCATTGGAGCTTCTGGAAAAAGGAAGACGTACACTTTTAAAAGTTTTTAAAGCAGTTTTTTAAATTGCAAGTGAGCTCATATAAAATCAGATGTCTGACCCTAGAGGCTGGTGATTCTCTAGCCTGATGTGCGTAAATTTGAGTGTGTCTTAGAAAGCACTTAGGAAAACTTTGGTTTTTGCTTGGCCTTGAAAACATGCTGGCCCTTCAGCATCTCAGCTTTACTGCCGCCAAAGAAAAGTATCTGGCATATTTTGGAATCCTGAATTCATAGATCCTAATTGCTTGGACTTGACACTTGAGCTAAAACTTGACATTATCTGCTGTACACTATTTCAGCCTTAGCACAAACTGTGTTAAACCGAAAAGAGATGCAGGCTCAGGGAACAAGACTTCTACTTGGGGATCAAAGCACATTTAGGATACCCGTCTGTGGGGCCCAACACTATAAAAACATGGATGAGGCTGGGCGCGGTGGCTCAAGCCTGTAATTCCAGCACTTTGGGAGGCCGAGGCGGGTGGATCACAAGGTCGATCCTGGTTAACATGGTGAAACCCCGTCTCTACTAAAAATACAAAAAACTAGCTGGGCGTGGTGGCGCGTGCCTGTAATCCCAGCTACTTAGGAGGCTGAGGCAGGAGAATTGCCTGAACCCAGGAGGCGGAGGTTGTGGTGAGCCGAGATCGCGCCATTGCACTCCAGCCTGGGTAACAAGAGCGAAACTCCGTCTCAAAAAAAAAAAAAAAAAAAAAAAAAAAACCAACATGGATGTTGACAGAACCATGTGGATTATCACAGGTGTCCATGGAAAAGTGCTTCTCTGCTGGGACCCTATGAAGTTGAACTGCTGATCTGTTCTGTATTTCTGGTACAGAGACTGATTGCATTCCTAACTTGTGATTATTGACAAAAGCTACATGTTGAGAGGAAAGCACATCACTAGGACTGTGACCGCTGTGCCTGCCCATCTTACTCTCCACCTCTCCAGGAAGTTTCACTGTGTTTACTTGGGACTTCCTGGATTAGCTGCAGTTTGCAACAGTGGACTTACAGTCTGCCTCTACTCCACTACGTTTCTACTGGTGCACACACCTTAGTAAGGCAGTGTGATTACTAAATGCAACTGTCTCCAGAAATGGAATGATGCTATAGGCCACTTAAGTAAATGAATGATGAGGACAAAAGGGGTGAGTGGCTCTCTAAAACCATTTTGAAATATTTTGAAAATTCAGGATTTAATTCTGACCAGTTCCTAAAATGGCATGTCTTTCTGGTTAAGTTATATAAAAATATTTTCCTGTGATGAAAACTTTTGTCCCTCTTTAATACATCCCTTCCAGACAAAAGGTCTGGCTGAGAGTAGAGGAGAATTTTTTAAATGTGAAGCTATGACTGCTAAATGGAACACACTGATTTTGTACCACCTCCACAAACCCAACCCTGGCACCTAGGGAATCTCAAAGGAGGCAAAGACTGATCTTTGTCTTTCAATACTTTCTCCTCTTCCTAAAGAAAATCTTGGGCCGGGCGCGGTGGCTCAAGCCTGTAATCCCAGCACTTTGGGAGGCCGAGGCGGGTGGATCACGAGGTCGAGAGATCGAGACCATCCTGGTCAACATGGTGAAACCCCGTCTCTACTAAAAATACAAAAAAAATTAGCTGGGCATGGTGGCATGTGCCTGTAATCCCAGCTACTCAGGAGGCTGAGGCAGGAGAATTGCCTGAACCCAGGAGGCGGAGGTTGCGGTGAGCCGAGATCGCGCCACTGCACTCCAGCCTGGGTAACAAGAGCGAAACTCCGTCTCAAAAAAAAAAAAAAAAAAAAAAAAAAATCTTCATATGCTACATTTTTAAGATGCTGCAAGCACTTTGAATTCAAACAGGCTGCTGAGCCTGTGCTCATACCTGTGAGAGCAGGGAGCGGCCTCAGCTCCTGCACTTCCCACACACAACGCCTACAGATGCCATCCACAGTCATGAGCCTGACAACCTGATGTCATGGACCAACATGGAGCTAGCTGACTGTATTCAGGTAGTCCCACTGAAACAAAGACTCAAAGTAATTTTTCAGGCTGGAGTGGAAACCTGTTTTCCTCTAAACTTTACCCATATACTTTTTCCCTTGCTAATTTTGTTTTCATATCCTTTCACTGTGATAAGTCATACTTGTGAATACAACTATATTCTAAGTCCTATGAGTCCTCTAACATCATCAATTTGGGAGGTTGAAAACCTGGGTCTTGGGGATCCCTGACACAGTTACCTAGTATTCACCAAGTGGGTTTTTTTTTCTCCCCACAAAATATTTTTTTTTTTGAAAATGTAGCATCATGAATTTCTCCTCCCCAGATTTAAAGGTATTTTATATGTTTCCGATCAGTGTAATGACTGTTCTGGCCCATTGTTGATGCGTGGGAGCCTCTTCAGATTGGCTCCTAAGTCTTTTGATTTGTCCCTTTTGTTTCTGGAAGGACAAGATATTCCAGGCTCATCTGTGTATTTTCTACCTCAGAACTGTTTCCTTCTGCTAGCAGATATTGAGAAACTTTAATCTGGGCTTTAAGGCTGCTCACCGCTACTGAATTGAGGATTGTTTCAAGCTTGGTTTTTTTGTTTTCCCAGTAGACAAAACTAGGACTTTTTTACAGGTTCATAACTACTACAGATTTGGGCTACAGGGTTTTTATTTAACCTCATCAATTATATATCTACATTTTGTGTATCCCAGGTCAAAAATCTAAGTTCTATGCAATGAGAAACATAATTGCTCATTTGTTTTACTTCTCTATACCTAAAACAGCTGTAGAATAATAGTGTTACCATAACCACCACCACCATGAGTACTAGAAAGTTAAAGTTTTTTTGTAGTTCTTTCATCTTTAGATTGTAACTTAATAGATACAGTTAAATTCATGTGTTTTACAGTTAATTGGAGTTTATTTCTGTGGGGTTATGATATTTAGCTGAGGAGATTTCCAAGCACAGTATAGAAGGTACAGCCTGCTTTCTTCTTGTTGCTTACAGTAAAATGTGAGAACAATAAATTGAGGGGAGAACTATTAAAGCACAAAAAGGAATCAACATTTAATATTAAGGAAATGTTTCAGCCTATCCAGATTGCAAAAGATGCTGAAATTGGGAGCTTCACTATTAGGAAGGGATGCTACAGAGAGAAAGCCATGGGTAGGACTAGGCCTCCTCTTTTTTTTCTCTTTAACTGCTGTAGAAATTAAATATGTGATTTGTGGATCCTCTCAGCCATCTCAACAGAAACCAAGACTTGAGATGGGATTACTTAGGAAAGACCCGTGGAGGAACATCTTTTCTAATGGATTCAATCCCATGACATATGCAAGAGAGCCACAGTGGTTTCTTCTTCTTCTTCCACGAGAACCACAATGTTTTGAGAATTCTCTGTTAGCAGAAACACTGCCAGCTTGGAAAGGGGACAACATTAAAGAAGGCACTTGGACTGTCTAAATTCTGTAGGCAGTTAATAGGCTGGAGAAAAAGGATAACTCAAAGGATAGAATCTCCAGAGGGCAGAGCCAAGGGCCATGGAAGATTATTCCCCGGCCTTGAAATTGGATTCCTCGAAGGTGGATTCCAAAATTGCTTGGGACTAGTAACTCCTTTTTTCCTTCCATTTTCTCCCTTTTGGAATGGGAATGTCTGTAATTTTATTCTCTTCCTGTTACACTATTATATTTCAAGAGCATCCTGTATACACTTTTCTCCACTTTGCTATTTTCACTAATAGTATATCCTGGAGTGCATTCTGTAGCGGTATGTAGAAATAGTCCTCACTCCTTTTATTAGCTGAATAGTCTTCCTTGTGTGGATGTACCATAATTTATTCAGCCTATTAATAGCACTTAGTTACTTTTAGTCTTTTGCTATTACAAAAAGTGTTGTAATAAATAACCCTGTACATACATCTTTTTATTTTTGCCACTGTATCTGTATGCTTGATTTTCTAGAAGAGGTATTGCTGGATTGGAGCTTAAATGCAAAATCCATTTTGCTATATAAACCAAATACCATTTGATCACTAGCCACTGTAAAAAATACATTTTACATTGTAACCCAGTTTATACACACACACAGGCAAGTAACTAAGACATGTCATAGTTACCTCACTACCTGCAATCTATTTTATTTTAAAAATTCAGGTAGCAGGCCGGGCATAGTGGCTCACACCTGTAATCCAAGCACTTTGGAGGCCAAGGCAGACAGATCACCTGAGGTCGGGAGTTCAAGACCAGCCTGACCAACATGGTGAAACCCCGTCTTTAAAAAAAAAAAATTAAAATTTAAAAAATTCAGGTAGCAGTGCTAAATGATCTACTAATGGGTCATGACTCAAAGTTTTAAAAACATTGGCTTGGCCAGGCATGGTGGTTCCCACCTGTAATCCCAGCAGTTTGGGAAGCTGAGGCAGGCGGATCACCTGAGGTCAGGAGTTCAAGACCAGTCTGGCCAACATGCCAACCAGTTAACCCCATCTCTACTAAAAATACAAAAATTAGCTGGGTGTGGTGGTGCGTGCCTGTGATCTCAGCTACCTGGGAGAGGCTGAGGCAGGAGACTCACTTGAACCTGGGAGGCAGCGGTTGCAGTGAGCCCAGATTGCGCCACCATACTCCAGACTGGATAACAGACTGAGACTCTGTCTCAAAAGTAAATAGCCAGGTGTGGTGGCTCACGCCTGTAATCCCAGCACTTTTGGAGGCCGAGGTGGGTGGATCACGAGGTCAGGAGTTCAAGACCAGCCTGGCCAAGATGTTGGAACCCTGTCTCTACTAAAAATACAAAAATTAGCAGGGTGTGGTGGCACGCACCTGTAATCCCATCTACTTCGGAGGCTGAGGCAAGGGAATCACTTGAACCTGGGAGGCGGAGGTTGCAATGAGCCTAGATTGCACCATCGCACTCCAGCCTGGGTGACAGAGTGAGACTCTGTCTCAAAAAAAAAAAAAAAAAAAAGGTAAATAAATAAAATTGGGCTTGACCAAGGACTGGTACACTTTTATTTGAAAGAGCCAGATAATAAATATTTTAGGCTTGTGAATTACTCATAGTCCCAACTCTGCCTCTGCCATTGTAGCTCAGGGGCCATAGAAAATGCATAAACAAATAGACACAGCTATGTTTCAGTAAAACTTCTACAAAACCAGGTGGCTATAAATAGAACTCTGTTTGGCCGGACGCAGTGGCTCATGCCTGTAATCCCAGCACTTTGGGAGGCCGAGGCGGGTGGATCACGAGGTCAAGAGATCGAGACCATCCCGGTCAACATGGTGAAACCCCGTCTCTACTAAAAATACAAAAATTAGCTGGGCATGGTGGCGCGTGCCTGTAATCCCAGCTACTCGGGAGGCTGAGGCAGGAGAATTGCCTGAACCCAGGAGGCGGAGGTTGGAGTGAGCCGAGATCGCGCCATTGCACTCCAGCCTGGGTCGCAAGAGCGAAACTCCATCTCAAAAAAAAAAGAAGTCTGTTTTAGGCTAATCAAGCCACACCCTTAGCTATTGGAATGCAGTCAGTCCCACTTGTATCACATGGATATATGGAGGAGAGTAGATCACTGAATGAAATGAGGACTTGGAAAGGAGAATGAGGGAAATGGCTGTTGAACAGGCAACAGTGGCTGTCACATTAACCTGAATATTCTAAAGTCACAACTTATTAACCTCTAAATATGAAGATATCTCTAAATAGGTCTCAGGTATAAAATATAATATTGTTTGCCAGTGCCTTTTTTTTTTTTTGAGACGGAGTCTTGCTCTGTCACCCAGGCTGGAGTATAGTGGCGTGATCTTTGTTCACTGCAACCTCTGCCTGCTGGGTTCCAGCCTTTCTCCTGCCTCAGCTTCCTGAGTAGCTGTGATTACAGGTGTGTGCCACCACCCACCACACCTGGCTAATTTTTGTATTTTTGGTAGAGACTGGGTTTCACTATGTTGGCCAGGCTGGTCTTGAACTCCCAACCTCAAGTGATCCACCCACCTCGGCCTCCCAAAGTGCTGGGATTACAAGCGTGAGCCACCATGCCCAGCCTGTTTGCCAGCATTTTTATGAGTAGACAGATGAGAATGGTATCGTACAAAGTCATTGCTCAGCCCAGCTGTCTCCCAGATCTAGTTGATAGACATTTTTTTTTTTTTTTTTGAGACGGAGTCTTGCTCTGTCTCCAGGCTACAGGGCAGTGGCCCCATCTCGGCTCACTGCAACCTCCACCTCCCGGGTTCAAGTGATTTTTCTGCCTCAGCCTCCCGAGTAGTTGGGACTATAGGTGTGTGCCACCACTCCCGTATAATTTTTGTATTTTCAGTAGAGACGGGGTTTTGCCATATTGGCCAGGCTGGTCACAAACTCCTGACCTTGTGATCCACCCACATCAGCCTCCCAAAGTGCTGGGATTACAGGCATGAGCCACCGTGCCCAGCCGATGTACACGTTCCTTTTTGTTTTTGTTGTGAAATCTCACTCTGTTACCCAGACTGTAGTGCAGTAACACAGTCTTGACTCTCTGCAGCTTCAGCCTCCTGGACCCAAGCAATCCCCCTGCCTTAGCCTCCCAAGTAGCTGAAACTACAGGTGCGCGTACTCACCCACACCCACGCCCACACACACACAGCATGAGCCACCGTGTACGCCCAGGTACTGTGATAAGTGCTTGGTAATTAAAAGTGTAGTACGGGTTACCTTCCCTCAAGTGAGACCAACTCACTTTCTGTATAGTTGAGACAAAGTCATACTATTTAAAATAAATGTAACTATTTTAGGGAGAAAAGGTATATGTTATATAATGATAGGTGGCAGCTTATTAACATTTAGCGAATTTTTAGATACAGGGTACTTTGAAACCTCTTTGCAACGTTACCTAAGATACGCACATATCTAAGATGGTACTTTGAGATCACATGATCATAATCTTTGGTACTACTGGAGTGAGAAACAACAGAGTTGCAGTGGGGCAGGCACTAAGCCCAGTCCATTGTCTGCACAAGAGAAAGGATAATAAGGAATAAAGTTCGAGTCATAAAAGACCCAGTTCTTACTATTTGAAATAAGAGCAGGGAGAAGGGCTCAAGAGTCCTAAGGACGGTACAAGGATGGGAAGTGGGCGAATAGAAGCAGCAGATCACCAGCTGGGAGGGTTTCCTCCTGGCACCCGTTTCTCCCCCTGCTAGTGTCTCAGACTGAAGCTTGGCCAGGCTTCCATGCCTTGTCTGACTGCAGGCCTGCTTCTACAGAGGAGTCACAGAGCCAGGTCTTCATTTGGGAAAACACTTTTTGTTTTGTTCTGTGAGACAGAGTCTCACTCTGTTGCCCAAGCTGGAGTGCAGTGGCAGGATCTTGGCTCACTGCAACCCCTGCCTCCCAGGTTCAAGCGATTCTCCTGCCTCAGCCTCCCAAGTAGCTGGGACTACAGGTGTGTGCCACTACACCTGGCTAATTTTTTGTATTTTTAGAAGAAATGGGGTTTCACCATATTGGCCAGGCGGGTAACCCTGACCTCGTGATCCACCCACCTCAGCCTCCCAAAGTGCTGGGATTACAGGCATGAGCCACAGCGCCCGGCCTACACTTTTTTTTCCCCTCTGAGACAGTCCATCACCCAGGCTGTTTTTTCTTCAACCAGGATGAGCTCCTTGAAACAAGTGGGTCAGGAAGAGAAGTAAAGGGGTAAAATGTAGACCAGGAAAAATGGAATGATAGACACTGGAGTAAAGCAGAAAAGTATCTGTGAGAAAGGAGAATTCACAAATAGGAAAATATCCAAGATTGACTCTAATTTCCTGGGGCTTCTATTACTCTAATAATGTATTAACAAGTGTCTTCTATGTATTCAAAGTACTTTTCAGGGTGTCTCATAGCAGTTGCAGAAATCAAAGAAAGAAGCCAAGTGGAATTAGCTTGATTTCACAGTTACCAAAAGTAAGCAACTTGACAAGATTCTTTAGAAAGTAAAGAATGGAGCCAACAGTAGGGACCCCGGGTCCTGAGAAAAGAGCTGCTTATCGAAAGCCTGGAGTGGCGCTGCCGAACGCTGGTCTGCCATGGCCTGTCTGTGCAGCCACCTCCCTCCTCCCACCCTCCACTCCTCAGTGGACCAGATAACCTTCACCTCTCTTGCCTAATACAGAACTCTTTCTCCTCTGTAGATTCTTTGTGGGAAAGAGATTCCTCGCTGGATCAATCGACTTGCCTACTTCAGCTCCTGTATTCCCTTTCTACAGAGTTGCCTCCCAAAGGAGTGGCTCACGCCCGCAGCCCTGCAGTCTAGTGTCAGCCAAGAGCTCCAGGATGAACTGGAGGAAGCAGAGGATGCTGCCGCATCTGCTTCCATGGCGAGCACTGCAGCCGGCTCCAGACCCGGGCGCCACACTAAACTATAAACGTCTCCAAAATCACACATTCAGAACTGTCTCTGGCAGTTGAGTATCACTAGAGAAAAGTAAACAGAGTAAGCATCCTTTGGATATTTTGTATGCAAAGATGGCTCTCCCCCAAATCCCAGTTTTTCAGCTCAGGATTATATTTATAATCAAAAAAAAAAAAAAAAAAAAAAAAAAAATCACTTGGCGCAGAAGGGAGAACTTTGTAAGAAGCTGCCCTCTGTTTTTTTTACCCACGTGTAAATCTGGATTTACTTCTGTTTTATACAAGCTCTGTTAAGTTATGTTTACAGGATTTTGTATCGCTGTTTACAAATCTTGTGTGGACTCCTGCCACCATGAAAGAAGAGAATCTTCATGTCTTCAAAAATTAGGCAGGTAATCTTTGTATACTTCTGACAATTGCCAGATCTGTGGCATAACTAATAGGCACACAAAAAGGTACTTAAACAGTTATAGTCACCATCACCTGCTTAAGAATGATCTTTTCCATTTGTGTTTATTTGGTTCAAGTTGGCACCAGGATGCGGAGAACCAGACTGGCCTGAGGTGAAGGAGCACACAGCCCTGAGGGCTTGGAACCCTGGGTCCGGTCCTCCTCACTCCCCCTTCCACTGAGTAGCATTATCTCCCAAGGTGCCCATGGTGTATCCGTCCACGTAGGCAGGGTGGTATGTTCTACGTCTCTCTGACTTTGATACCATCTTTCCATAGTTGTTTCTTGTTAAAGATATTCTTAGTAGTAACTGACAAGTGTTTTGCACATGCATTGGGGGAGGGGTTCATTTTTATTTTAATACACATTTCTTTCCTCCTTGCACAGGATTTTGATGGTGTAGGAATATCCTAAGTGGTAGCCTTCCGAGTAGCAGTATGAGTTGATATTCAACTGCTTTTAACTATTCGGGCTACCTTTTATACTAGACCTTGAAAACTAGAATCTAAAGTCTACCCCAAAAAGGTAATGCTTTGATATTTTATACTCTTTATGCATCACATCAGAAAGAGTACGTTGGAGTTTGTCATGGGAGTCATTTTACGTCGTAATAGAATGCCTAGTCTCATTGACCAATTGTTGAAAAATCATATTTGTGTGTCTTAAGATTCATATTTTTATCTTCTCTCAAATGTATGTCTCTTACGTAACATACTCTAAGAATGAAATCGTCGCCACAGATAAATCCTTGTTAGCAAGGAATCTGTCTGCTCAAGTCTACTCCTAGTTTGACCCTTGGATGTAAGAACCAAGTCATTACATGTCAAATTCAATTTTTCTGCCTTAATAATGAATGTCCTCCATAAAATATTGGATGTAGTATAAAATTATCCAAGGCAGTGACTTCAGCTTTATATATATATATATATATAATATATAGTTAGTTTTAAAGTTACTGACATTTATTTAAACTTTTAGATGGGACCGTTTGCTATTTCTCTGTGTGAGGATACATACCTTTCATTAAACTATATTTTTAACTTTTCCATAAGCTGATTTTGATTCATTTTATCAACTTAAGCACACCCTGTTCATAGGGAAAATAAACCTTGGGTTATAAGCATTGGCCTGAGGACAGTGAAGCCACTTAACCTAATTTATGCTTTGACTGTTCTGTTTCCAGAGAGGAAAGCCTTTACAAATTACTCTCAGTTCTTTAGGGGGCAGAGCACTTGTTTCAAGAGGTATGACAGAAGAAAGGAATATATCAACTTGATGAGACGTTGACTTGGTTCAGGTCTAAAAATAAGATATGGGGCGAAACACTAAGGCTCTAGCGGTGACCTGTTCACTGAGGAGTCCTGTCACCAAAACCCAGGTTAGTACAAAGCCTTTGATACAGTTTGCTTGTAATATTTTTAATAATGTGGGGAGTACAGTTTTTCTAATTCATTCGAGTATATATGATTTAAACCCAGGCTACTGACACAGAGAGTAGCCATTAGTTAGACACTTCTTGGTGAATATCAGGAACATCCCATCTGTGCTTGACCAGAATCCAGCAAACCAGCACACAGTGATTTAATTGTTGTTTTGTTGTATTTACTTTTCATCTGCAGCATTTGGAGTTTAAAAGTAATGTAAAGGGTTCTAGTAAAAATAGTGTCCTAAGGCCAATTACCATACTAACAATCAGCAGATAAAATTCTGGATATGAGATTCCTTATAATCTAATTATACCTGAGGTTGAGAAATATCTTCCTTTAGAAAATCTCATTCAAGTCAGGTTCTTTTCTACAGTTCAAAATTGAAAATGGATTTAATTAGCTAGCATTTAGCCAGCTTTTTCTTGTCCTTGGAGAAAAAGAATCATTCTCAACCTGATCTGTTAAGAAAAACCCTGTATGAACAATCTGGTCATTGATGTACATATGATATGGAGTCTCATCGTTATAACCAGGTGAAACTTACTTCTCATGGTGGGTTGGACAGTAATACATGTGAGCGGGTCAGAAGCTTCTGGTTTCCACTGTTTGTTTTAAATAGCCTTGGGGTTTTTTAACCCCTACAAGGGGAGCATCAGCTTTGGAAAGTGTGACTTTGTAGGAGTGTAGAAGGCAGTGGTGTATGATCTTAGCCTCTTCTTGATGCCTGAACTCCAGCCAGCTGTTGCTCTGACCCACAGCAATAGAGCAAGTTACCCATCACCAGCATTTGTACAGAGCAGGGAATTCTGGTTTTAGTCCATTGGTAGCACTGAGTGTATGAGGAGATTCAGCACCACAGACAGCTGCAGGACTCCACATCCATCACAAAACGGGTAGAAACACATCCACTGTTTCAGGCTTCTAATCTGTGTGTCTCCTTATGACTCCATTTCTGTAAGATATTCTGTAACGTTGTTATATGCTGTATTTTCTTTAAAAGATTTGGAATTTTGTTCGGCAAGCTGGCCATCCAGCCATTGTATCTCCTGTTCTTCAGTATGGTTTTAGAGCACAGCTCAGTTAGGAGGTTTTCATTGTCTACTCTTCCAATACACGTACATCTTTACTGTTTGAAAGGTGTTAACAGCTGTCAAAGAATCTTCATGGACCTGAAGATAATTTCTTGTGAAGTTGAATGCAAGTGTACTGTCATTCATAGTGTTTATATGAAAATACCAGGAATCTTCACTTTTGCTACCTTGATATAGCATTGGGCTATCATGTTACAACATTGAAATACATTGATTTATTAAAAAATACTTTTATACGAAATGTTTTGTCATGCTTTCCGACTTTCAGATTACAACTGTCGTGTATTTGTGTTGGGCAGGGTGGGACGGTGTATTTTTTTTTTTCTTTGTTTTCTTTGGGAGGGTGTATTTTTAAAACCCAAGGATCCCACCTGCTCGGCAGGAACATGATGGCCAGCCCCTCTCCATCCTGTCTTCCTCTCATACTCACACGTACATTTATTCACCTGCATTTGTCTTGTGCTCAGATCTGTGGGCCAGGGCCTTAGCTGTCAAAGAGCATAGCCAGACCTGGTTTCTGGGGAATGGAGGCAGCGTGGGACAAGCTAGAACAGACTCTTCCCCAGGAGGGCAGGGGACAGACCTGCAGAGGAACAGCCCCAACACATGCACACACTCTTGTCTTGAAGCAGCAAGCAAGCAGGAGCCGGAGTGAATGAGCTCCTCAGTTCCCGTGGACCTGCTCTTCTGCTTGACCCTCCAACCTGCCCGTTCCCCTTCCTCCTCCCCTGGCCACTTTGCACACTATGGAGCAATATTTTCCTCCACTAATTTAAAAATTGTAGTGAGCCAAGATTGCGCCACTGTACTCCAGCCTGGCGACACAGCAAGACTCTGTCTAAAAAAACAAAAAAAATTCTCTTGAATTAACTATTAAAATGAATACCAGCCTTTGTGGCCTTCCACTCTGCTAAGCAAGAATGATCTACAACTTACTTGTTCTGGTCTCAAGAACGAGAAGCAAAAGAGAACTCTTCTCCCAGGCTAGCAACAGGTTCCTAACGGACCATAATAAGGAGGTTGCAAATTCAAATCTGGTAAAGCAACTTTGGGATCTTGCTTGGAGAAAGAATGCCAGGTATCTGGAGGACAAGGGTCTTTTGTTGTATATTTTTCATTACCTGCTCCCGACATTCTAATCTCCCAGATACCGAGCCTGTTCTATAATAACTGCAGAAGTCAGTGCTAACAAAAATCAACAGCTAGCTTCTCGCTACACTTTTCCAAGAAATTAGTGGCAGACAGCTACTTCCTTCCTTATGGATTCAAAACTCAGAATTGCTGAGGCCTCTCATACGTGTCCCTTGGTCACTTCCTTCCTGTCAAGGCCAAGAGGGGAACTAAGGAAGGGCCCCCTCTCGACATGCTCAGGGAGGCATTCATTTGCTGAGAGCAGCTGAGCCCATTTGTATTCTGCAGTCCCACCCTGATCTGGGAAGGTGTCATGGTCCCAATAGAGAATGAAGCAGTCCCATGCTGGTGAGGACTTGAGTAGAACCCTCCTTTTTTTTTTTTTTTTTTTTTTTTTTTTTTTTTTTTGAGATGGAGTTTCGCTCTTGTTACCCAGGCTGGAGTGCAATGGCGCGATCTCGGCTCACCTCAACCTCCGCCTCCTGGGTTCAGGCGATTCTCCTGCCTCAGCCTCCTGAGTAGCTGGGATTACAGGCACGCGCCACCATGCCCAGCTAATTTTTTGTATTTTTAGTAGAGACGGGGTTTCACCATGTTGACCAGGTTGGTCTTGATCTCTTGACCTTGTGATCCACCCGCCTCGGCCTCCCAAAGTGCTGGGATTACAGGCGTGAGCCACCGCGCCCGGCCTGAGAACCCTCCTTTTTGAGCTCCTCCCTGACACCTGACCCCCTCCCTTAGAACAGTTGCCTGGTTCTACCGAAGCCACTGGCTACCAGACTATTTCCTTCACACCCCAAACTTCCAGGTGATCTGTGGTATTTATAGCTACGCAACTTTCAGATGCTTCTCAAGTCCCACCCGTGAGGCTGTCCTCAGCCTTGTAAATGGAGAATCAGGAGTACAGTTATCAAAGCCAGTACACCAGGTGCCTCCAAGTGGAGTGGAGGGAATGAGGCCTGCTTTACTCCACTGGAAGAAGATGATGTGTTTGATAGGGGAGTGAAGAACAAATCAAACTAAGAAAAGCAATTTGGTCTACCTGGCGCTCAGTCTACGTGGACGGTGAATACCCACTGAATGGGGCTGGGATTTTCAGATCAAAAAACCAGAATAAGATCAAGGAGAGCTCTCTCATGCCTTCTCCCTCTGCCAGGATCAGTTGAGTGGGCACCACAGGAATACCCTAGCATTTTCCCCTGGCAAGCAGTTGGTAATCCACAAAAGGTCACTTTGTGAGTTTTGAGGACAAGACAAAAAAAAATATTTACCACTGCTTTGTGCTTAGGCCCATGCTGAGTACTACACACACTGTTTCATTTAATTTTCAACACCTACGACATCATTCCTGCTTTACACGAAGACAGTTGACAGACTTTTAGCCCAAGGCCACACAGATGGCATAGGAAAGGCCCATGTTTGAACTTAGCCAATTCTTTGTTTTTTTTTTAAAGAGGGGTTTCACCATGTTGGTCAGGCTGGTCTTGAACTCCCGACCTCAGGTGATCCACCCACCTTGGCCTCCAAAGTGCTTGGATTACAGGCGTGAGCCACCACACCCGGCCAGAACTTAGCCAATTCTAAAGCATCCCTTTTTCCATGCAATCATACTTTTCTGAAATGGCAAATCTGCCAACCCTGGACCTACTAAATCAGAATCGGCATGTTAGCAAAATCCCGAGGTGATTCATGAGTACATCAATATTTAAGAAGCACTGCTGCATTTCGTAAGACTCAGTTCTGTGTGGTTCAAACCTATTCTGCCCATAGAGATGAGGATTTCCTGGAGGAGCTAACTGGGCAGCCTGGAGACGTGAATATCTGCAGGACCTGCTAGTTGACTCCTCTAAAATTCGGTAGAGGTGCAGTAAGATTTTCTAAATTTTTACTGGGTTCGACCCAAGCAACATGAATTATTCAAGGAGTACTCACCCCAATAAACATGAACCATGATCTTGAACCCTCTGGCTACAGGGAGTAGTTACCTAGAAGCCCCTGATCCGTGCACTAAGGATTCTGGACTATTGTCCCAACTGAGATCCAGCTTCCTGTGAGAGGCCGCCAGGGCCAGGCGCTTGCGGTGGTCATTCTGTAAGCGTGAGTTACCACTGAAAGCCCAAGCCCCCAGGCCAACCAGCCAGATTCTCATCCCCAAGGACTTCTACACGCCCTTATCTGGCCAGCACCCCTCTGCATCCTTACTGTTCCACCTTTCCAATGTGCCCTCTGGAACTCCCAATCTGTGACAGCAAATGACCCAATAGACTCCATTTTTTCAAATGTTTTTTTACCTCTGCTTTACCTGAAACCTGGCTGTCCCTTGAGAATCTCTCTGTAAGTGTACCCTCCATCTCCTAATTGCTGCTTCCAAATAATTTCTCCTCTTTCCTTCATAACCTCCAGCTCCAGTGAAACCTGTGCTAGCCGGTTCTACCAGCTACCCCACTTCGTTGTTGCTCTTCTTCCTGCTCATACTGTTTCTCTCCAGCATTTCCCGTCATCATTCTCCATGACTTCATGTTAGATGATCTGTCCAGTAC
Source organism: Saimiri boliviensis (assembly GCF_048565385.1). Classification (NCBI taxonomy): domain Eukaryota; kingdom Metazoa; phylum Chordata; class Mammalia; order Primates; family Cebidae; genus Saimiri; species Saimiri boliviensis. Next base: position 91,603,733 of record NC_133462.1, read on the forward strand.
CCTAGCCCGGTGTTAATGGGGCTCTGTCATTTGGGGCAGGACAGTTTGTGCCAGACAGCCCTCCACAACACGAGCCTATGGCATCTCTGCACCTGCCTCAACATGACCAGCCTGTCACCCCTCCAGAGTCTGCAACATCCTATGTCCCTGTGCCCTCCCCACACTTCATCCCCAAGGGGATCGGGAGTCACCACCTCAGTTGAGAACCATTCAATGTCTTAATCTCACATCAGCCATTCTTTGAAGCCTTCAACTTCTTGTCACTAGTCACATTCTAAACCACTTCTAAAAACCTTAAGCATCTCTAACCATGAACTTCCCAGCTCACACTAGCACCCTACACTCCAAAAGTCTTTGACTTACCAAGTTCCCAAATCCATCACCTCCCTCCCATCTTCACTTCTCCGTTCACTCAGCCTGGATTCCATAGTCAATAATTCAGTCATTTCCTTCTCAGTGCTTTCACTCCTATGCCCCTTTCTCCATTTGAATAGCCTGGCAAACCCTGTGCGGTTCTAAGACCTCTGCATCTGAGCCTGATGAGCTGAATGTTGAAGAAAAACCACACAACCGGGCTTAATGATCCCGTCCACAAACCTCAAATGGGCACACCGCACCACGGCTTACCACAGTTCCCCTGCCAGCTTGCTCTCCTGGATGACGACGCTTCTGTCTTCACCTCCCCGATACATTCCCCATATATTTTAGCTGAGAACCTCACTTTATGCTTCAGTGAAAATATAGAGACAATTTAGGCAATCTCCCAGACTACAAGCTCACCTGAATTTGTGCCCTGTCTCTATAAATAAGTAACACCTTGGTTGTGAAACAGTACGCCAAAGAATAAATAAAACATATAGATTTTTTTTTTTTTTTTTTTTTTTTTTTTTTTTTTTTTTGAGATGGAGTTTTGCTCTTGTTACCCAGGCTGGAGTGCAATGGCGCGATCTCGGCTCACCGCAACCTCCGCCTCCTGGGTTCAGGCATTTCTCCTGCCTCAGCCTCCTGAGTAGCTGGGATTACAGGCACGCGCCACCATGCCCAGCTAATTTTTTGTATTTTTAGTAGAGACGGGGTTTCACCATGTTGACCAGGATGGTCTCGATCTCTCGACCTCGTGATCCACCCGCCTCGGCCTCCCAAAGTGCTGGGATTACAGGCTTGAGCCACCGCGCCCAGCAACATATAGATTTTATACATTTATTTATTGAGCTGGAGTGCGACATCTTAGCTCACTGCAACCTCCAACCACTGGGTTCAAGCAATTCTCCTGCCTCAGCCTCCCCGGTAGCTGGGATTACAGGCACGTGTGCTACCACACCCAGCTAATTTTGTATTTTGAGTAAAGAAGGGGTTTCATCACGTCGGCCAAGCTGGTCTCAAACTCCTAACCTCAGGTGAACTGCCCGCCTCAACCTCCTAAAGCGCTGGGATTACAGGAGTGAGCCACCGTACCCGGCCAGTATATGTACAATTTAAAGAGTGATAAAATGAACACCTCCCTGAACCCACCGTTCAGCATAAAAAATAGATCATCATATTAGCGGGGCATGGTGGCGCGTGCCTGTAATCCCAGCTACTCAGGAGGCTGAGGCAGGAGAATTGCCTGAACCCAGGAGGTGGAGGTTGCGGTGAGCTGAGATCGCGCCATTGCACTCCAGCCTGGGTAACAAGAGCGAAACTCTGTCTCAAAAAAAAAAAAAAAAATAGAACATCAGCAACACGTGTAGGCTTCCTCAGCCACTCCCTCTTCCCCACACTGGAAAGGTAATGACAGTCCTGGTTTTGTGTAATTGTTTCTTTGCTGCCTACATGTGCATCCCTGGGCAATACTATATGATTTGGTTTTGACTATTTTGAACTTTATATAAATGGAATCATAAATTTCAGTTCTTTAAAATGTTAAATTTTTATAATTCATGCATATTAATGTGTATAGTTATAGTTCATTCATTTTCACTGCTGTATAGTATTCTGTTGGATAAATATACCATAGTTTTATGTATACATTGTACCTCTAATGGCTACTTGGACTCTTCCCGGTTTTTATTGCTGTTATGACCAATGCCACTATGAATATTATAATGCATATCTTCTGCTGCAGATGTGAGGATTTCTCTAGGAATGGGATTGGTAGGTCGTAAGGAAGGTGCATGTTTAATTTTATTAAAGTAGAGAAAAGGGATATTTTTATTACACTTTTATTAAATGAAGTCTTATTCAGCCCTCTCTCCATCTTCTAATCAAACAGTGCCGGAAGCTAGTTATTCTTTTTTAATGTCATATAATGAAATTCTAGAACCGGCCTTAAAAATATTTTTATAATTAACTTAAAAAGTCAAAGAGGCCGGGCGCGATGGCTCAAGCCTGTAATCCCAGCACTTCGGGAGGCCGAGGTGGGTGGATCACGAGGTCAAGAGATCGAGACCATCCTGGTCAACATGGTGAAACCCCGTCTCTACTAAAAATACAAAAAAATAGCTGGGCGTGGTGGCGCACACCTGTAGTCCCAGCTACTCGGGAGGCTGAGGCAGGAGAATTGCCTGAACCCAGGAGGCGGAGGTTGCAGTGAGCCGAGATGGCGCCATTGCACTCCAGCCTGGGTAACAAGAGCGAAACTCCGTCTCAAAAGAAAAAAAAAAAAAAAGTCAAAGAGATAAAAACTGGTGCCCAACCCCCTCGCAGCCACTGGGAAAGATTACACTCAGCATCACAAGAGTAGTTCAAAGAATCTGACTGATTTGGTTAAGAACTTTCAGTAAACTGTCTTCTTCTATGAAAAGTGGATATGTATGTGAATATTCATCACTATTTACAACTCTGAGCAGCAGGCTCTTGTTAGACTTCTAGGAAATAAATGGATAAATAAAAGTATTTGTGCAAATAACCACCATGCAAAAATAACATCCAAAAGGAACCTCTGTCTGGCTGCCCACCCCCCCTTTTTTTTTTGAGACAGAGTTTTTGCTCTTGTTGCCCAGGCTGGAGTGCAATGGCACAATCTTGGTTCACTGCAATCTCTGCCTCCTGGGATCAAGCAATTCTCCTGCCTCAGCCTTCTGAGTAGCTGTGACTACAGGTGCCCGCCACCACACCCAGCTAATTTTTGTATTTTTAGTAGAGACGGGGTTTTGCCATGTTAGCCAGGCTGGTCTCCAACTCCTGACCACAGGTGATTTGCCCACCCTGGCTTCCCAAGGTCCAAGGTTACAGGCATCAGCCCCTCACCAAGCCTTTTGCCCCCTTTTCTATTGGATTATTTATTACTTCTTATTTGTAGGGTTTCTTCTTATATCCTGACTACTTTGATGGTTCTGTAGCTGCAAATATTTTCTTCCAGTTTAAAACTTGTCTGTTTACAGTCTTTAAGGTATTTTGAGAAACAGAAGCTCATTTTAATGCAGACAAAAATATCAATAGTTTTGCAGCCATAAAAAAGAATGAGTGCATGTCCTTTGCAGGAACATGGATGAAGCTGAAAACCATCATTCTCAGCAAACTAACAAAGGAACAGAAAACCAAACACCACATGTTCTCACTCATGAGTGGGAGTTGAACAATGAGAACACATGGACACAGGGAGGGGAACATCACACACCCGGGCCTGTTGGGGGGTCAGGGGCAAGGGGAGGGAGAGCATGAGGGCAAACACCTAATGTATGCGGGGCTTCAAGCCTACATGACGGGCTGAAAAGTGCAGCAAATCACCACGGCACATGTATACCTATGTAACAAACCTGCAATTTCTGTACATGTGTCCCAGAACTTAGAGTCCAATATATAGTTTTCTCTATCATAAATAATTTTTATATCTTAAGAGCTCTGTCTCTCCCTCTAAATCATAAAGATATGCTCGTTTTCTTTTCTAAGAGATAGGGTCTTGCTCCGACAGCCAGGTTGGTCTTGAACTCTTAGCCTCAAAGCAATCCTCCTGCCTTGGCCTCCGAAAGTGCTAAGAGTACAGACATAATTGATGATGCCTGACCCTCCTATATTTTCTCCTAAGTATTTTGTCCTTTGCATTGATCTTTAATTGAGCCACAATCGATTGTGTGTGTGTGTGTGTGTGTGTGTGTGTGTGTGTGTGTGTGAGAAGTAGGGCGCCAATGTCATCTTTTTTGTATGGATAACTATTTGTCCTAACACAATACACTGGATAGTGGATAGTCTATCCTTTACTCACTGTTCAACAATTCCTACTTTTCCATTAGCCAAGTTTCCGTATCGATTTCACTCTGTTTCTGGGCTGTGTGTGGTTCCATCAGTCTATTAAATACTCTCTCCAGACCAAGGACACACTCTCTTAATTACTAAAGGTTTATAAGTTTTAATATGTGGTAGAGCAAGTTCTCCTAACTTACTCAGGAATTATTATTATTAATATTATTTTGCCTTTTACTCTTCCACATAAATTTAGAATCAGCTTTTCGAGTTAAACACCCACGTGCGTACATATACTGGAACTGCATCGAGTATATATATTAACTTGGGTTTGAGATGAAGTCTCGCTATAATCGCAATCATGTTGCTTAAAAAAAAAGAGAGAGAGAGAGAGAGAGATGAAGTCTCACTCTGTCACCCAAGCTGGAGTGCAGTGGCATGGTCTGGGCTCACTGCAACCTCCACCTCCCAGGCTCAAGTGATTCTCCTGCCTCAGCCTCCCAAGTAGCTGGGATTACAGGCACCTGCCCCTGCCCCCAGCTAATTTTTGTATTTTTAGTAGAGATGAGATTTCACCATGTTGGTCCAGCTAGCCTTGCACCCCTGACCTCAAGTGATCTGCCCACCTGTGGCTCCCAAAGTGCTGGGATTATAGGTGTCAGCCACCGCACCTGATCAAGAATATATGTATCAATTTATAGTGAATCAACATCCTTATGATACCGAATCTTTGTTAAGTATGGTAGAGTGTCTCATTCACCCAAGCTGGTCTTGGGCTCAAACTAACCTCCCACCTGAGCCTCCCAAAGTGCTGGGATTACAAGGATGAGCCACCACACCAAGCCTGATATTGAGTCTTTATCTAAGATCATGATATAGATCACTCTGGCCAGGCACGGTGGCTCACTTTGGGAGCCCGAGACAGGCAGATCACTGCAGGTCAGCAGTTTGAGACCGGCCTGGCCAACATGGAGAAACCCTGTCTCCACTAAAAATACAAAAATTAGCCTGGCATGGTGGCAGGCACCTGTAATCCCAGAGGCTGAGGCAGGAGAATTGCTTGAACCCAGGAGGCAGAGGTCGAAGTGAACTCAGACAGTACCACTGCATTCTAGTCTGGGTGATAAGAGCAAAACTCGTCTCAAAAAAATAAAAAAAATTGTGTGTGTGTGTGTATATGTATGTGTATATGTGTGTGTGTGTGTGTGTATGTATGTATGTATATATATGTATATATATATATATATATATATATATATATCTCCATGTGAACTGATATTTAATATTTTTCAATACAGTTGTATAGCTTTCTCCATAAAGGGCTTTCATGTATTTTGTTAGATTTATTCCTGGGATTCTTATATTTTTTGTTGTTGCTAGCACAAATAGTACTTTTATTTCTTACATTTTCTGATCCATTGTTTCTCATATGTAAAAATGCAACTGCCAGGCCGGGCACGGTGGCTCAAGCCTGTAATCCCAGCACTTTGGGAGGCCGAGGCGGGTGGATCACCAGGTCAAGAGATCGAGACCATCCTGGTCAACATGGTGAAACCCCGTCTCTACTAAAAAAAAATACAAAAAATTAGCTGGGCGTGGTGGCACGTGCCTGTAATCCCAGCTACTCAGGAGGCTGAAGCAGGAGAATTGCTTGAACCCAGGAGGCGGAGGTTGCGGTGAGCCGAGATCGCGCCATTGCACTCCAGCCTGGGTAACAAGAGCGAAACTGTCTCAAAAAAAAAAAAAAACGCAACCGCCTTTTCATTTTAAAATAATATACTACTTACTACTTTTAGAGCAGATTTAGGTTAACGGAAAAATTGGGGCTGGGCATGGTGGCGTACGCCCATAATCCTAGCACTTTGGGAGGCCAAGGTGGGTGGATTACCCGAGGTCAGGAGTTCAAGACCAGCCTGGCCAACATGGAGAAACCCTGTCTCTACTAAAAATACAAAAATTAGCTGGGCATAGTGGCACGCACCTATAATCCCAGCTACTCAGGAGGCCGAGGCAGAAGAATTGCTTGAATCCAGGACGCAGAGGTTACAGTGACCCAAGATCATGCCACTGCACTCTAGCCTGGGTGACAGAAGGAGAATCTGCCTCAAAAAAAAAAGAAAAAGAAAAATTGGGCAGATAGCACAGAGTTCCCACATACCGCTCTTCCCCAGACAGTTCCCCCTATTATTAACATCCTGCCGGGCGCGGTGGCTCAAGCCTGTAATCCCAGCACTTTGGGAGGCCGAGGCAGGAGAATTGCCTGAGCCCAGGAGGCGGAGGTTGCGGTGAGCCGAGATCGCGCCATGCACTCCAGCCTGGGTAACAAGAGTGAAACTCTGTCTCAAAAAAAAAAAAAAAACATCCTGTTGGTACATTTGTTAATTAGTGAATCGATATTAATACATTATTCACTGAAGTCCCTACTTTACAACAGGGTTCACTCTTTGTGCTGCAAAGTTCTGTGGATTTTGCCAAGTGCAGAGTTTATATATCTATGTTATAAATCATACAGCATCGCTTCACTGCCCCGAAACTGCCTGTGTGCCACCATTCATCCCTCCCCAATTCCCGGCCCAGCAACCACGGATCTTTTTACTGTTACAGGGTTGCCTTTTCCAGAATGTCATATTGTTGGAATCAAACAGTATGTAGCCTTTTCAAACTAGCTTCTTTCACTCAACAATACGCATTTACAGCTCCTCTGTGTCTCGTGGCTTGACAGCTCATTTCTCTGTCACTGAATAACATTCCATTATACGGATATGTACCACAGTTGATCCATTCACCTGAAGAACGTCTGGGTTGCTTCCAAGTTCTGCAGTTATAAATAAAACTGCTACAAATATTTATGTGCAGAGCCGGGCATGCACATTACAGGGTGTGCACGTCACACCTGTATCTCAACACTTTGGGAGGCTGAGGCAGACAGATCACTTGAAGTCAGGAGTTAAGACCAACCAGGCCAACATTGTAAAACCCATTTCCACTGAAAATACAAAACTATTAGCCATGTGTGGTGGTGGGGTGCCTATAATCCCAGCTCCTCAGGAGGCTGAGGCAGGAGAATTGCTTGAACCCAAGAAGCAGAGATTGTGCCACTTCACTCCAGCCTGGGTGACAGAGTGAGACGAGATATCTAGAAAAAAAAAAAAAAAAAAAATTCATGTGCAAATTTTTGTATGAACTTAAGTTTTCATCTCATTTGGGTAAATACCAAGGAGCATGATTGATGGATATGATAAAATTTAAACATAAATTTCCCATACTAAACTAAACATGTTTTATAAGAAACTGCCAACGTGTCTTCCAAAGTAGCTACACCATGCTGCATTCCCCAAACGCAAAATCCACGAATGCCAGTTCCTGCTGCTCCACATCCTTGCCAGCATTGGGTGTTCTCAATGTTTTGGATTTTATTCATTCTAGTGAGTGAGTAGTGGATTTATTTTGCAGTTCCCTAAGGACACATGATACTGAGCATCTTTTTATATGCTTCTTTGCCACCTGTTTCCTTCTTTAATAAGGTGTCTATTCATATCTTTTGCCTACTTTTTAATTGGGCTGTTTGTTTTCTTATTGAGTTTTAAGAGTTCTTTGTATATTTTGGCACAAATCCTTTATCAGATATATATTCTGCAAATATTTTCTCCCAGTCTGTGGTTGCAATTGACTTTTATAGACAGTTTTATCTAACAATCTTGCTCAACTGCCTTGTTCTAGTAGCATATCTGAAATTCTTTGGAGTTTTCTACTTAGTTGTATCATCTGCAAATAATGACAATTCTGTTTCTTCCTCCCAAATCCATATAACTTTAAAAGAAAACTTGTGTAGGCCTTTGACAAACACCTCCAAAACAATGTTGCCTTTTTTCTTTTTTTTTTTTTTGAGGCAGAGTCTTGCTCTGGTCACCCAGGCTAGAGTGCAATGACGTAATTTTGGCTCACTGCAACCTCCGCAGCCCAGCTTCAAGTGATTCTCTTCCCTCAGCCTCCTAACTGGGACTACAGGGATGCACCACCACATCTGGCTAATTTTTGTATTCTAGTAGAGACGAGGTTTCAGCATGTTGGCTAGCCTGCTTGAACTCCTGACCTCAAGTGATCCACCCGCCCTGGCCTCCAAAAGTGCTGGGATTACAGGCATGAGCCACCGCACCTGGCCTGTATTTCTTGTTCTGAACTAAACTTTGATATTTCTATAGCCACACCAACTTTCTAATGATGTGTGTTTTAGATTTTTTTCCATTTTATTTTTAATATGTGTACATCATTATATTTAAATTGGGTTTTTAAAATACATCATATTTTGAGCTTACATTTTTATTTCAATCTGACAGTCTTTTTTTTTTTTTTTTTTTTTTTTTTGAGACACAGTTTCACTCTGTCACCCGGGCTGACTTGCGCAATCTCAGCTCACTGCAACCTTCGCCTCCCCAGTTCAAGTGATTCTCACGCCTCAGCTTCCCAGAAAGCTGGGACTACAGGCGTGCTCCACCAGGCCCGGCTAATTTTTTGTATTTTTAGTAGATACATGGTTTCACCATGGTGGCCAGGCTGGTCTCATACTCCTGACCTCAAGTGATCCACCCACCTCAGCCTCCCCAAGTGCTGGGATTACAGCTGTGAGCCGCCACGCCCAGCCCAACCTCTGCCTTTTACTTGGGAGTTCTTAGACATTTACTTTGAATGCAAGTATCAATACAATGGAGTCTAAATCTACCAACTCACTATTTTTTTTTTTCCAATTTTTCCTGTACGTTTTTGTTCCTCATTTCTTTCCTTCTCCTGGATTTGGTATATTCTAATATTCTATTGCGTCTACTGTATTGGTTATGTGTCTTTGTTGGGCTTTTTAAATTTTTTAGCAGTTGCTTAGTTTACAGTATGCATGTTTAGCTTACCACTATCTACATTCAAATATTTTACTATTAATATTTCATGTGTATTAGAGCCTTAAAATGGTATACTTCGATTTCCTCTCTTTCACAGTCTAATTGTTGTCATATATTTTACTTCTGCCTATGTTATAAACAACACAACAATTGGTCATTGTTTTGGGGATGGCTTGCTTGGTAGTATGCTTAGAAGCTACGAAAGTATCAGAGCTGCCTTTCCCTTCCCCACTTTCTGCTTCAGAAAAGGGCATCTGGGGAGCAAGGAACAGCCTTAAGTTTACGTCATCTCAGCTCACGGGTGTCCACAATGGATGGTCTGAATTTCGCACAGTATTAAAGTCCGTAAGTGTCTAAGAATGAGGAAAGAAAACATTTCTAGAGTCTCAGAGATTTGGGTTGTTTTGTTTCGAGACAAGGTCTCCCTCCCTCACCCACGCTGGATGCAGCAGCACAATCGCAGCTCACTGCAGCCTCGACTTCCCAGGCTCAGGGGTGATTCTTTCACCTCAGCCTCCCAAGTAGCTGGGACTACAAGGGCGTGCCACCACACCCAGCCAACTTTTGTATTTTTTTGTAGAGGCAAGGTTTCACCACGTTGCCCAGGTTAGTCTTAAACCCCTGGGCTCAAGTAATCTACCTACCTCAACCCCCCAAAGTGCTGGCACTATAGGCACAAGCCACCATGCCCAGCCCTTTGTTTTGTTTTTAGGACTTCTTTCAGCAGTTTGCCCGAAATGTGGACATGGAAGGGCTTCCTGATGGCCACCTGGCTTCTCTTCCCCACCTGAACTCCAGGAGCTTGGCCAATGAGGGCCCTGGAGCTCGCACCTCATTAGCTTCATGGAGAACCCCATCTACTGGTGCTACAGAAGCCAGGAAACTTCTGGTACAGTCCCAGTCCTGACTGTAAACAAGCGTACTTCTCCTGGGTCTAGTTTCCTGCCAAGTTGCTGGCACAGTCACTTTCTACTGGTTCTGCATAGAGGTGCCCAGGCAGCTTGCAGACTTTTGGCAAGGGGAGAAGGCCTGCTTGGCCCAGGAGGTGGGCCTGGGATACGGACGAAAATTAAGCAGCGGGGTCCACTGAAGCGTTTCCCTACAACTCCCACCCCTTCCAAAATGTTGCCCAAACAGTATGCCTAAGAATCATCTGGGAGCCGGGCACAGTGGCTCACGCCTGTAATCCCAGCACTACGGGAGACTGAGGCGGGCAGGTCACCTGAGGTCAGGGGTTCGAGACCACATGGAGAAACCCCGTCTCTGCTAAAAATACAGAGAGGAAAAAAAAATAAGTGCTAAAAATAGTAAGTGCGAGCAAGGATGTGAAGATATTGGAACCCTCGTTTACTGTCAAAAAAAATGTGAAATGGTGCAGGTGCTGTGGAAAACAGTATGATGATTACTCAAAAAATTAAAACTAGCATTACCATATAATCCAGTAGTTCCACTTCTGGTTATACACCCAGAAGCAAGCAGGGCCTCAAGAAGATATTTATCTACCCATGTTCACTGCAGCATCATCCACAGTAGCCAAAAGGTAGAAGCAGCCACCCAAATGTCCACTGAAGAAGGAATGGACTGGCCAGGCGTGGTGACTCACACCTGTAATCCCGGCACTTTGGGAGGCCAAGGCAGGTGAATCACCTAAGGCCACGGGTTCAAGACCAGCCTGGCCAACATGGTGAAACCCTGTCTCTACTAAAAATATAAAAATTAGACCGGGTACGGTAGCTCACACCTGTAATCCCAGCACTTTGGGAGGCCAGGTGGGCAGATCACAAGGTCAGCAGTTTGAGACCAGCCTGACCAACATGGTGAAACCCCGTCTCACGTGGTTGTAACCCCGACCCCACGTGCCTGTAATCCCAGCTACTCAGAAGGCTGAGGCAAGAGAACTGCTTGGGCCCAAGAGGTAGAAGTTGCAATGAGCTGAGGCCGAGATCGCGCCATTGCACTCCAGTTTGGGCAACAGAGCGAGACTCCATCTAAAAATATATATATATGTAATTGTATATTTATAAAATATACATAATATATAATTATAAATTTATAAAAGTATATATATGTATATATACATATATACATACATATATATATATATACAAATAAATTAGCCAGGCATGGTGGTGGGTGCCTGTAATCCCAGCTACTCTGGAGACTGAGGCAGGAGAATCACTTGAACCCAGGAGGTGGAGGTTGCAGTGAGCCAAGATCACACCACTGCACTCCAGCTTGGGCAACAAAGTGAAACTCTGTCTCAAAAAAAAAAAAAAAGGAACAGATTAACAAAATACAATACACAGCTGGATGTGGTGGCTCACGCCTGTAATCCCAACACTTTGGGAGGCTGAGGTGCGTGGATCACCTGAGGTCAGGAGTTCGAGACCAGCCTGGCCAACATAGTGAAACCCTATCTCTTAAAAAAAAAAAAAAAAAAAAATGCAGTACATACAACAGAATACCATCAGCCTTCGAAAGAAAATGATGACACACACTGCAATATGAATGAATCGTGAACACATTATAATAAGCCAGTTACAAAAAGTCAAATACCTCCGATTCCACTCATATGAGATACCTAGAGTAGTCAAACTCATAGAAACAGAAAGTAAAATGGTGGTTACCAGAGGGCTAGGGAGAAGGGAATAGGGAGTCATTATTTAACGGGTGTGGAGTGTTAGTTTGGGAAGATGAAGGGTTCTGGAGAGGAGTGGTGGGAATGGTTGCGTAATAGTGTGAGTGTACATAATGCCACTAAACAACACACTCAGACTGGGCGCGGTGGCTCATGCCTGTAATCCCAGCACTTTGGGAGGCTGAGGTGGGTGGATCACCTGAGGTCAGGAGTTCGAGATCAGCCTGACCAACATGGGAAAACCCCGTCTCTACTGAAAATGATGGTGCATGCCTGTAGTCCCAGCTACATGGGAGGCTGAGGCAGGAGAATCACTTAAATCCAGGAGGCAGAGGTTGCAGTGAGCCAAGATTGCTCCATTGCACTCCAGCCTGGGTGACAGTGAGACTTCATCTCAAAAAAAAAAAAAAAAGAAAAAAAAATTTATATATAGAGAGAGAGTAAGAATCCTTGTCCTGCCAAACTCATGAAACAATATGCAGATCACCTAAGAACTGCCAGTGAACATGGGAGTAATGTTGTCATTGTTATAAAGAAAAAGGTTGGTTGGTTATTTTAAAATGAGATGTGGTCTTGCTACGTCACCCATGCTGGTCTTGAACTCGTGGACTCAAGCAGTCCTCCCACCTTCGCCTCCCAAATGCTGGGACTGCAGGTGTGAGCCACCACACCTGGCCAAAATTTATTGTTACACAGAAAGAGGGGAAGCAAGATGGAAGGGCCAAGCCACCTGTTAGAGCAGAAGCAGTTCTAGAAGCCCATCTCACAGAGTTCTGGGTGTGGAATTGCTGAAGACATCCTCCTCCTTTATGGGTAGGCACCTCTCAGGGCTTAAACACAATGATAGCCAAAAGTTTTCATAACTCAAATGGAACATATCATAGTGCCTGTCTTACCCAACAGTCTCTTCTAATGAAAACCCAGCCACACCCAGCACACCCTCACTGCCTTTTCAGGAAAGCAGTTCCAGGCTTCTCTGCCAAGGGTAGGACCCCTGATCCAAAGGCAGCTAGACCCCAGGAAGACACATATGAAAGTAGCCTAGCTTCGCCAATAGCAATGGTGGCAATTACCAAAGTCAATCAGACCACATCCCTCAGATCTGCCTGGGAAAATACAGAGCGTGATTGATCATCAATGGTAGGAGAGAAAGAGGGCAGATGTGCATAGGGGGCAGAGAGGGAGCTCCGCCCTCAGGGAGCAGCCAGTTCCAGCGCGTTTCAGGGTTAAGAGCCAGCCCTGTTTCCACGACAGCATTTCCTTGTAACAAGCGAATTTCGCCTCCATTCCCTTAGAGTTAGCTTAAAGGAATCTGAGGCTACATAGAAAAGTCTCTAAAAGAGGAAACCAGAAGAGCTTCACTGACACAAAAACTCAACCTGACTTACCTCCTGTGGCCAAGAGACATGTTTCTGGAATATCTACACCAGAAAACACTCAACCACAGAAGGTTGAAATAATGAGGCACTATATTTCTGTTGGTTTTTTAAACTGTTTTTCAGCTAGAAAGAAGATAGATATGGGCGGAGCAAAAAGCCCCACACCGGTCCTAATGCAGCCCCACAAGATCACAGATAAAAGTTGTCACCGTGACATACTGCAAATTCCAAACCTTGGGAGGTAGGCGCACGGAGGGTAGGGGACAGTGGCAGAAGGAGCCACCTACCTGCAGGTACTCAACCCCAACAATCGAAGGCAGCCTCGGTGCACTCTCTGCGCCCAAGAACCACGTTTCTGCTGACTTGGGGCTTTAATGCGAGGCATCTGTTGGTGTATCAACCCAGCAAATCTGGTAGAAGCTACCACTGTGCTCTTGCCCTGGGAGAGATCCATTCTAATTAACAGCCAGGAGGAGCCAATTGAAGGCTGGCAGCAGAGTGCCAAAAATGTTAAGGCTTTGTGTGGATACCCAAGAGTGAAGCAGGAAGAGAGAGGACACACAGGAAGCCACCCTAATAAATTCTCGAAATAAGTCGAGCATTTACATTATGCCATGTGCTTATACACTGAGCCAGGGTATCTGTGTGTGTGTGTGTGTGTGTGTGTGTGTATGAGAGAGAGAGAGCGTGTGTGTGTGTGTGTGTGTGTGTGTGTGTCTAGAGAGGGGTCCACAGACAGACACAATCCAGGCCACTTCCTTAGCCTAGTGAAGCGGAAGTACTGTGGAGGCCACAAGACAGTCAAAACACAAAGGCATGGCTACATTCAAATTAAGGGTCAGAGAATTAACTGTCCTTTAGTTTCTCTTTCCTTTCTGAAAGAAACAAACCCAGAAAACATTAAATACTTGGAATTTCTTACACATTATTCAACAGCACCTCTATCCCAGGATTTGAGAATTCAGCAATTTGGTGTTATTCTTCTAGCTGTCTCTTCTTAATTGGCCTCTTAGCTTCAACCCCTCAAGCAGAGAGGATTCAACTGGCTGCCACTATAGAAGAGCTTTTAATTCAGGCATCATGGGCAGCCCCCGCCCCGCCCCAGTCAGCTATAGGCATGATAACAGGATGAGTTTCCTTCTAAGGATGGGGCTGGCTATGAGGTTTAGTAGCTTTTCTGGTAACAGCTTCCTCTATCACAGACCTACGAAACAATTTAATCTGGGCAATGGCAAGAATAAAGAAGCTAGTAAAAATACAAAATGCCGGGCCGGGCGCGGTGACTCAAGCCTGTAATCCCAGCACTTTGGGAGGCCGAAGCGGGTGGATCACGAGGTCAAGAGATCGAGACCATCCTGGTCAACATGGTGAAACCCCGCCTCTACTAAAAATACAAAAAAATTAGCTGGGCATGGTGGCGTGTGCCTGTAATCCCAGCTACTCAGGAGGCTGAGGCAGGAGAATCGCCTGAACCCAGGAGGCGGAGGTCGCGGCGATCCCTGATCGCGCCATTGCACTCCAGCCTGGGTAACAAGAGCGAAACTCCATCTCCAAAAAAAAAAAATACAAAATGCACCTAACCAGCCCCAAGTCACAGAATTACAGAGAATTCTTGCCTACGGGACTCGCGCTCCTGGCCCCGGCCTTCTGGCACATGCCTGGTTTTTTCTGCTTTTTTCCATCTCCCTAGGTTCATTGTTCAAGGATCAGGCATCATGATCCTCGCCTCCCCCCCTTCCCCCTCAGCGATTTTTTTTTTTTTTTCTTTCAAAGACGGGTCCGTCTGTTGCCCAGGCTGGAGTGCAGTGGTACCATCACAGCTCACCGCAGCGGAACACCGGCGCTCAAGATCCTCCCACCTCGGCCTCCCAAGTAACTGGGAGTACAGGCGCGCACCACCACGCCCGGCTCAATTTTTACATTTCTTTGTAAAGAGAAGGCCTCCCCCTGTTGTCAGGCTGGTCTTGAACGCCTGGCCTCCAAGGATCTTTCCACCTTTACCTCCCTCCCTAAGCGCTAGCCCCTTCCCCTGCGTGGACTCTCTAGGTCAAGGCGGAGGGGAAATCCCTGGCAGGAAGGCATCAGGGACGCCGAGGCCACTGCAGCAGCAGCACCGTCAAGTGGGGAGCTTCTAGACTCAGGGTTCGGTGTTCTCAGCTTGCTAGTGAAAAGGGTAGGCCAGAGAAAAGCCAGCTTGCCGGCTTTAGCCCTGGAGGCAGTGAAGGAAAAGGGAGGTGTGGATACTCGTCTGGGGCAGCCTGCGGAGACATCGCTGTCACAGTTGAGTAGCCACCTCGGAGGTGGGTCTCTCCTTCGGAGTTCTCACCGCGCTCTCACTTCTGCTATTATTCCTTTCATCCTCCCAAGTCTGTAGAGCCAGAGTATCATTAGCAGGTTTTTATTGATGAGGAAAAGGAAGACGCTAAAGACGCATCCAGGAGTCTGCTGGAGTCCCTTCCCCTTGTTCTGTTCCTTCTTAGCACTAGCCTCCAAACTCGCCGTGCCCCGCCCACCGCCCAAGCCACCGGTCCTAAATGACTGTCAACAAAATAAAAGAGTTCGCTCACTTCAAAGGGGGATATGGAGCTCGGCATCCTGCTTTAAACTTTTTTTTTTTTTTTTTTTTTTTGACGGGGCACGGCAGCTCACGCCTGTCCTCCCAGCTCTTCGGGAGGCTTAGGGTCGCTTGAGCCCAGGAGTTTGGGTCCAGACTGAGCAACACCTTTTTTTTTTTTTTGGTCTCAAAATAAAAATAAAAATAAAAGGATCGCAGAGACTGAAAACCACTGCTTTCCCACCTTCTCCCCTGCGGTGCTCAGGAAGAGACGATCGGCCCCGGATTCGCTCTTCCCAGCCCGCAGCGGCCGCGCCGCCGGGGAACCCAGGGCCCCACCTCCTCCCCCGGAGCCCGCGGCCAAAGCGCGGCCCGTGCAGCGCGCTGTGAACCTCGAGACACCCTTGGTTTCCACGCGCAGCCCCCGCCATTCCCTGTTCTTTCGTTCGTTCGGCGTTGGGCTTACTTTCATTTATTGCTTCTGTTTACCAAGAACAAACCAATGCTGAGCGCGCACAGGGGGCGCAGCG
Source organism: Saimiri boliviensis (assembly GCF_048565385.1). NCBI lineage: Eukaryota > Metazoa > Chordata > Mammalia > Primates > Cebidae > Saimiri > Saimiri boliviensis. The sequence goes on from NC_133462.1 coordinate 91,619,887, forward strand.
GGCGGCGGCGGGGCTGGCGGGCGGGGGCGGCCTGCGCGGGCCTCCCGGGGGCCACGCTCTGCGTCCCGGCCGCGGCCTCGTCGGCGCCCCGCGCGCGCTCCAGCAGCAGCAGCGGGATCTCCTCCAGCCCGTCGGGCCGCTCCCCGCGCCGCAGGAAGCGCGGCCCCCACGTCCCCAGGCTCCGGAGCAGCCGCTGCAGGCTCGAGGGGCCCCCCGGGCCGCGCTCCGGGGCCGCCTGGCCTGGGCGCGCGCACTTGGCCTTCTTCCTGCGCGGGCCGCGGAACAGCCGCCGCCAGCACCAGCAGCCCGAGCTGGAGCCGCCGTCGCCGGCCGCCGGCCCCCCGACCGCCTCCGGCTCCCCGCGCCGAGGGGCGCCCCGCTTCCGGCGCGCCGCCTTCTCCAGCAGCTCGTGCTGCGCGCCGCCGCGCCGGGGGCCGCCGGGCCGGGGGGCCGCCGGGGGCCGCGCAGGCCTCATCTCGGAGCGCTGGGCCCGCGTCTCGAGAACCGTCGGGCGGGACAACTCCACGGGGCCGCTCGCGTCCTGGGCCGGGAATGCGCCCACTGACCCCCTCGACGCGCTCGGGTTGCCAAGGAAACCTCACTGGTGACCGCACAATGCCCAGCAGAACCCTCAACCTCTGCCGCCGGTGGGGTCACCGGAATCCAACGACCCAAGCAAGGAGTCCTCTAAATAAGTCAGCCAAATGTCGCTGTGGACTGATTTTCAAATATGGCCTCACCTGGGCAAGAAGGAGTCGGAGTTCCTGGGGTCCAAGTCCTCATCCGCGAGGACACCAGGCGTCCACAAGGACGCGGCTGCGCAGCCTTCCCTCGGGCCGGGCGTGGGTTTCCGCCTCGGGCGCGCTGCCCTGGAGATTTGCGTTTTGTGAACTGCTTTCAGGTGGTCTGCACTTCCCTGTTAACAGGGAGCGAGAGTTTCAGGAAAGATCTCAAAACCTAATTTGCTTCATCTGCTTCTTTCTTGTGGGATTATGATCGATTGTTTTTTCGATTTTTTTCTGATTGCAAAGAAGATTTTTGAAGAAATTTTGTAAAACTAATACAAAAAATACTTTTTTCTGCTTCTTTATATGTATGTATTTTTGTACTTGTTAATTTTCTCAAATTCAAACAATAATAGCTACCGTGGGGGCTGGTCGTGGTGGCTCCTGCCTGAGCCCAGCTGGGCGAATCACTTGAGCCCAGGAGTTCAAGACCAGCCTGGGCAACATAGAGAAGCCCTGTCTCTACAAAAAAGACAAAAGAAATTACAGGGCATGGGGGGCGGAAAAAGCAGCAAGCAAGCTACTCTGGGCACAGCCCTGGAGGGACGGACAGGGCAGTACCCAAAGGTGTGCTGGCAGCTGGCTCCGTGGGCCCCCTCTCCATGGGGCATGAGTGGGATGAAGTGTTCGTGTTTTGTACTAAAATATAATGCAAATATTGATGAAAATAAACATTTTTTTAAAAGAAAATGAAACGGTTTTCCTCCTACCAAATGGGAAATTAATTTTATTACTAGACAGACAAGAAGAAACTCAACAAGGTTGTCCATCTCAGTATTCCGGCAGAAAAGCATGAAATTGAGCCGTTCCTTGCAAAGACCAGGAAATCCAGCATTTCCTACAAGAATGGGGATTGCTTGGAAAAGAATAGCTATCTAGACTACCTCCAGATGCTGACAAGTTGTAGGACGTATGTAGCACTGTTCATGAGGCCAACCAGAGAGGCCCAACTGCTAAGAGAGGCCTGTCCCTGTCCTTAGGGAGATGCCCTGCAGCAGCGCCAGGGCCAGCACTGGGAAGAACACATCCCCTCAGGTGTGTCCCTTCTGTATTCCCTTTCATGCTCTTTAAGTGACTCATCATCTAGTCCAGCCCAACACGCTATGCCCTGAGCAAAGAAGAAAATTTGAGGACAAGCCTGTGCCCATGGTTCCTTCTTCACAAGAATGAAAACGACTTCACGCTCCTAAGTTTGCCCCTGCCTCTTCTTTTCTCTTTAATAGCTCATGCACAGAGCAGTGGTGCTGAGGGGCTCTGCTGCTGGCCTTGTTCAGGATGGGCAGGCCCCCCTGAGTAGAGCAATTCGAGAGGCAGAGGCCCAGAGGGAGGGCCTGGGTGACCTAACCCAGCCCTGAAGGTGTGTGTTTTCATCAGCCCTTCCCTGTGCACTCAACCTCCCAAGACCATCTGGGCCTGGCCCTTCCACCCTGCTCCAAGGGTCTGCTTTGGGACCCTCCCCACCGCTGCAAGTGAACTCTATTGAGGATGCCCAAGACCTGAAATGGGTTCTGGAAATCTTGGGTCTCCTCACGGTCATCCCCATGTGGCTCCTGGCTTTCTCCTGACAGACGCCACTCCCAGTAGTAGGGATCAACCTCTGCTTGACAGAATAGGTAGCTAGGCAGATATGAGCCTAGGGCAGGAGACCTCCCCCACCAGAAATGTCAGATGATCATCAGGTGATGGTCAGGTGGTTGTTACACTGCCCTTCTAAAATAATAATTGTTCACAGCAGGCATCAGGAAAAGGCGGTCTCCCAATAGGTAGGAAACACCTGACGCTCGTGATTAGCAGCTTCCCAATTACGTTCTCAGGATTTGGGAGAGTAAGCTCAAGTATGTGCACTAAGAGGCAAAATGGCAGAGTTTAACCAGCATATGACCTTCTTCTAGGAACCCTCAACTGACTCAAAGAGTATGCATAGGTCAGTAAACCCACTGTGCATGCGGACCTTGCTCTCAAATGCAGTATGTAGGCCACCACACGTGCAGACAGCCCACCGCAAGGGAAGAACTGGGAGAAGGAACACAACCCCCAGAAGCGTGCCAACGTACGAGACCCCAGGTCAAAGGCCAGACACTGCGCTCGGATCTCTCAAATCAGCCATTTGGCCGCCTTCCAACTGTGCTTTACTTCCTCTAGTCCCTGCTCCTATGTGTATATATATATATATATATATATATTTTTTTTTTTTTTTTTTTTGAGATTTTTGTCTCATTCTGTAACCCAGGCTGGAGCACGATGGTGTGATCTCAGCTCACTGCAACCTCCACCTCTGAGTTTAAGTGATTTTCCTGCCTCAGCCTCCCAAGCAGCTGAGATTGCAGACATGTACAACCACATCCAGCTAATTTTTTTTTCTTTTTTTTTTTTTTTTTTTTTTTGATAGAGACAAGGTTTCACTATGTTGGCCAGGCTGGTCTGGAACTTTTGATCTCAAGTGATCCACCCACCTCAGCCTCCCAAAGTGTTGGGATTACGAGTGTGAGCCACCATGCCTGGCCCTACCATCTTCAACTAAAACAAAGATAGAAGGGTATAGCTGAGGCCAGGAAAGAGGAAGTGACCAAGAAAAGTAGAGTACAAGAGAGTAAGGTTTGTTATGAAGATCAAATCAGTGTCTTCTCCAGTAATCAGAGTCTCCAGTGATTCAGAGTCATTTTTCTCTTTCTGACACCGGGAGGGAGACACTCTTACAAATGGAGATTTTTTTTTTTTTTTTTTTTTGGAGACAGAGTTTCATTCTGTTGCCCAGGCTGGAGTGCAACAACAAGGTCTCAGCTCACTGCAGTCTCCACCCCTCAGATTCAAGTGATTCTCCTGCCTCAGCCTCCCGAGTAGCTGAGACTACAGGCGCCTGCCGCCACATCCAGCTAATTTTTTTTTTTTTTGTATTTTTAGTAGAGATGGGGTTTCACCATGTTGGTCAGGCTGGTCTTGAACTCCTGACCTCAGGTGATCCACCCACTTTGGCCTCCCAAAGTGCTAGGATTATAGGCATGAGCCACCACACCAAGGCAATTATAGTGCAAATTATTGGTAACAAATTAGAAACTGCCTTTTCTTTCCCTTTATTTTTTATTTTCTTTTGAGACAGTCTCACTCTGTTGCCCAGGCTGGAGTGCAGTGGCATGATCTTGGCTCACTGCAACCTCTGCCTCCCGGGTTCAAGCCATTCTCCTGCCTCAGCCTCCCGAGTAGCTGGGATTACAGGTGCCCACCACCACACACCTGGCTAATTTTTGTATTCTTAGTAGAGTTGGGTTTCCATATGTTGTCCAGAATGGTCTCAAACATCTGACCTCAAATGATCCACCCACCTTGGCCTCCCAAAGTGTTGAGATTACAGGTCTGAGCCACCACGCCTGGCTTGCTTTCCCTTTAAAAAACCCCTTGTAGCCGGGCGCAGTGGCTCAAGCCTGTAATCCCAGCACTTTGGGAGGCCGAGGTGGGTGGATCACGAGGTCCAGAGATCGAGACCATCCTGGTCAACAGGAAACCCCGTCTCTACTAAAAATACAAAAAATTCGCTGGGCGTGGTGGCGCGTGCCTGTAATCCCAGCTACTCAGGAGGCTGAGGCAGGAGAATTTCCTGAACCCAGGAGGCGGAGGTTGCAGTGAGCCGAGATGGCGCCATTGCACTCCAGCCTGGGTAACAAGAGCGAAACTCCGTCTCAAAAAAAAAAAAAAAAACAAAACCCTTGTAACTGCTGCTAATTGGAGTGTATCAGGGCAACTTGAATCTATGCTCCCAGGTTGCAGTTCTCAAGCTCGGCCCAAATAAACTCTCTGCTTATGTTAGTTTTGCCTCTGCTTTTTCCTTTTAAGTATCCAGTGTAGTTGGCAGGATTCAGTAACTATCTCCCCACCTCATCCCCACTGAGAAAGGAGAAAGGTAAAAACCCCGTCAGGCAGGCAGTTAGGGTGGGTCCCCGGTTGAATCCTTTCAAACTAAAGAACAGCCTGGAGGCACAGATAAGGAAACTTGCACTTCGGGTTGCCTAAGACATGCCCACAGCTGCACAGATAAGAAAGGCTACACAGGTGACTTGCCCAGGCATGCCCGCAGTGGAAATTTCTGTCCCCTGACACATACGTAGTAAGGGGAACAAAGCAATATGGAGTAACTCAAGCTAAGGGCCCAAATTCACCTTAGGAGGATGGGGCGGAGCTACCAAAATCCACACCTTACGCAAATGAGATGCCCAGCCCTCACTGGTTTCCTATAAAGCCTTTGCATTCTACTGTAAAAACAGCAACCCGTGGCCGGGCGCGGTGGCTCAAGCCTGTAATCCCAGCACTTTGGGAGGCCGAGGCGGGTGGATCACGAGGTCAAGAGATCGAGACCATCCCGATCAACATGGTGAAACCCTGTCTCTACTAAAAATACAAAAAATTAGCTGGGCATGGTGGCGCGTGCCTGTAATCCCCGCTACTCAGGAGGCTGAGGCAGGAGAATCGCCTGAACCCAGGAGGCAGAGGTTGTGGTGAGCCGACATCACGCCATTGCACTCCAGCCTGGGTAACAAGAGCGAAACTCCGTCTCAAAAAAAAAAAAAAAAAAAAAAAAAAACAGCAACCCTCTTCTGGGTCCCCTCTCTGCAGCAGAGAGCTTTCTTCTTTCACTTATTAAACTTTTGCTCCAACCTCACCCTTCATATCCACACTCCTCAATTTTCTTGGTCCTGAGACAAAGAACTCCAAGTGATACCTCACAACAAGAGACTGCCACGTTGTGTCAAGTTGGTGAGACTGTAACACCACCACTGTTTCTGAAAATAGCGCTTGATACTAACATGAACTCTGTCTTCAGGAGTCCCATTGTAAATGCCCAGTGGATTCACCTTGCCTGCTGCCTAGACAGAGCCGATTTATCAAGTCTGGGGAATTACAATAGAGAAAGAGCCAGCTGTGCGGGAGACTGGAGTTTTATTATTACTCAAATTGGTCTCCCCAAGCATTTTGGAATCAGAGTTTTTAAAGGTAATTGGTGGCTTGTGTGGAGCCAGTGAGTCAGGAGTGCTGATTGGTTGGGTCGGAGATGAAGTCATCAGGAGTCGAAGCTGCCCTCTTGTGCTAAGTCAGTTCCTGGGTGGGGGGCCGTAAGATCAGATGCCCATTTATTGATCTGGGTGGTGCCAGCAGGGAGTGTCTGCAAAATATCTCAAGGACTGATCTTAGATTTTACAACAGTGATGTTACCTCCAAGAGCAATCTAGGGAGGGTCAGAATCTTATCCTTGAGCTGCATGACTCATAGACCATAATTTCCAATCTTTTGACTAATTTGTTAGTCCTACAAAGGCAGTCCAGTCCCCAGAGAAGAAAGGGGTTTGTTTCCAGAAAGGACTATCATCTTTGTTTCAAACTATAAACTAAGTTCCACTCGGCCAGGCACAGTGGCTCACCTGTGATCCCAGCACTTTGGGAGGCCAAGGCAGGCGGATCACCCGAGGTCAGGAGTTCCAGACCAGCCTGACCAACATGGTGAAATCTGTCTCTACTAAAAATACAAAAATTAGCCGGGTGTGATGGCAGGTGCCTGTAATCCCAGCTACTTGGGAGGCTGAGGCAGGAGAATTGCTTGAAACCAGGAGGAGGTTGCAGTGAGCCAAGATCCCACCATTGCACTCCAGCCTGGGCAACAAGAGCAAAACTCCGTCTCAAAAATAAATAAATAAATAAATAAATAAATAATAAAAAATAAAAAAGAAGCAAGATGGAGTTGATTAGGTCAGATCTCTTTCGCCATCTCAGTTACAATTTTGCAATGGCAGTTTCACTATTAGGTGTTTCTGGTGAGTTCTCCTGAATTCAAACCTCTCACTCTTTGGTTGAAGGTCTAGACTTTATCTGAGCTGTTTTTCAAATGCTTTCTTTAAGCGTGAGGGCCTCGGTCTGTCTTTGGACAGGAAATTTGGGTAAACAGCTGTTCAAAGAACCTCCTTTATTCTACCTCTGCCTCACTGCAGAGATTTGAGTCAAAGGATTGGCAGTTAGGCACAGTGGTTTTGTTTTACACAAAAGGCTTTTTTCTTTTTCTTTCTTTGTTTTTCTTTTTTGAGAGAGTCTCACTCTGTCATCTAGGCTGGAGTGCAGTGGTACAATCTTGGCTCACTGCAACCTCCACCTGCTGGGTCCAAGCAATTATCATGCCTCAGCCTCCCAAGTAGCTGGAATTACAGGCGCATACCACCATGCCCAGCAAATTTTTGTATTTTTAGTAGAGATCGTGTTTCACCATGTTGATCAGGCTGGTCTTGAACTCCTGACCTCAAGTGATCTGCCTGCCTCAGCCTCCCAAAGTGCTGGGATTGCAGACATGAGCCACCACGTCCGGCCTACATAGCATGCTTTTAAGATTGCAGCGGTTTTCTATCACTTGAAAATTTGACTTAATTCTGACCAGTTAGCTCCTAACTGAAAGTACACCCACATTTTGCTCTCCCAGACAGGTACGAGGTCCAGTCCCCCTGTGGTGGCCTAGAATTAGAGTCTAAACAACACCATAGTATAAAACAAAAAGCTGATTTTCAAAAATAAGTTGTAAAGGCTGCCCCATTCGCTTCACAATAACTGCGGGCCTTGGCCTCTGTAAATACGGCTGCTAGTTTACTTTGCAGGATGCAAAACCACTTATCAGAAACTGCCGGAGTTGCTAGCCTTTTGCTTACCGGTGATGACCAGAATAAGCATCCCCATCTAATTCCATCCTGGCTCCTGCGACTTGTAATAAGTAACTGAGGTCTGTAAATTCTATTCCACCGAGATAATGTAAAAACTAATGTTTATCTTGACTTCTGTAAACCACTTAAGTGACAATCAGAAAGACAAAAGTCCCCTGGCCTGCGAAATGTCCGGATCCCCCTTCTCCACCCAGGAGGTAATTTACTGAATCCACAAGCCCTCAAAATGTCTGAAGCCCTTCGCCCCATCCCCGCTCCTCACCCCCACTTCCAGGGTGGCTTTTAGGGTATAAAAAGTATTGGCACGCGGCCGGGCGCGGTGGCTCAAGCCTGTAATCCCAGCACTTTGGGAGGCCGAGGCGAGCAGGTCACAAGGTCAAGAGATCGAGACCATCCTGGTCAACATGGTGAAACCCCGTCTCTACTAAAAATACAAAAATTAGCTGGGCATGGTGGCACGTGCCTGTAATCCCAGCTACTCAGGAGGCTGAGGCAGGAGAATTGCCTGAACCCAGGGGGCGGAGGTTGCGGTGAGCCGAGATCGCGCCATTGCACTCCAGCCTGGGTAACAAGAGCGAAACTCCGTCTCACAAAAAAAAAAAAAAAAAAAAAGTATTGGCACCCTTCTTTCGACACCACGGGTTGGAGAGACGCAAGTCCTCTGTGGCCGCCGGCAAATAAACCCTGTAATCTGGCATACTTTTGTCTTGGTGTTGACTTTCTAAGCTCAGTCCAGTACAACACCCCTTGAGCACCCTGCTGCCATCTGGCAGATGTAGTCCAAGATAAATCATATTTTGACCCTAAACACATTCCTGACCTTCATCACTTCTGAAAGTTTATCAGTTATGGGAACTCCAGCTTCAAAATCTAAGTGTTCTTCTTAGAGACACCAGCTGGATTTATGTATAGCACTGATGGAAATTCTCTTGTAAATATCTAGGAAAGTGAAACCATCTAATCCTGGATAGCCGAGATCATCCAACTGCACTCCAGCCTGGGTGAGAGAGCAAGACTCCATCTCAAAATAGTAATAATAATAATAATAATAATAAAGGGGAAAGGAAAGGAAATTCTTTTTTTTTTTTTTTTTTGAAACAGCGTTTCTCTCTTGTTGCCCAGGCTGGGGTGCAATGGCATGATCTCAGCTCACTGCAACCTCTGCCCCTCGGATTCAAGCAACTCTTTCTCGGCCTCCCAAGTAGCTGGGATTATAGGCATGAGCCACTACGCCCAGCTAATTTGTGTGTGTGTGTGTGTGTGTGTGTGTGTGTGTGTGTGTATTTTTAGTAGAGACGGAGTTTCACCATGTTAGCCATGCTGGTCACAGTTCCTGGCCTCAGGTGATCCGCCCATCTGGGCATCCCAAAGTGCTGGGATTACAGGCGTGAGCCACTGTGCCCAGCCCTGTGATCCTATTTTGATCAAATATTTTTAATATTAAATATTTGACATGCTTCCCAAATCAAATTTCAAATTCTAAAATTAAGTCTTTTGCAAGTAGAAACCCTAGAAGGCTAAGAGGTACATGTTAAGCTGATTTGATATGTTAAAATGATACAGAGCTCACAGCTCCTGCTCCAAATACGCCCCAGCCTGTGTGGGTTCTCATATAGGATCCCCATCAGTGCCTTTCCTTCTGAAGGCCTAGAGCTAATGACAGGCTCCGCGAGCCCAAACTCCTGGAAACTCTCCCAGGAATACTGGGGATGCGAAGATGTATGCTAGAAGGGAACAGATGGCTTCTGTTTTTGTGTGCGGTATGGACAGCAAAAGGTCAGTGAGCTCTGTAGGAGACAGCACCGTGCCAAGGGGACCTGACCCCTGAGACAGCCTTCCTCACCTTTGCCTGTCTCAGACACCTGCTGACATATGACCAGGTGCAGATGGAGAAGTGCCAGCCACATCCTGCCAAGGAGCAGATCAAGCTGGTGCTCAGTCCCAGCAACACGGGGTCAGTGACATCCCTATATGTGAATGGGGACACATTTGTAAGCAAAGACATGAAGTGAGAGAATGAGATCACCCATGGTGACATCTGCCACTACCTAGGTGACTGGTCCAAAAGTAGGGTGTGGAATTGGAACAAACTACAACAGACTGTATTTAGATATTGACCCCATTCTAATATATAGACTTTGCAAGGTACACATTTCAAAATTGCTCTTTGTTATGAGAACCAAATGTTTTCTCCAGATATTTTGAAATAAACTTTTGATGAAATAAATGCATCATAGGAAAGGCCTTGCTCCCATATTAGAAAAGTAAATTCTATATCCAAAGACATTGGGTAACTACATCCTTGAATGTTTGTATGTTGTAATAATGACGATTACGTGGGAACCAGATTCTCTGTCCTTTACTGTATGTGGGTAGAGCCTTTCATCAGTATGTCAAGGCTACTGAAATGTTAGTGTGATCTTGATGTCAGACAGGGTCTTTGCTTAGAAGCCTCCCACATCCAACGCCTGTGGAAATCCAAAGCATTCCCTCCAAGATTACTGCAAATCTTTTGTCTCTTGATTTCCCTTTCTTCTTTCTTTTTTTTTTTTTTTTTTTTTGTTTTGAGATGGAGTCTCACTCTGTCACCCAGGCAGGAGTGAGTGGCACAATCTTGGCTCACTGCAACCTCTGCCTCCTGAGTTCAAGGGATCCTCCTGCCTCAGCCTCCTGAGTAGCTGAGGTTACAGGCATGCCACCACAACCAGATAATTTTTTGTATATTTAGTAGAGATGGGATTTCGCCATGTTGGCCAGGCTGGACTCGAACACCTGACCTCAAATAATCTGCCCCCTACTCAGCCTCCCAAAGTATGGGATTATAGGCGTGAACCACTGTGCCCAGCCCTAATTCCCCTTTCTGTGTGATCTCTCCACCTTCTCTCTGACTTTCACAGAACCCTCTCCCATAGGAAACATGAAACATTTTGAAACTCCTCAAACTCCTGGGCTCAAGTGATCCTTCTGCCTCAGCCTCCCAAAGCACTGGGATTAAAAGCATGAACCACTACACCTGGCCACCAGCTCCTTGAAATCCTGCTACTTCTCTTTCTTCCTGTTTTCAGGTAGAAAAATAAAATGAGTCCTTTCCCCTTGTTCGTGGCAAAGGAGTTTCCCCTTTCTACTGATTTTTTTTTTCTTTCTTTTTTTGACACTTGTAGGCTGACTTCAGGATTTTATCTCCCTGAAGCATGCTTGGTATTTTCCTAGAGATACATACTTCTACCTAAGAAAGATTCTTTTGCACCTGCTTACATTAAGTATGTTTCTGATGTTATAATGCAGACCTTTGCAGCATTACTGCCCTGTAAGATCACAGGTGGTGGTGGGTGGATGAATGAGGAAGGGGGAGAAATAGTCTCGAGTCAGCATCATGAGAATCAGCACCACCACCATCACTTCCATTCATTAACTCTTGCTGGTTGATGTGATGTAAGGGCATTGTGCACGTGATCTCATTTCAGCCTCACAACAGGCCTATGAGATAGGCAGCGGCAGACTCCCCTTTCACAAGTGAGGACACTAACACTTGCCACCGAATGCCCTACAGCTGAGCAGAGGTGACAGGCTAGCCAGGAAGGGCTTGTGGATAGAACCCTGCCTTGTGGATTGACTGGGAATTTGACTTGTCCTCCCAGAGGGACAACTAGGGACTACCAGGCAGGGACAGAGAGAGGTCTGGAGATTTGAATCAGGCACAGATACGGGATTTTTTTTTTTTCACATGGAGTCTTATAAGATGTAGCTTATTAAGTATTAACTCACACGATCAGCAGGTCCCACAATAGGCCGTCTGCAGGCCGAGGAGCACGGAGAGCCAGTTCGAGTCCCGATACTGAAGAACTTGGAGTCCGATGTTCAAGGGCAGGAAGCATCCAGCCCGGGAGAAAGATGTAGCTGCGAGGCGAGGCCCGTCTAGTCCAAGGACAGCTGTGACGCTCTCGGTATACCCGAGGCCGCAAAGCCGCACAGGAGGCGGTGAGCCAGCCCGCAGCCCACCACGGCCCGTGGTGCGTTTTGTGGACAGCTAGGCCAGGGCCTTTCTGCCAGAGTCAGGTGCAGAATCATGGCAGCGTGCCATGTGGGTCTGCCGGCAACCCCAAAGTTCCTGAGGCACACACTGAAGAGCTACCACCCTGAGGAGGCTGGGCAGAAAATCCAGGTGATTCAAATGAGCCGGGGCAGAGCCCTGCAGGGCCAGGACGCGTGGTCCACCCCCGTCTCTGCTTTGTTAAAAAGGGACTTGGGCTAAGGGCTGCAAAAGTTTCCTTTAAGAAAGCCCAAAACATTCATTTCAGTCAACAGATTCCTTATTGAACACTCAACAGCCAACATAGCCTCAGAAGAGAATGTGTGGGTAGGTAATTCATGTTGTTTCTGAAAAGCAAGAAAGGCTTCCATCCCGGGGGTGGAGATAGTGGCCGCTCCAGTGTGAGAGCCGGATTTTCAGAACCCTCCCACCTATGGAGATGTGGCACGGGGATTCCGGAAGAGGCCCAGTCCTGGCTTTCTTTCTTTCTTTTTTTTTGAGACGGAGTTTCGCTCTTGTTACCCAGGCTGGAGTGCAATGGCGCGATCTCGGCTCACCGCAACCTCCGCCTCCTGGGTTCAGGCAATTTTCCTGCCTCAGCCTCCTGAGTAGCTGGGATTATAGGCACACGTCACCGTGCCCAGCTAATTTTTTGTATTTTTAGTAGAGACGGGGTTTCACCATGTTGACCAGGATGGTCTCGATCTCTTGACCTCGTGATCCACCCGCCTCGGCCTCCCAAAGTGCTGGGATTACAGGCTTGAGCCACCGCGCCCGGCCGAGTCCTGGCTTTCTTTTGCGGCTGGTGCCTGTACACCCCGTCAGAGGAAGGGAGGTGGAAACGGCTGTTTGCCCAGTCCCCTTTCCCTCCCCAGAGAACCGCCCAGGCCTTCAGCCTCGCTGTTAAATGACCCCCTCCTCTCAGGCCAGAGTTTCGGGAATTGAGGGGCAGGAGAGACCGAGGGTGAAACAGGATTTTTATCGACCAGATTAACATCCAAATGCTGAGCCCTGAACAAAGGCGGGCTTGACTCTTATGCGTGCGACCAAAGGGGGTTGCACATTCAGGGGGCGAAACTTGCAAGGGGGGAAGCCAGCTCACAGAGGCAGTGAAGGCAGTTTATCAAGCGGTGACAGCTATCGCCACTTACGCAAGTGTTCTGGCCTTCAGCACACATCACAGATGGGAACACAGGAACTTACAGAACTTTTGCAACCTTTACAAAAACAGTCACTCCACAGAGCAAAGCACAAGCCGGGGGAGACGGAGGGTACTTGTTAAACCCGTTCTTACCTCTGTTCTGGGATGAGAGGGGCACTCTGGAGCCCTGCCTTTGAAGGCTTTGGCTTTGTAAATAGTGACGCCAGAGCCCCACCTGCCTCCAGGCCTTGGAGTGAGCCAGCCTGAGAAACTTGTTTTTCTTTTTACCTCTCCTGCTTCACCAGAGGGTAGAACCCAAACTTGCATCAGAGAAATTGTGTCTCCCAGGACCAGGCTTGGTAGCTCCTGCCTATAATCCCAGCACTTCGGGAGGTCAAGATGGGAGGATTACTTGAGGCCAGGAGTTTGGGACCAGCCTAAGCAACATAGTGAGACCTTGTCCCTATTTTTTAAAAATACATTTATTTATTTATTTATTTATTTATTTATTTTATTTATTTATTTTTGAGACAGAGTCTTGCTCTGTCATCCAGGCTAGAATGCAGTGGCGAGATCTTGGCTCACTTCAACCTCCACTTCCCGGGTTCAAGCAATTATCCTGCCCAGTCTCCTGGGTAGCTGGGATTACAGGCACCTGCCACTGCACCTGGCTAATTTTTGTATTGTTAAGAGGTGGGGTTTCACCATGTTGGCCAGGCTGGTCTCGAACTCCTGACCTCGTGATCCACCCACCTCAGCCTCCAAAAGTGCTGGGGTTACAGGCGTGAGCCACCATGCCCAGCCAAAAAAAAGATTTTTAAAAAAGAAAAAATCTGTCACCCAGGAGCTAGGAATTGGGACAGAGATTCTGGCTAGGGAGGCGTGGGTGCAGAAGCTGGAAAGTTATGTTGATTCAGAGGTGAAGGCACCATCATACCCACCACTGTACCCAAGCATAACAGATGTGGAGGATTACATTACATGTAAAATGCAGAGGTATCTATCCCTTCAACACACTCAAACTCTTTAAAGCAAGAAATATGAAATATTCATTCTACTGAATTATGATTTTTTTTTTTTTTTTGACACAGAGTTTCGCTCTTGTTGCCCAGGCTGGAGTACAATGGCAGGATCTCGGCTCATCACAACTTCTGCCTCCTGGGTTCAAGCAATTCTCCTGCCTTGACGTCCCAAGTTGAGTAGCTGGGATTACAGGCATGCACCACATCTGGCTAATTTTGTTATCTTTAATAAAGAAGGGGCTTCTGCATGTTGGTCAGGCTAGTCTCAAACTCCCGACCTCAGGTAATCCACTCGCCTCAGCCTCCCAGAGTGTTGGGATTACATGCATCAGCCACCACGCCTGCCAACTTTTGTTTTTTGAGACAAGATCTCATTCTGTCTCTTAGGCTGGAGTGCAGTGGCATGATCACAGCTCACTGAAATCTGAGCTCCTGGGCTCACACTATCCTCCTGCTTCAGCTGCCCAAGTAGCTGGGACTACAGGTGCATACTACTGTGCCCTGCTAATTTTAAAAAAAAGGTCTGTAGAGATGAGGTCTCACTGTGTTGCCAGGCTGGTCTGGAACTCCTGGGTTCAAGTGGTCTTGCCACATCAGCCTTCCAAAGTGCTTGGAGTTACAGGCACCATGCCCAGGTCAGGCTAAGATTTTTCACTTCACATGTGAACCAATTTCTCAAGGTCATATAGTAACTCACTAGAAAATCCAGCTGGAACTTGGATTTGTCAAATCCAAAGTTAGCTTCTACCCCATGAATGAGAATGCTTTCTGCCTTGGAGTCCCACATATACATAGCTTCAGTTACCAGATAACGTGAACATCAGCGTCTGACAGTGCTGGGTGCTGAGCGGTGTTGTGAAGATCCAGGGGATCATCAAAACAGCCGGCATTCGGCAGAGAATTGCCAGCCCCTGAAATCACTGCACCCAGCAGACCTTCAGAATTATGAGTATTTTAGGTGATGATTGTTATCTTCAGCTCTATTTTTAGCTTACCCATCCTACAAAAGCATTTGCAAGAACAGAGAAAATCTCTGCAACAAAATCAATTAAATGTGAACTGCTCACCTGGTATCTCGGAGACAGAAACAGTACAATTTCTCAGGTTGCACTCTTTAAAAAATTTCTGGAAAGTAACAAATGTTACCTCTCCATAGTATAATACTTAACACCCTTTGTAACTGGAACATTCCTCAAGGTCTGCAAATCAAATCATTAGCATTTCGTCTTTTCAGGGATGAAGCTGCTGAGAAGCTGAAAATACAGGACTTGGGTTTCCTTGACATCAGATTTTTTTTTTTTTTTTTTTTAGATGGAGTTCTGCTCTGTCGCCCAGGCTGGAGTACAACAGTGGAATCTTGGCTCACTGCAACCTCCGCCTCCCCAGTTCAAACGATTCTCCCACCTCAGCCTCCGGAGTAGCTGGGATTACAGGCATGCACCACCACACCTAGCTAATTTTTGTATTTTTTAGTAGAGACAGGGTTTCCCCATGTTGGTCAGGATGGTCTCGATCTCCTGACCTTGCGATCCACCTGTCTCGGCCTCCCAAAGTGCTGGGATTACAGGCCTGAGCCACCGCACCTGCCAGGAAGAATTATGATGATTATTTCTAAGTGTGCTGATCCCCTGTCTTGCCACCCCCTAGCAGCACACAGCTATGTGCCGGCGGGGAAAGACAGCACTCTGGTGGGAGCTGGAAATTCCTGGCGGTGGTCTTTTGAGGTATGCAGGAGCAAGGAGACCATGGTTAGCCTTCTACAGGCATTGGATGCTTTCTTTCCTAAAAAAAAAAAAAAAAGTAACAATCTGATCGGGCTTTAGTTTCCAGGCAACCGTGTTGCACTGAGTCCCATGTTTGGCAGTTCTTTGATGCGTGAGTCATATTTATGGTGAACCGCAGCAACCTCATGCAGACAAACGCAGACCCAAACCGAGGAGACCTCCGCAGCTTTCTTAACCTTTTCTGTGCCAGGGACCCCTTTCCCAGTCTGGAGAAGTTTATGAACCTCTTCTAAAAATAATGTTTCCAGATACATTAAAAATGAAATACATAGAATTACAAAGCAAGCAAATCATATCAAATATTTTATTTTTATTATTTTGTTTTCATTTTTTGAGATAGGTTCTTGCTCTGTCGCCCCAGCTGGAGTACAGTGGCACAAGTCTAGCTTACCGTAACCTCAAATTCTTGGGCTCAAAGAATCCTCCTGCCTCAGCCTCTTGAGTAAGTAATGCTACAGGTGTCCAACACCATGCCAGGCTAGTTTTTTATTTTCATTTTTAAATTTTTCTTTAAAATGTTTTATGGGCACATAGTATGTGTATATATTTATGGAATACATGAGATATTTTGGTACAGGCATGCAATGTGTAATAATTATATCAGGTAAATGGGGTATCCCTTTGTGTCAAAAACAATACTTTTTTTCTTTCTCTTTCTCTTCTCTTTCTTTTTTTTTTTGAGACAGTCTCACTCTGTCACCCTGGCTGGAGCGCAGTGGCGTGATCTCAGCTCACTGCAACCTCCACCTCCTGGGATCAAGTAATGTGTATGGTACATATACATTGTGTATATGTCCATTGTGTATACATACATTGTGTATACGGACATTGTGTATACGGACATCGTGTATATGTACCACATTTTCTTTATTCATTCACCTGTATGGACACTTAGGCTGCTTCTAAACTGTGCTGCAGTAAACAGGGGAGTGGATATCTCTTTGATACACTGATTTCCTTTCTTTTGTGTATATACCTAGCACTGGGATTGCTGGATAGTTTGGTAGCTCTAGTGTTGTTTTTTCGAGGAATCTCCGAACTGTTCTCCACAGTGGTTGTACTAATTCACACTCCCACCGATAGTGTTTGAGGGCTCCCTCTTCTCCACATCCTTGCCAGCATTTGTTATTCCCTGCCTTTTGGATAAAAGCCACTTTAACTGGAATGTGATATCTCATTATAGTTCTAATTTGCATTTCTCTGATGAACAATGATATTGAATACCTTTTCATGTACCTGTCTGACATTTGTCTGTCTTCTTTTGAGAAATGTCTATTCAGATCTTTTGCCTATTTTCAAAATTGGCTTACTAGATATTTTCCTATGAGGTTTTGAATTTGGTTTTTTTTTGGGGGGGGGATGGGTTTGTTTAGTTGGTTTGGTTTTATTTTGAGAAAAGGTCTCTATCTGTCACCCAAACTGGAGTGCAGTGGTGCAATCTCGGCTCACTGCAACCTCCGCCTCCTGGGCTCAAGCAATCCTCCCACCTCAGCTTCCTGAGTAGCTGGGACTACAGGCACATGCCACCATGCATGCCTGGCTAATTTTTATATTTTTTTGTAGAGACGGAATTTGGTCATGCTGTTCAGACTGGTCTCAATCTCCTGGAATCAAGCCATCCACCCACCTCAGTCTCCAAAAGTGCGGAGTTACATTTATGAGCCACCATGCCTGGCTTTTCCTGCAGGGTTGTTTGAGCTCTTTATATATTCTGGTTATTCCCTTTTTAGATGGATAGTTTGCAAATATTTTCTCCCATTTGGTGGATTGTCTCTTCACTTTGTTGTTTTTCTTTTTCTTTCTTTTTTTTTTTCCCAGTTTGATGTCCTAGAGAGTTTTCACATTGTTTTCTTGTAGTAGTTTCATAGTTTGAGGTCTAAGATACAAATATTTAAGCCACTTTGTTTCTTTTTCTTTTTCTTTTCTTTTTTTCAGGCAGAGTCTTGCTCTTTCGCCCAGGCTGGTGTGCAATCTCAGATCTTGGCTCACTGCAACCTCTACCTCCCGGGTTTAAGCAATTCTCCTGCCTCAGCTTCCCAAGTAGCTGGAATTACAGTTGTGCACCACCACACCTGGCTAATTTTTGTGTTTTTAGTAGATACATGGTTTCCTCATGTTGACCAGGCTGGTCTTGAACTCCTGACCTCAGGTGATCTGCCCACCTTGGCCTCCCAAAGTGCTGGGATTACAGGCGTGAGCCACCATGCCCGGCCTTGGTAGTACTTTGATGAGGATTTTTGTATCAATTTTCATCAGGGATACTGGCCTGTAGTTTTCTTCTTTTTTTTCTTTATTTTGATGTTTGTTTTTGACAGCAGGAAAATACTAGCCTCATAGAATGTGTTTGGAAGGATTCTCTCAATCTAATTTTCAGAATACTTTGAGTAGGACTGGTAATACTTTTTCCTTAAATGTTTGGTAGATTTCGACAATGAAGTCATGAGGTCCCAGGCTTGGCTTTGCTGGGAAACTTTTTATTGTGGCTTTAGTGTCATTACTTGTTTTTGATTTATTCAGGATTTTGAATGTCTTCACGGTTCAATCTTGGCAGGTTGTATGTGTCTAGGTATGTATCCATTTCTTCTAGATTTTCCCGTTTATTGACATACAGCTGCTCACAGTCGCCTCTGATGATCCTTTGAATTTCTGTGGTGTCGGTTGTAATGTCTCCTTTTTAATCTCTGATTTCATTTATTTGTATCTTCTCTCTTTTTTTTAGTCTGGCTAAAGGTTGGTCATTTTTGTTTATCTTGTCAAAAAGCAAACTTTTCATTTCATAGATCTTTTGTATTGTTTTCTTCACTTTTATTTATTTCTGCTTTTTTTTTTTTTTTTTTTTTTTTTTTAGACAGTCTCACTTTGTTTTCCAGGATGGAGTGTGTTGGCACACTCACAGCTCACTGCAGCCTTAACCTCCTGGACTCAAGTGATCCTCCCATCTCAGCCTCTCAATTGTCTGGGACTACAGACATATGCCACCATGCTTGGCTTAGTTTGTTAAATTTCTTTGTACAAACAGGGTCTCAGTGTGTTCCCCTGGTTGGTCTCGAGTTCCTGGGCTCAAACCATCCTTTTGCCTCGGCCTCCCAAAGTGCTGAGATTATAGGCCTGAGTCCCTGTACCTTGCCTGCTGTGATCTTTACTATATTTTTTCTTCTACTAATTTTAGGTTTGGTTTGCTCTTGCTTTTTTAATTTTTTAAGATGCATTGTTAGATTATTCAAGTTTTTTCTCTTTTTGGATGTAGGTGCTTACAGCTATAAACTTCTCTGTTGGTGCTGTAGCCGTTAGTTTTGGTATGTTGTGTTTCCATTATCATTTGTTAAAAAAAATTTTCAATGTCCTTCTAAATTTCTTCATTGGTCCACTGGTCATTCCAGATCATACTGTTTAATTTCCATATGTTTGTATGCTTTCTAAAATTTCTCGTTATTGATTTCTAGTGTTACTCCATTGTGGTCAGAGAAAATATTTTATATTATTTCAATTTTTTTTTTTTTGAGACAGAGTCTCAGTCTGTTGCCAGGCTGGAGTGCAGAGGGGCACAATCTCACTGCAACCTCCACCTCCCGGGTTCAAGCAATTCTCCTGCCTCACCCTCCCAAGTAACTAGGATTACAGGCACGCACCACCACATTCAGCTAATTTTTATATTTTTAGTAGAGACGGGGTTTCACCATGTTGGTCAGGCTGATCTCGAACTCCTGACTTCAAGTGATCCACCCACCTCAGCCTCCCAAAGTCCTGGGATTACAGATGTGAGCCACCACACCTGGCTGGGTCTTATTTTTTTATCCATTCAGCTACTCTGTCTTTTCCTTGGAGAGGCGTGTCACTTACAATCAGTGTATTGGTAAGTAGGATTTTCTCCTATCATTCTGTTATTTGTTTTGTGGTTGTTTTCTGCTTTTCTCTTGCTTCTTCCCTTCCTTTTAGTGAAAGTGATTTCCTCTGGTAGCATGATTTAATTTCTTGCTTTTTATTTTTTGTGTATCTAATTTTTTTGTTTTGTTTTGTTGTTGTGTGTTTGTTTTGCTTTGTTTTTGAAACCAGGTCTCGTTCTGTCACTCAGGCTGGAGTGCAGTGGTGCAACCAGGCTCACAGCAACCTCAGCCCCCTTCTCTGTGTTATCCTGAATTTCTTCGAGTTTCCTCAAAACAGCTATTTTGAATTCTCTGTCCAAAAAATATCTCTGCTTCTTTGGGATTGGTTTCTGGTTCCTATTTAGTTCATTTGGTGAGGGCATGTTTTCCTGCATAGTCGTGATGCTTGTGAGTGTTCACTGATGGTTGAGCATTGAAGAGTTAGTATTATAATCTTCACAGTCTGGGCTTGTTTGTACCTGGGCTTCTCAGGAAGGCTTTGTGAGTATTAGATGGGACTTGGGTGTTGTGATCTAAGCTTTTGGTCACTACAGGCACATCTGGCTTAGGGGCTCCCCAAGCCCAGTAACACTGCAGTTACTCTTAGAGGTAACCACAGACTCTTAGAGGTACTGCCTTGGTGGTATTGGATAAGATCTGGAAGAATTATCTGGATTACCATGCAGAGATTCTTGTTCTCTTTCCTTATTTTTCTCCCAAACAGAGTCTCTGTCTCTGTGCTGAGCTGCCTGGAGCTGTGGAGGTGGTGATACAAGCACGCCGGCTGGAGTGCAGTGGCATAATCTTGGCTCACTACAACCTCCGCCTCCCAGGTTCATGTGATTCTCCTGCCTCACCCTCCTGAGTAGCTGAGATTACAGGTGCCCGCCACCATGCCCAACTGATTTTTGTATTTTTAGTAGAGATGGGGTTTTGTCATGTTGGCCAGGCTGGTCTCAAACTCCTGACCTCATGAGCCGCCCACCTCAGCCTCCCAAAGTGCTGGGATTGCAGGTGTGAGCCACCGTACCCGGCCAAACAATTCAAGGTTCTAAATAACTTAGAAAAGATTCCCCTGCAGGCATGATGCAAGACAAACGCACTTACTATTTATTGCTGGGTCATCTCGAGCCCTTCATCCCTTGCCTGAGCAGAGCCTCAGCTGTACCAGTGGTGGCATGTACAGATGTCCTGGTAAGACTTAACACAGAAGATGAGAGAATGACAATGGCAGAGGAAGGCGGGGCGTGGGGGATGGAGAGAGAAACACAAACATCCAGACTAGAAAGCACCTTTAGCCTTCACCTCCCGCCACCTCCGATTCCAGGCAGGACGTGGAATCCAGAGAGGCGCTGCCTCCCTCACGGCCTTCCCCCTTTCCTCTATTCCTGTGACCAACTGGAGATCTGTGGTGCTTGAGGTTTTTGCAGGTTCACCTTTTAATCTCCCTTCCCATTGCCCCTCCTAATCCCAAACATTCACACTTCAGCCTGAGTGCTTCGTTCTAACAGATGGTCTCCTTTGCTCCTCCAGTGTATCCTGCACATAGCTATCAGGCAAGGCTTCTTGATGTGAGTTTCCATGTGTCCCTTTCTGCTCGAGGAACGTCCTGGGGAATCTCCATTATCGCTGGTCCCACAGTCCACGTCTCTGTCTGGCTTTCAGGGTCCTTCATAATTTCACTCCATTCTCCCAACCAGGTTTCTTTCCCATCAGTACCCACACTCACACTCCTTCTTGCCACACTCACGACATTGTTGATGCTGTGTCCTCACCCTGAACTGATCTTTTCCCACCGCTCAGCCAAACCAAATTCAACCCATCCCACAAGACCCACCTGGAGACCCATTTCCCCTGGCTAAGCAGAGCTGACCTGGCACTATTCTCAAGCCCCAATGCATATACATTACCATGCAGCCTGGCTCTGAAGTACTTTCCAACTATTTCGTGCTTAGCAATCATCTCTCCATGGACTCTAAATGCCCTGAGAATAGGAATCATCTTATGTTCTCCTAGATCTCCCTAGGCATGTTTCCTAATGCTGAGCAATAGAAATCATGTTCTCACTCAAGGTATAATGAGAAGAGGAAATTGTTTATTTTGTTAGATCTCTTTGGGAAAGCGCTGTGTGTGCCTGGAAGCAGCGCACTGACAAGCTTGGTAAGAATGAGCCTGCCCAGGGCATTCTTAAGCAACAAGAGACGTTTGCTGAATTATTTGCCATAAGGTCAGGAGAGTGATTTATGGAGCTTCTGAGAAAAAGGGAAAGCAAAAAGAGAATGAGAAATGAGACAGGGATGCTGTACATTGTATTAAAATGAGATGCCCCTACCCCCAAACCCTCGGTAAAATTCTATTAAAATGCAAAAAAGGCCAGGCACGGTGGCTCAAGCCTGTAATCCCAGCACTTTGGGAGGCCGAGGTGGGTGGATCACGAGCTCAAGAGATCGAGACCATCCTGGTCAACATGGTGAAACCCCATCTCTACTAAAAATACAAAAAATTAGCTGGGCTTGGTGGTGCGTGCCTGTAATCCCAGCTACTCAGGAGGCTGAGGCTGGAGAATTGCCTGAACCCAGGAGGCGGAGGTTGCGGTGAGCTGAGATCGCGCCACTGCACTCCAGCCTGGGTAACAAGAGTGAAACTCCATCTCAAAAATAAATAAATAAATAAATAAATAAATAAATAAATAAAAATAAAAATAAAATGCAAAAAAACAGCTGTCTGGGTAAATTTCTGGTGGAAGCCAGTGAGGGGGCCAAGATTTCTGTGGAGGGTAATGTGAGGTTTTGAGATAGATGCAGGCAGGAGTCAGGTAGACAGGGAAACCTGGACCAGCATTTGGATTATACTTCAATATGTGATTCATCAACGGGCCTGTGCGGAGAATTATCACGGAAATGCGTCTGTTGACTCACTGGCTCCAGATGTATATTTCTCCTGCCTCCTCCATCTCATGACTATCTATTTCAGGAAGTATTAAAGTAAAGGCCACATCGGGCTCTGTAGCATAACAGGTATCCACAAAGTCTTTATTCATAAAATCCACTTAAAAATTTTTTTGGAACGGTGAGTGTGTTCGATTCTTAGCCCACCATAAAGTTAGGTAAATTATCCATTCAGTGAGCATGCATCTGGCTATCAGCTTGGATTTAGGTGGTTGCTTTAGGTATACTCATGGTATAGGTGGAATTTGACACTTGCTGGTTCAGTCATTTATAATTGTCCAAATTTGAGGAGACATGAACTATGCCATCTCAGCTAGATTGAAAATGGAACCCATGGTCCTCTAGATGCTTCCATTTCACTAGTACTATGGTCCTGGAGAAAATTAATGTTTCATTTAAAAGACAGGAAAGATGCTTGGTAAGTGATCCACATGCCACAGGTGCTCAGTTCAAGCCTGCTAATGAATGAAGACTTTGTTCATTAGGTAAAAATGCAAAAGCAGCCACGTTATGTATTAGTGTTCCCAGAGACACAGAACTAATAGGGAACGAACATAGATAGAGATGTCTTAGTCCATTTGTTTGTTGCTTGTAACAGAATACCTCAAACTGGGTAATTTATTTTGATGTATTTACCTATTTTGAGATGGATTCTCACTCTGTCACCCAGTCTGGAGTGCAGTGGCACAATCTTGGCTTATCGTAACCGCTGCTGCTCGGGTTCAAGCCTATTCTCCTGCCTCAGCCTCCCGAGTAGCTGGAATTACAGGTGCCTGCCATCATGCCTGGCTAATTTTTGTAGTTTTAGTAGAGACAGGGTTTCACCATCTTGGCCAGCCTGGTCTTGAACTCCTGACTTTGTGATCCACCAACCTCAGCCTTCCAAAGTGCTGGGATTACAGGTGTCAGCCACCGTGCCCAGCCTATTTCTTTTATTTGTATTTATTTTATTTATTTATCTTTTTTTTTTTTTTTTGAGACGGAGTTTCGCTCTTGTTACCCAGGCTGGAGTGCAATGGCGCCATCTCGGCGCACCACAACCTCCGCCTCCTGGGTTCAGGCAATTCTCCTGCCTCAGTCTCCTGAGTAGCTGGGATTACAGGCACGTGCCACCATGCCCAGCTAATTTTTTGTATTTTTTTTTTAGTAGAGACGGGGTTTCACCATGTTGACCAGGATGGTCTCGATCTCTCGACCTCGTGATCCACCCGCCTCGGCCTCCCAAAGTGCTGGGATTACAGGCGTGAGCCGCCGCGCCCGGCCTTTTTTTTTTTTTTTTTAATTAATTTTTTTTTTTTTTTAAAGATGGGGTTTCACTGTATTGGTCAGGCTGGTCTTGACCTCAGGTGATCCGCCTGCCTCAGCCTCCCCAAGTGCTGGGATTACAGGTGTGAGCCACTGCACCTGGCCAATGCATTATTTTTAGTCTTGGAAGGAGCAGCCTTTTGTTATATTTAGGGCTTCAACTGATTAGATAAGGCCCACCATCCAATGGGAAGGGCAATATGCTTTATTCAGTCCACAATTCAAATGTTAATTGCATCCACAAACACCCTTACAGACACACAGAATAAGGTTTAACCAACCGTCTGGGCACCCTGTGGCCCAGTCAAATTGACACATAAAATTAACCATCATGAGGTACAACATTGTCTTCCAATTACATAAAATATAAACTCAGGCAAAATTAATACATTCTGTAACAACTAAAGTCAAGAGAGTGTCTGCTCTGGAGAGAAAGAGAGGAGCTTGAGGGGTCTTCTGGCTAATGGTCATATCTTATTTTCTGATTTGATGTTGGTTATACAGATGTGTTCACCTGTATAACCTGAAAATGTATTGAGCTGTCCACTAGGAATGTATGCCCTTTTCTCAATGTATGCTATGCTTCAATTCAACATTATTTATTTGTTTGTTTGTTTATTGAGACAGAGTCTTGCTCTGTCACCCAGGCTGGAGTGCAGTAGTGCGCTCTCAGCCCACTGCAACCTCCACCTCCTGAGTTCAAGTGATTCTCCTGCGTCAGTCTCCCAAGTAGCTGCGATTACAGGCGTGTGCCACACACCCAGGTAATTTTTGTAATTTTAGTAGAGACGGGGGTTTCACCATGTTGCCCAGGCTGGTCTCAACTTGTGGCCTCAAGCAATCCGCCCACCTCAGCCTCCAAAACCGCTGGGATTACAGGTGTCAGCCAGCATGCCCAGCAGCTCAACATGTTTTGTTGGGGGTAATGGGAGGGGGCATGTGGTCTCCTAGAAGCATCCACTCAAATGTCTTAGAAGATACTGCTAGAGGGCTGGGCACGGTGGCTCAAGCCACTTTGGGAGGCCGAGACGGGTGGATCACGAGGTCAAGAGATCGAGACCATCCTGGTCAACATGGTGAAACCCCGTCTCTACTAAAAATACAAAAAATTAGCTGGGCATGGTGGTGCGTGCCTGTAATCCCAGCTACTCAGGAGGCTGAGGCAGGAGAATTGCCTGAACCCAGGAGGCGGAGGTTGCGGTGAGCCGAGATCGCGCCATTGCACTCCAGCCTGGGTAACAAGAGTGAAACTCTCTCTCAAAAAAAAAAAAAAAAAAAAAAAAAATCTGTATATGACGCTCACGCCTGTAATCTTGCACTTTGGAAGGCCAAGGCAAAAGGATTTCTTGAGCCGAGGATTTCAAAACCAGCCTAGGCAACATAGTGAGACATGATCTCTTTATTTTATTTTATTTTATTTTATTTTATTTTCTTCCTCTAACATGCTCATAGGAAACAAATAAGACATGATCTCTACAAAACATTATTAACAAAAAATTACCCGGGGCTGGGCATGGTGACTCACACTTGTAATCCCAGCAATGTGGGAAGCCAAGGCAGGCAGAACAGGAGGTCAGCAGTTTGAGACCACCCTAGCCTCTATGGTGAAACCCCGTCTCTACTAAAAATACAAAAAATTAGCTGGGCATGGTGGCACATGCCTGTAACCCCAGCTACTCAGGAGGCTGAGGCAGGAGAATTGCCTGAACCCAGGAGGCGGAGGTTGCGGTGAGCCGAGATCGCGCCATTGCACTCCAGCCTGGATAACAAGAGCGAAACTCCGTCTCAAAAAAAAAAAAAAAAAATTAGCCAGGCATGGTGGTGCACACCTGTAGTCTCAGCTACTTGGGTGCATGAGGCGGGAAGATTGCTTGAGCCCAAGAGGTTGAGGCTGCAGCGAGCCAGGTTTGCACCACGGCACTCTAGCCTGGGCAACAGAGTGAGACTCTGTCTCAAAAAAAAAAAAAAAAAAAAAAAAGGCCGGGCACAGTGGCTCATGCCTGTAATCTCAGCACTTTGGGAGGCCAAGGTAGGCAGATCAGGAGGTCAGGAGTTCGAGACCAGCCTGGCTAACATAGTGAAACCCTGTCCCTACTAAAAATACAAAAATTAGCCAGGCACAGTGGCATGTGCCTATAGTCCCAGCTACTCAGGAGGCTGAGGCAGGAGAATCACTTGAACGGTGGAGGTTGTGGTGAGCTGAGATCATGCCACTGCACTCCAGCCTAGACAAAAGAGCAAGGCTCCATCTCAAAAAAAAAGAAAAAAAAATAGGCAAAATGCCTAAACCACTGTAGTTACTCAGGTAAATAATATACATTCATGGGCCGGGCACGGTGGCTCAAACCTGTAATCCCAGCACTTTGGGAGGCCGAGGCGGGAGGATCAGAAGGTCAAGAGATCGAGACCATCCTGGTCAACATGGTGAAACCCCATCTCTACTAAAGATACAAAAAATTAGCTGGGCATGGTGGCACGTGCCTGTAATCCCAGCTACTCAGGAGGCTGAGGCAGGAGAATTGCGTGAACCCAGGAGGCGGAGGTTGCGGTGAGCCGAGATCGTGCCATTGCACTCCAGCCTGGGTAACAAGGGCGAAACTCCGTCTCAAAAAAAGAAAAGAAAAAAAATAATAATAATAATAATAATATACATTCATCATCATCATCACTTCAGTATCCTATGAAGTCAGTGTAGACCTGGCCTGATGAAGTCAGAGTGGTGGAACTCAGAAAGCACATACACACCTGGATTCTGTGGGAAGCGTGCAGCTTTACGTTCTACAGGAGACATTTAAATAGAATCTAGATAACGTTCAAATCATCAACATGTTTTGAATTTCCCAGATTAGAATATTTGTGATTATGTGAGCTTGACATCAATGAAATGAAATAAATAAAATGTTTGTTTCTTTTATTTGAGACATGGCCTCACCTGTTGCCCAAGCTGGAGTGCAATGGCACCGTTACAGCTCACTGCAGCCTTGACCTCCCAGGCTCAAGTGATCCTCCTACCTCAGCCTCCTGAGTAGCTGGGACCCCAGGCACGCACCACTATGCCCAGCTAACTTTCTGTGTATTTTGTGAAGATGAGATTCTTGCTCCGTTGCCCAGGCTGGTCTCAAACTCCCAGGCTCAGATGGTCCTCCCACCTCAGCCTCCCAAGATGTAGGCCTCCACACCCAGCCATTCTAATAACTTCAGTGTGGCCAGCTCGATGTTTTTATTATACCTGATTGATCTTTTGGATGACATGAGTGGATGGTAGAAAAGAGATTACTTAATTGTGTTTCGATGAACTGGTAGATTTTTTTAATTTTGGAAAATATAATTCACAAAACATAATTCAAAAATATCTAATAAATATGTTTTAGAATGGCTATTGATAATGAAGAAATCTTACAGGTGAGGGTGTTTCACACTGATTTTTATTGCTGACCTTAGAAAAATTAATTTCTGAACAGGAGCGGTGTCTCACACCTGTAATCCTAGCAGTTTGGGAGGCCGAGGCGGGTGGAACACTTGAGGTCAGGAGTTTGGGACCAGCCTGGCCAACATGGTGAAATCCTGTCTCTACTAAAAATGCAAAAATTAGCTGGGTGTGGTCATGCATGCCAGTAATTTCAGTGACTTGGGAGGCTAAGGCAGGAGAATGGCTTGAACCCGGGAGGTGGAGGTTGCAATGAGCCGAGATTACATGCCACTCCACTCTAGCCTGGGCAACAGAGCAAGACTCCATCTCAAAAGAAAAAGAAAAAAAATTAATTTCTGGCCCGGTGCAGTGGCTTACCCCTGTGATCTCAGCACTTTTGGAGACTGAAGCAAGAGGATTGCTTAAAGCCAAGAGTTCAAGACGAGCCTGGGCAACGAAGTGACACTTTTGTCTCCACAAAAATATAAATAAATCAACAAACAAGCAAATCAGGTGTAGTGGTGTGTGCCTGGAGCCCCAGCTACTCAGGAGGCTAAGGCAGGGGGACTGCTTGTGCCTGGGAGTTTGAGGTTGCAGTGAGCTATGATCACACCTCTGTACTTCAGCCTGGGCGACAGTGAAACCCAGTTTCTTAAAAAAATTAATCACAAAAGAAATTAATTTCCTTCACAGTAGTTTACCAAGTGTGACAGCAAAAATACTGAGGTTAACAAGCATTTTGGAAACATGATTCCTGAATAAAGTAAATAGATGTTTTTTTCTCTGCAGTTGGAGAGAAACTTTCTCTTTCTGAAATTATCATATCAGATAAACCCAAGGTATAAGCTGAAATAAAAATAATTATGTAATCTCTCTTCTTCATCTTATTTCCTTTTTAAGGAATATAAACTATTGGTAATATACTAGTGAGAATTCTAATATGTGAGTCATAGCCTGTGAATCATGGTAACGCATCAGAAGGCTCTGATTGGGAAAACTGAATTATAGTCCTCTTCCTGCACTAAAATAATAACCTCCTACCACAGGGCCTCAAAGAAAAACATGGTTTTCCAGCAATGAACTTTAACTTCTTTTCTTTATTTTTTCCTGGTTTGATTTTTATGGGAATCTGGTCTAGGATGGCTGGCTCCTCTAAGACTTACATTATTTAGAGTTGCCTTCCACACAGGGTATAATTCTTGTGCTCTCTGTCTCTCTGTCTCTCCCCCTCTCACTCTCTCTCTCTCTCCTCCTCTCTCTCTCTCTCTCTCTCCTCTGTCTCTCTCTCTCCTCTCTCTCTCCTCTTTCTCTCTCTCTCCTCTCTGTCTCTCTCTCTCCTCTCTCCTCTCTGTCTCTCTCTCTCCTCTCTCCTCTCTGTCTCTCTCTCTCTTCTCCCTGTCTCCTCTTTCTCTCTCTCTCTCTCTCTCTCTCTCTCTCTCTCTCTCTCTCTCGCTCTCGCTCTCGCTCTCCCCCTCCCTCCCTCCCCTCTCATCTTTCTTGTACTCATTTGCTGTTATTTCTACAAAGATAAGACAATAACAGGTAACCTGTTTTTTCAGCTTGCAGTTTACAAAGCACTTTCATAAATATCTCATTTGAGCATCTTAGTGGCTTTATAGAAAAACATAAATTGTTACTCATTTCTACAGATCAGAAAACCTAGGCCCAAGAGAGGTAACTGACTTCCCAAAGTGCTAAGCCTCTTTATACCAAGTCAAGTAAATGAAGACACCACCCTGCAGTTACCACAGCAGGAAGGTGGAGGGTGGGTGGTCAAATGCGAACAGTGAGAGCAGCTAGAGTTTCTTTCACGGCAAAGAGCACAGTCACCTACAGAGACGGGGGTACCACGCGGGAGACAGCACAGCTGACTCCCAGGCGGTCTGCAGATTCCCAGGGAGGGACAGCTGGGGGACACCCATGCAAACTGAGCTTCCAGCAGACACAAGCAGCTCGCCTCAGCTGGTCTAAGGGGTGGTGGCCAGCGGGGTTACACCTTTCCACCCTGCCCCCGAAACACACCCTCCTCAGACACACTCCTCTGTGCTCCCCACCCACAGGTTACCAGCATAAAACAAACCCAGCAAACTCCTGTGAATTCGAGTACAGGGCTGTGGTTTCATCAGGTGAGAACCTCAAAGCGAGAGAGAGGTAAGGAAGTCGGGGTATGAGCAGATGAACGACCCCAGTGATTGGATGGGGGGGGGGGCCGGGACGGTGAGCAGGTGGTGAGGTCTCTGCAGGCAGGACTGTGGTCTTGGGGGCTCACAGGTTGCTGGAATTGGGGTGCTGAGGGAGTCAGCTGGACGGATGGAGGACACGGTTGGGGTGGTTGGAGAGCGGGCCCCTCCCATCTCTAGAAGCTGGTTTTCTAGGCATTGTGTCCTTTCGTGGGCCCGTGTTTCCAGCCTGGCTGTGGCTTCAAGGCTGCACACTCCCACAAGATGTCTCATCGTGCAATCACTCGTTCACTCAAGAGCCATTCGCCGACTGCCTATGGTTACGCTGGCATCCCCGTGAAGAGTCAGAATTACAAACCGGGTGCTCAACGTAAGCCAGGTTTTTTGCTTTGCCCTCTCCCGTTTCTCTCATCTGTCGTCCTTCTTCTCCTTTATGCCCCAGTGGCACCTGTGGGGTCCCTCCCCCAAGCAAAGTTGCATGACACTCACTGGAGGCTCCCCGGGGGGCAGACGTGCCCACAGGAGCACCAGTCAGTGGAGCCTGGGCAACTTCCCAGGCTCAGAACCTCCTCCCCTCCCGCCTCAGCCACCCAGAGTCATACCCTTCACCTCATCACCGTCCAGACCTACAGCCCTACCCCGCCCTCCAACCGCCCCGACCACGTCCTCCATCCGTCCAGCTGACTCCCTCAGCACCCCAATTCCAGCGACCCTGTGAGCCCCCAAGACCACAGTCCTGCCTGCAGAGACCTCATCAGCTTCTCAGGTTCCCACCCGATGAAACCACAACCCTGGTTAAACGGAACTCCCCGCCCGCTCTGAGCCTGCACCGCCCCACGGCTGCAAAAAACCTCCCATCAGTCAGTCTCTGTCCCCCTTTCCCTTGCTGATGGAATCGGGCGGGCTCCGGACGGTGCCCACGAACACACTCTACTTCTCCGGCCTCTCCGGCCTCTCACTGTCCCAGGTGAGGATTTCCGACCTTCTCTTCTCTCCCCACACCTTCAGCGCCTCCTCCCCTCCTCCCTCTCAGCAACTTTGCTTCCCATGTCGCCGAGAACATGGCATCCATCAGAGAAGAGCTCCTGGGTGCCCTCACCCGTGCGTCCACCCACCTCCCTGGGCCCGTGTCCGAGTGCCCAACCTTCTCCCCGTGGCGTGGGCGAGCGGCCCTGCCCCGCCAGCCCCTCCGTGGGACGGGATCCCAGCTCCTCTCGCCCACGTGTTGCTCCTGCAGCTCTGTTTTCTCCCGCCTGCTCCTCCACGTTTTCCTTCTCAATTGAATTGGTCCCATCAGCTCATAAACATACTGAATTTCTCCCATCTTAAGGAAAAAAAAAAAAAAAAGCTCCCTTCCCTTCCCCCTCCAGCATCCACTCCATCTCTCTTACTTCTTTTACAATAAAACTCCTTGAAAGAATTGAGGCCGAATGCAGTGGCTCACACCTGCACTTGCAGCACATTGGGAGGCCGAGGTGGACAGATCACAAGGGCAGGAGTTCAAGACCAGCCTGGCCAATATAGTGAAACCTGTCTCTACTAAAAATACAAAAACTAGCCGGGCGCGGTGGTGGGCGCGGTAATCCTAGCGACTCGGGAGGCTGAGACAGAAGAATCGCTTGAACCTGGGAGGCAGAGGTTGCAATGAGCCAACATCACACCACCGCACTCCAGCCTGGGCGACAGAGCAAGACACCATCTTAAAAAAATAATAATAGGGGCCAGGCACGGTGGCTCAAGCCTGTAATCCCAGCACTTTGGGAGGCCGAGGCGGGTGGATCACATGGTCAAGAGATCGAGACCATCCTGGTCAACATGGTGAAACCCCGTCTCTACTAAAAACACAAAAAATTAGCTGGGCATGGTGGCGCGTGCCTGTAATCCCAGCTACTCAGGAGGCTGAGTCAGGAGAATTGCCTGAACCCAGGAGGCGGAGGTTGCGGTGAGCCGAGATCGCGCCATTGCACTCCAGCCTGGGTAACAAGAGCGAAACTCTGTCTCAAAATAATAATAATAATAATAATAATAATAATAATAATAGGCCGGGCATGGTGGCTCACGCTTGTAATCCAAGCACTTTGGAGGCCAAGGCAGGCGGATCACCTGAGGTCGGGAGTTCAAGACCAGCCTGACCAACATGGTGAAACCCGTCTTTATTTAAAAAAAAGAAAATAATAATAGTAATAATAATGAGTACACTCTTCTTCTACCACCTCTGATTTCTCTCCTCTGGTCCTCACTTGAATTCACCACAACAGAGCCTTTGCCCCCACCACGCCATTAAAAAGTCTTCAGGTTACTGGTCACCTGTCAACCCTCTTCCTGCCTGACCCATCAGTGACGTGAGATGGAGCTGGTGCTCTCTCCTCCTTCAACTGTTCTTCTCTGGGCTTCCAGGACGCTGCCCACTCCTAGTTCTCCTCCTGCCTTTCTAGACACCCTCTCTCAAGCACGTTTGTTGGTTTGGTTGTTGGTTTTGTAACCCAGGGTGGAGAACAATCACAGCTCACTGCAGCCTGGACCCCCGGGCTCAAGTGATCCTCCCACATCCACCTCCCAGGTAGCTGGGACCACAGGTGCCCACCACCACACCTGGCTACATTTCAGATATTTAATAGAGAGGAGGTCTCGCTGTGTTGCCGGGGCTGGCCCAAGTCATCCTCCCCCGTCAGCCTCCCAAAGTGCTGGGATCACAGGCGCGAGCCGCCGCGCCCGGCCTTGCTGGTTCTTCTGCCTGTCCTTGATCTCTTAATTGTCAGCGTGCTCCAGGGCTCAATCTTTGGACATCCCGTTGCATAACTCAATGCTGAGGAAATCTCATCTTGTCTTATGACTTTAAATACTGTGTCTGTGACAGGTGGAGATGGATATGATGATGATTCTCCAATTTTTAATTTTTGGAGACAGAGTCTCGCTGTGTCACCCAGGCTGGAGTGCCATGGCTCACTGCAACCTCCACCTCCTGAGTTCAAGCGTTTCTCCTGCCTCAGCCTCCCAAGTAGCTGGGATTACAGGCACCTGCCATCATGCCAGGCTAATTTTTGTATTTTTGTAGAGATAGGGTTTCACCATGTTGGCCAGGCTGGTCTCAAACTCCTGACCTCAAGTGATCCACCTGCCTCGGCCTCCCAAAGTGCTGGGATTACAAGAGTGAGCCACCGCTCCCAGGCTGATTCTCTAATTTTTATCTTCAGGGAGACCCTTTACCCTGAGCCCCCCACCCGCCTGCCCACTGCCCTGAGATGATGGGCGTCTCCAGCCTCACGGAGCTCCCTGCGCTCAGCGGCCTGTGGCAGTCTTCCCCACTTCACGTCAAGGCAACTTTATTCTAGTTGCTCAGACCAAAGACATTCCTCAACTTCCATTCTCTCCACGCACACAGGTCATTAGGAAGTCTTGCTGGCAATACCTTCGAAATACATCCCAACCCCCACGCCCTAACCTCTCCCCCACTGCTGCCGCCAGCACGCCTCACCTGCATCGCGACAGTAGTGTCCTCACAGGTCCCACGGCTCTGTCCTCCCCCGCCTGCAACCTACTCACCGAAGTTTTCAGAACAATCTGATTAAATTCTGTCACTCCACTCCTTAAAAGCCTTCTCTTTTTTTTTTTTTAGATGGAGTTTCGCTCTTGTTGCTCAGGCTGGAGTGCCATGGCGCAATCTCAACTCACCGCAACCTCCGCCTCCCAGGTTCAAGCAATTCTCCTGCCTCAGCCTCCCAAGCAGCTGGGATTACAGGCATGTGCCACCGCGCCCGGCTAATTTTTTATATTTTTAATAGAGAAAAGGTTTCACCACATTGGTCAGCCAGTCTCAACTCCTGACCTCGTGATCTGCCTGGCTCGGCCTCCCAGAGTGCTGGGATTACAGGCATGAGCCCCTGCGCCCAGCCAAAAGCCTTCTCTAAATGCATCTTCAGTTAAGAGAAAAGCCATAGACCTTAGCGTGGGCCAGCAGCCCCTCCCTGACTTCACCTCTTTTCTCTCTGCTCTTTTCCCTGCTGGCCCCACTCCCTGTGCTGCGGCGACACTGACCCTCTTGAGCACATACCAGGCTTTACAGCTGGTACTTTCCACTGCTCAAAACGGGCCGCTCTAAAAAGGCTATCCCCTCTCCAGCACTTCTTATTCACCCCGCCTGCTGTTTTTTCCTCCTTAGCACGACTGCCACCAAACATACTATACGCAGTTGGGCACAGTGGCTCACGCCTGTAATCCCAGCACTTTGGGAGGCCAAGGCATGCAGATCACTTGAGGTCAGGAGTTCGAGACCAGCCTGGCCAATATGGTGAACTCCTGTCTCTACTAAAAATACAAAAATTGGCCGGGCGTGGAGGCAGGTGCCTGTAATCCTGGCTATTTGAAAGGCTGAGGCAGGAGAATCCCTTGAACCCGGGAGGTGGAGGTTGCAGTGAGCTGAGGCCATGCCATTGCACTCCCGCCTGGGCAACAGAGCAAGACTTTGCCTCAAAAAAACCAAAAAACAAAAACTATATGCTCTACTTACTAACCTTGTCAATTGTCTGTCTCCCTCTAAACACCACTGGGAGTGGGGATTCCTTCTGCTTGGGTCACTGCCGTGTCCCAATGTCAACGGCAGCTCAGAGCAGCCAAGTGGCAGGTGCTCACAAATGTGGGCTATTTCACTGACAGGAAGGTCTAGGCTGAAGCAAATGGGATGATCCCGTAGCCTGTCTTAGCGGCACCTCTGAGGGTGGTTTTCGGAGCCCTCACCCTCAGGTACATCAGACATGACCGCAGTCCGGCCCCTCTCTGACTTCCCTTCCTTCAAGCCCCTGGAGAAACAGCAAAGCCATTAAGAGCGTGCCGAGGCGGCCAGCAGGGCCGGGCAGACCTCAGCCTCCGACACGGGATATTCATGCTGGGAAAAACATTTCATCTCGAAGCCTCAGTTTCCTTTTTTTTTTTTTTTTTTTTTGAGACTGAGTCTCACTCTGTTGGCATTACAGAGTGTTATCCGCTGTGCCTGGGATTACAGGTGTTATCCGCTGTGCCTGGCCTAAACCTCAGTTATTTAACCAGTAAAATGAGAATAATGTTACCTACTTCACAGGACTCCCGGAGGCTTCAATGAAACAGTGTGTATAAGGTACTTAGCACAGTGCCTGACGCAGAGCAGGCACTTGGAGAATGGAAATTATTTGTATTAGTAATAAGAAAAGTTATCGGAAGATGGATGTGGTCGCTCACACCTGTAATCCCAGCCATTCCTAAGGCTGAGCTTGGAGGATTACTTCAGCCCAGGAGTTTCAGACCAGCCTGGGCCACATAACTATACCCCATCTCTAACAATAGGTTAAAAATTAGCTGGGTATGGTGACACGTGCCTGTAGTCCCAGCTACCTGGGAGGCCAAGGCAAGAAAATGGCTTGAGTTCAGGAGTTTGAGGTTACAGTGAGCTATAATCACAGCACTACATTCCAGGCTGGACAACAGAGTGAGGCCCCATTTCTTTTAAAAAGAAAAAAAAAGTTATAGCAGTTGTAGGTTCTTGGCTCTTGGGAAGAAGTTCACAGATGATTTTTTTTCTTCTTTATTTTGCCCTTCTCCTCATTTTTTTTTGTTTGTTTGTTTTTTGTATTTTTAGTAGAGACGCGGTTTTGCCATTTTGGCCAGGCTGGTCTCGAACTCCTGGTCTCAAGTGATCCGCTTACCTCAGCCTCCCAAAGTGCTGGGATTACAGGCGTGAGCCACCACACCCAGCCTTCACTGATGATTTAAGAGCAGCTTGTTTGTGATTGCGAGGACCCAAACTGGTTGCTCACTGTCTCCAAAGAAGCTAACACAGAAGAAATGCGCTACAACATGGGGGAGCCAAGCCAACCTACGGAAGTCTTGTCTGATGATAAGGGACAGCCACGGAGCAGGCTTATCCAAAGAAACTGTGACATCTCATCAGGACAGATCCTTAAAGACTGGCAGATCCTAGGCTGGGCGTGGTGGCTCACACCTGTAATCCCAGCACTTTGGGAGGCTGAGGTGGGTGGATCACCTGAGGTCAGGAGTTCCAGACCAGGTTAGCCAATATGATGAAATCCTGTCTCTACTAAAATTACAAAAATTAGCCAGGTACGGTGGTGCATACCTATAGTCCCAGCTACTCAGGAAGCTGAGGTGGGAGAATCGCTTGCAACCGGGAGGCGGAGGTTTTAGTGAGCCAAGATCACGTCACTGCACTCCAGCCTGGGTGACAGAGCAAGACTGCCTCTCAGAAAAAAAAAGAAGAAAGACTGGCATATCCTGGTGTATTTAGTCATAGACTCCCTGAAGCTTTCTGGTTGACAAGTCTGTGATGGAAACAGCCGCAAAAATGGTGCTTCCGCATGGATGCCTCAAACTCCAGGGGTCAGTGGGGCAACTGTGAACTATCAGGTCTACAATGCAATTGCAAAATAGTGCGAGCCCTCATGCTCCACTTGTTCATACTCCTCTCTGCCCTCTAAATACATATAGATTTAAAGTTTCCACTTCTCAGCTTGCTTCCACCCCCCTCCTCAGTGCTTACTGATGGGATTCAAGCCCTTAGCCTTGAAAACTTCAGGCTCTGCTCTTCTAACACCTGGTGAAAGAAATCTTATCAAGATGAGAAGAGAAGCGTGCTCTCTTTTCCTGAAGCCAGAACACGTAGGTGCTCGTCTGCATCATGAACCGCCTGTCTCAGTTTGCTTTTTGCTGCTGTGACGGAAAACCGCAGACTGGCTAATTTACTAAAGAAGGAAAGAGGCCGGGTGTTGGGCTCATATCTGTAATCCCAGCACTTTAGGAGGGCAAAGTGGGAGGATCGCTTGAGTTCAGGAGTTTGAGACCAATCTGGGCAACATGATGAAACCCCGTCTCGAAAAAAAATACAAAAATTAGCCAGGTGTGGATATTAGCATCACCTGGCTCAGCCCTGGCTGGATATTAGAATCAACTGATAGTGATGAGTTAGATTAGCAATTAGCAAGTAAAGTCACCTAGAAAGTTTGGTCTGGGCTCAGCATGGATAGAATTCATGAGAAATTAGAATTTAATGAGAATTTCTAGGGATGGGGCCCAGGCACCAGTGTTTTATTAAAGATGCCCAGGAGACCCTAATGTACCGCTAAGTCTGAGGACCACTGCTATAGCTCAACTAACATGTATCCAAGTTACTGCAGCAGGGTTTTACCACTTCATTTCTCAGGAAAACGCTGACAGATGAAGGAAGGCTTGATTTAGCAAGAAGGAGGCTATTCAGATCAATCCAAAGTCTTACGTCATTTATGACTACAATTCATCTTAATATATTATTTCCGCAATCCCCAAATCCTTTTGTTTTCGTTATTTTTATTTAACAGGATACTATTTTTAGAAAAAAAATCTCCTAATTTTTAAAACACTCCAAATTTTTCTTTGCAAAGAGACATTTGCCTGGTGTTTAAATTATTTAAGGGAATTGACACTCTCCTCATTAGAAAAAAAAAACAACAAAAAAACCAAAGACTTAAATTTATTTAGATTTCTCAAACTTCTCAAGATGATGCCTTTTTATTGTACCACTGTCCCAAGAATACACATATCTTGGACATGGGAGGCCTTTGGTGTCTCTGTGGTTTTTTTTTTGTTTGTTTGTTTGAGACGGAGTTTCGCTCTTGTTACCCAGGCTGGAGTGCAATGGCGCGATCTCGACTCACCGCAACCTCCGCCTCCTGGGTTCAGGCAATTCTCCTGCCTCAGCCTCCTGAGTAGCTGGGACTACAGGCACGTGCCACCATGCCCAGCTAATTTTTTGTATTTTTAGGAGAGACGGGGTTTCACCATGTTGACCAGGATGGTCTCGATCTCTTGACCTCGTGATCCACCCGCCTTGGCCTCCCAAAGTGCTGGGATTACAGGCGTGAGCCACAGTGTCCGGCCTAAGAGTGACTTTTTTTTTTTTTTTTTTTTTTTTTTGAGATGGAGTTTCGCTCTTGTTACCCAGGCTGGAGTGCAATGGCGCGATCTCGGCTCACTGCAACCTCCGCCTCCTGGGTTCAGGCAATTCTCCTGCCTCAGCCTCCTGAGTAGCCGGGATTACAGGCACGCGTCACCATGCCCAGCTAATTTTTTGTATTTTTTTTTAGTAGAGACGGGGTTTCACCATGTTGACCAGGATGGTCTCGATCTCTCGACCTCGTGATCCACCCGCCTCGGCCTCCCAAAGTGCTGGGATTACAGGCTTGAGCCACCGCGCCCGGCCAAGAGTGACTTTTAATTTATGCAACTCTATATGGTTTTACTCCTGGACTCTGATGGAAAAAGGAGGCCCCCACCATGCCAATCTGCAGAAGACCCTATGCCAAGGGGGTGAGGAATGGCCAACATGGCAAAGCCCTGTCTCTACCAAAAATACAAAAATTAGCAGGTGTGGTGCTGCGCACCTGTAGTCCCAGCTACTCCGGAAGCTGAGGTGGGAGAATTGCTTGAACCTGAGAGGTAAGAGTTACCGTTCCACTTACGGTGGGAAGAGGTGGTTTGGGGAAGTGGGGGTGACTTCTCTGGTTACTCCCTGTGAGAAGAATGAACCTCAGGGCCTGGGGGGTACATAGCTGAGGATGGACGTGGAAGTCCTTTCTTTCTGAACAGTTAAGCCCGCCCACCACCAAGTGCTCACAATATTATCATTTTATGTAGAAATTGGATGCAAAGCTTACCACCCCGTCAAACCACAGATTGCAGTGTGATCAGCTTAACTGCAAAGATTGGCCAGCAAAAGAATACCTCACCATGGACAGGAAGGAACCAAGCACATCAGCAGACCCTCCACCCATTCCTCCCCTCACGGAGGAAGAACCCGGTGCGGTGGGGGACGCGTGTGTAACAGCTGCTCTGCGCTGGGGGTTGGCACTTCAGAGATATCGACTGAATTCTATTTGGCAGGAGACCTGAATACAGAGCAGCCCACGGCTCACCCCAGTGATTGTCAGTGCTGGAAAAGTCATCACCATTGGTGTATTCCTGGCCGCTCTGCTGGACAGACAGCAAGGGTCCCAAGTAGCGAAGGTGAAGGCCATTCTGCCCTTCTCTGCGTCCTCAGGTGGGCAGGGCACCTCTGGTCCTGCCTGGCTGCTCTGCTCACAAGGGGCTCAGAAATGCTGGCTCCCAGGCTGCCGGGCAGCTCCCTGGGATGAGGCCTGCTGTCTACACATGCACAGCAGTGGGTTCTGTGCAAAAAGTGACATGAGAGAAGATAAAAGTCCCCCCAACCTCGCAGTACAGTCATGGAGAGTTTCTGCCCTCTGTCAGGAAATCTGACTCTGTGTGTGTGTGTGCGTGTGTTCACATGCGTGATTGACACGTAGCTGCATCAGCGTCTCACTGATCCTACATCTTTTCTGTTGGGTTCAAAATGAGAATACACCCACATTTCTCTACTGTCAAAAGTTTTAGAACTGTGCAAGCGTGTTTTAAGTATTCAGAGAAAAGGAGCTCGGTCCTGGGAGAACCGCTGAGTGGCAAGGATTAGCAGAGAGTGTTGCAAAAGAAGACTGAGGTGGCTGAAGGCAATGGCAGAGGTGGAGAGACCCTCTCGAGTGAACTGCCGGGGGTATGTGCCTTTGGGGATTCAAAGGCGCGAGGCCAGCTTTGACTGTGGAGGAAACTGACGGTGGATCACTCCTCCGCTGAAACATTAATTAGCAGAGCTCGGGAGAAAAGCTGATATCCTCACTCTGATAGGGGCTGTCAGCTTGTCGAAAAGAAAGCTCTGCTTAGCCCAGAAGCCCAAACCTCTACCCATGGCTCTAAGTGTGTAACATTTGGAATGTCAAGGGCCCAGCCAATTCAGATGATAGCGACAGCCCTAAATATTTGATGGGAGAGCAATGAGGCCAGAAAATAATGAAAGGCACCTGGCTGGCAAGGAACAAGCAATACTATCTCTATTTGAAATCACACAATCTCACATATAAAAAATCCTGAGGAATCGACTAAATTATTATTGGAATTAATAAATAGGTTCAGTTGCAGAGTACAAGATTAATATACAAAAATCAATTATTTTTCTATATACTAACAATGAACAGTACAAATGTAAAGTTAAGAAAACAGTTCTATTTATTTTTATTTTTATTTTTTTTTGAGATGGAGTTTCGCTCTTGTTACCCAGGCTGGAGTGCAATGGCGCGATCTCGGCTCACCGCAACCTCCGTCTCCTGGGTTCAAGCAATTCTCCTGCCTCCACCTCCTGAGTAGCTAGGATTACAGGCACGTGCCACCATGCCCAGCTAATTTTTTGTATTTTTAGTAGAGACGGGGTTTCACCATGTTGACCAGGATGGTCTCGATCTCTTGACCTCGTGATCCACCCGCCTCGGCCTCCCAAAGTGCTGGGATTACAGGCTTGAGCCACCGCGCCCGGCATCAGTTCTATTTATAATTGCATTGAAAAGAATAAAATAGGCATAAATGTAACAAAATAAATACAAAACTTACACTCTGAAAACTACGGCATATTGTTGGAAGAAATCAAAGATGAACTAAATAAATAGACATCCCATATTATGAATAGGAAGAATCAATACTGTTAATACGGTGATACTCCCCACATTAGTCTACAGATTCAATACAATTCCTATCAAAATCTCAGCTGAGATTATTAAAAAAAAAAAAAAATTCCCAGCTGACTTTTTCAACAAGCTGATCTTAGAATTCATACGGAAATGCAAGGGGCCCAGAACAGCCAAAACAATCTTGAAAAAGACGAACAAAGTTGGCGGACTCAAGCTTCTCCATTTCAAAACAGTACAGAGTACAGAAATCAAAGCAGTGTGGAACTGGCAGAAGGACAGACATATAGATGAATGGACTTAAGCAGGGAGTTCAGAAATAAATCCTCACTTTTATGGTCGATTGGTTTTTGACAAGAGTGCCAAGACAATGAAATGCCGAAAGAATAATCCTTTCAACAAGTTGTACAAGGACAACTGAACTTCCTCTTCCTTACACAAGACACAAAAACTCCAAATGGATAGAGACCTAAATGTAGAAGCGAAACCTACAAAACTCACAGGAGAAACACAAGAGAAAAGCTTCATGCCTTTAGGTTAGGCAAAGCCTGCTCAGCGATGACACCAGAAGGACCAGTGACAAAGAAAACAGTAGATAAACTGCACTTCATCCAAGTTAGAAACGTCTCTGCTTCAAAAGATCCAATCAAGAAAGTGAAAAGGGCTGGGCACAGTGGCTCGTGCCTGTAATCCCAGCTCTTCTGGACGTTGAGGCAGGAGGATTGCTTGAGATGTGGAGGTCGAGGCTGCAGTGGGCCACGATGATGCCACTGCACTCCAGCCTGGGCAACAGAACAAGACGCCAACTCAAAAAATAAAAATAAAATCAAAATCAAAGACTGAGTGTGGTGGCTCATGCCTGTAATGCCGACACTTTGGGAGGCCAAAGTGGGTGAATTGCTGGAGCCCAGGAGTTCAAGACCAGCCCGGGCAACATGGTGAAACCCCGTCTCTTCCAAAAGAAAAATCACAAAAAGGAGCAGAGCATGAAGTCACGCACCTACAGTCCCAGCTACTCTGGAGCCTGGGTCAGGGGAGGATGACTTGAGCCCTGGAGGTCAAAGCTGCAGGGCACTCAGCCTGGGCAGCAGAGAGAAACCCTGTCTCCAAATGAAATAAAACTATATTAAAGTGAATAAAAAAAGAAAGTGAAAAGGCCAATCCACACACTGGGAGAAAATACTGGCACATCATATAGTTGATAACGGACTTGTAACTAAAACATAAAGAACTATTACAACTCAAAAAGAAAATTAACTCTACGTCCTGATCACCAGATCTAAAAGGAAGAAAAAGAAAGACAAATAACAGAATCTTAGTCAAATATCTGAATAGACATTTCTCCAAAGAAATATACAAGTGGCCGATAAGCACATGAAAGGATGCCCAGTGGGTATAGTGGTGCACCTGCAGTCCAGCTACCCGGGAAGCAGAGTGGGGAGGATCGCCTGAGCCTGGGAATCTGAGATCAGCATGGGCAGCATGGCAAGACTCCATTTAAAAATATATATCTATATAGTGAAAAATGCCCATTAGCTCTTAGGAAAATGCACATTCAAACCACAATGACGTATCAGTTCACAGGCACTCAAAAAGTATAATCAAAAAGACAACTAGGCCGGGCACGGTGGCTCCTGCCTGTAATCCCAGCATTTTGGGAGGCTGAGGTGGGCGGATCACCCGAGGTCAGGAGTCCAAGACCAGCCTGGCCAACATAGTGAAACCCCATCTCTATTAAAAATGCAAAAATTAGCCAGGTGTGGTGGTACACGCCTGTATCCCAGCTATACCAGAGGCTGAGGCAGGAGAATCTCCTGAACCCAGGATGCAGAGGTTGCAGTGAGCTGAGATGATGCCATTGCACTTCAGCCTAGACAACAGAGCAAGCCTCTGTCTCAAAAAAAAAAAAAAAAAAAAAAAAAAAAAAGTTTCTTGCTTTTCTTACACTTATCTGCCTCAGGAATGGTTCTCAAGGGCACTTCAACATCGTTTAAAAGCATCACCATTCACTGTAAGCAAGTGCTGAGGGGAAAATTAGCCTTCACCAGGAGGGCTTTAGAGCTTCCAAGGTGAATTCTGTACTGTTAATGAAAAAGAGGCTCACCTTACACCCATGTTCACAGCAGCCAAAAGGTAGGCGCCATACAAGTGTCCCTTAGTGGACGGAAAGATCAACAGCAAGTGGAAATACCGATAACGGAATCTCACTCAACCGTAAAAGGAAAGAAATCCCAACACGCGCCACATCGCGGACGAAAGGGCAGGACGTTATGCTGAATGAGGTAAGCCAGGTACTAAAGGACAAACATCGTGTGATTCCGCTTATATGAGGGATCTAAAACTGTCAAGCTCATAAATACAGAAAGTGGAATGCTGGTTGCCAGGGTCTGGAAGAGGAAACATGGGGAGTTATCGTTTAATGGGAAGGTTTCAGTTTTGCAAGATGAAAAAGTTCCAGAGACTTTGCTTCTACAGCAGTGTGAATATACTCAATACCATTGAACTGAACACTTAAAAATGGTGACGTTACGATGGGCCAGGCATGGTGGCTCACACCTGTAATCCCAGCACTTTGGGAAGCTGAGGCAGGTGGATCACCTGAGGTTAGGAGTTTGAGACCAGCCTGACCAATATGGGGAAACCCCGTGTCTACTGAAAATACAAAAATTAGCTCGGCATGATGACATGCACCTGTAATCCCAGTTACTCAGGCGGCAGAGGCAGGAGAATTGCTTGAACCCGGGAGGCAGAGGTTGCAGTGAGCCAAGATCATGCCACTGCACTCCACCCTGGGTGACAGAACGAGGCTCTGTCTCAAAAATAAAAAAAAGATGAAGATGGTAATTTTTTTCTTTTTTTTTTTTTTTTTTGAGATAGTCTTACTTTGTCATCCAGGCTGGAATGCAATGGCATTATCTCAGCTCACTGCAATCTCTGCTTCCTGGGTTCAAATGATTATTGTACCTCCACCTCTGGAGTAGTTGGGATTACAGGCATGCGCCACCCCACCCAGCTAATTTTTGTATTTTCAGTAGAGACGGGGTTTTGCCATGCTGGCCAGGCTGGTCTTCCACTCCTGGCCTCAAGTGATCCACACACCTTGGGCTTCCAAAGTGCTGAGATTACAGGTGTGAGCTCCTGTGCCCGGCCAAGATGGTAACTTTTGTTATGTGTATTTTACCAAATTAAAAATAAAAATAAATAAGTAAATAAAGGAAATTCACTTGCAAAGTGTTCTGTCAACCTGAGGCCACCAGAGTGACCATTAAAATGTTGCCAAAGATTCCTGAACCAGCTGATGATCCCTTTAAGCTCATCCTTGCTGTCGCTAAGGCCTGGGATTTTTTTTTTTTTTTTTTTTTTTTGAGATGGAGTTTCACTCTTGTTACCCAGGCTGCAGTGCAATAGTGCGATCTCGGCTCACCGCAACCTCTGCCTCCTGGGTTCAAGCAATTCTCCTGCCTCAGTCTCCCGAGTAGCTGGGACTAAAGGCGTGCGCCACCATGCCCAGCTAATTTTTGTATTTTTAGTAGAGACGGGGTTTCACGATGTTGACCAGAATGGTCTCAATCTCTTGACCTCGTGATCCACCCACCTCAGCCTCCCAAAGTGCTGGGATTATAGGCGTGAGCCACTGCTCCCGGCTTTTTTTTTTTTTTGAAACAGAGTCTCACTTTGTCACCCAGGCTTGAATGCAGTGGCATGATCTTGGCTCACTGCAACCTCTGCCTCCTGGGTTCAAGTGATTCTCCTGCCTCAACCTCCTGAGTAGCTGGGATTACAGGTGTTCACCACCACATGGGCTTTTTTTTTGAGACGGAGTTTCGCTCTAGTTACCCAGGCTGGAGTGCAATGGCGCGATCTCGGCTCACCGCAACCTCCGCCTCCTGGGTTCAGGCAATTCTCCTGCCTCAGCCTCCTGAGTAGCTGGGATTACAGGCACATGCCACCATGCCCAGCTAATTTTTTGTATTTTTAGTAGAGACGGGGTTTCACCATGTTGACCAGGATGGTCTCGATCTCTTGACCTCGTGATCCACCCGCCTCGGCCTCCCAAAGTGCTGGGATTACAGGCTTGAGCCACCGCGCCCGGCCAAATTTTTTGTATTTTTCATAGAGACTGGGTTTCACCATGTTGCCCAGGATACTCTTAAACTCCTGAGCTGAAGTGATCCACCTACCCTGCTCCAAAGTTCCAGGATTACAGGCATGAGCCACTATGTCCAGCCAAACCAGGCAACATTTATAATTGAAAATGACTCAAACATTTCATGGACAGATGTGAAATCAGAAGGCTGTATGGGAAAGATTATGAAAGTCTGAAAGGTTTTGAAAAACACCTGAGTAAATGAAGAGGGATACCGTGCTCATGAACTAGCAAATTCAATATCAGAAAGTGTCAGTTCTCCTCACTTTATTGAGGGTTTTTTTTTTAATTATTATTTTTTTTTATAGAGACAGGGTCTTACTGTGTTGCCCAGGCTGGTCTTGAACTCCTGGGCTCAAGCAATCCTCCGACC
This sequence comes from Saimiri boliviensis, assembly GCF_048565385.1. Taxonomy (NCBI): domain Eukaryota; kingdom Metazoa; phylum Chordata; class Mammalia; order Primates; family Cebidae; genus Saimiri; species Saimiri boliviensis. The sequence continues at coordinate 91,664,088 of NC_133462.1, forward strand.
TCAGCTTCCCAAAGTGCTGGGATTATGGGCATGAACCACCACACCCAGCCACGGAAGGCTTTCTTAAGGTATAAATAGTACGACTATAAAAAAAGATTAATAGATGTGACAGTATTAAAATTAATAATACCTATTCACCAAAGACATCTTAAAGAAGGTGAAAAAACATGTTACTAATTGGGAGAAGATATTTGCAACAAATAGCATTATGGATTAGAATTAAGAATATACGGGCCAGGCGTGGTGGCTCCCAGAACTTTGGGAGGCTGAGGTGGGTGGATCATCTGAGGTCAGGAGTTCGAGACCAGCCTGACCAACATGGTGAAACCCCATGTCTACTAAATACAAGAAATTAGCTGGGTGTGGTGGCAGACACCTGTAATCCCAGCTACTTGGGAGGCTGAGGCAGGAGAATCACTGGAACCTGGGAAGTGGAGGTTGCAGTTGCAGTGAGCCGAGATCACCCCACTGTACTCCTGTCTGGGCAAAAAGAGCAAAAACTCTGTCTCAAAAAAAAAAAAAAGAAAAAGAGAACTCCAAAAAAATTAATAAACAGCAACAACAATAAAAAAAATACAAACAACCCAGTTTTTTAAAAAATAGGCAAAAGACATGAGTAAGCATTTCAGAGGAGAGAAAACTCGTGAGCTGGGCGCGGTGGCTCACGCCTGCAATCCCAGCACTTTGGGAGGCCGAGGTGGGCGGATCACCTGAGCTCGGGAATTCAAGACCAGCCTGACCAACATGGAGAAACCCCATCTCTACTAAAAATACAAAATTAGCCAAGCGTGGTGGCAAATGCCTATAATCCCAGCTACTAGGGAGGCTGAGGCAAGAGAATTGCTTGAACCCAGGAGGTGGAGGTTGCTATGAGCCAAGATCACGACATTGCACTCCAGCCTGAGCAACGAGTGAAACTCCACCTCAAAAAAAAAAAAAAAAAAAAAAAAAAGAGAGAGAGAAAACACATATGACTGATACACATACAGAGAGACATTCAGTCTCATTAGCAATCAGGAAATGAAATCAAGACCACAATGTGATCACATGGTAACTGTATCCAAAGGACTAAAATTATGCCTGACCATGCTAAGTGCTAGAGAGGATGTGGGCACACGGGCTCCGTTATCCATCACTAGAGGGGCCATGGAGAACCACTTTGGGAAACACTTTTTATTTTATTTTTTTAGACAGAGTGTCATTCTGTTGCCCAGGCTGGAGTGCAATGGTGCAATCTTGACTCACTGCAACCTCCGCCTCCTGGGTTCCAGTGATTCTCCTGCCTCAGCCTCCCAAGTAGCTGGGATTACAGGCACGTGCCACCACGCCCAGGTAATTTTTTTTGTATATTTAGTAAGAGACGTGGTTTCACCATGTTGGCCAGGATGGTCTCGATCTCTTGACCTCATGATCTGCCTGCCTCGGCTTCCCAAAGTGCTGGGATTACAGGCTTGAGCCACCGCACCCAGCCATCACTTTGGGAAACATTTTAAGACTATCTTGTAAAGCTAAGCAGTTGGGGGTTTTGGGTGTTTTTGTTTTTTGTTTTTTTAGACAGAGTCTTGCAATGTTGCCCAGGCTGGAGTGCAGGGGCACCATCTCGACTCACTGCCACCTCCGCCTCCTGGGTTCAAGCGATTCTCTTCCCTCAGCCTTCCGAGTAGTTGGGATTACAGATGCCCGACACCACACCTGGCTAATTTTTGTATTTTTGGTAGAGACGAGGTTTCACCTTGTTGGCCAGGCTGTCTCAAACTCCTGACCTCAAGTCATCTGCCCACCTCGGCCCTCCACAGTGCTGGCATTACAGGCGTGAGCCGCTACCCCTGGCCAGCTCAGCAGTTCCGTATCCTGCAATCTGACATTCCACTTTTAGGCATATACCCAAGGGAATGCTCACATTTGTACATCCAAAACATATTTATAATAAAATATAAATTTAATTGTACTAATTAATATAATGTTTTAATATAAAAACATATTTATGATAGCAAAACCATGGAAACAACCCCCAAAAAGCTCACTGGCAGGAGAATAGATAAAGAGCCTATGCCATAGCCACAGGAACAGTATACACCGACTTCATGCAGTCATATTTTCCAGTTATTTACGGCTGTGTAACAAACCACCCCCAAATTTAGCTAGATTAAAATGTAATTGCTTAAAACAGTCACTTTATTATATTTGCTAACTTGTCGGTCAGAAATTCAGGCAGGGCTCAACTGGGCAATTAGTGACCATCTTGAATCTTCTGCAAATATAGTTCAATCTCTAATTTTGAGTTAAAAAAAAAAAAAAAAGAGGCCGGGCACGGTGGCTCATGCCTGTAATCCCAGCACTTTGGGAGGCTGAGGTGGGTGGATCACGAGGTCAAGAGATCGAGACCATCCTGGTCAACATGGTGAAACCCCGTCTCTACTAAAAATACAAAAAATTAGCTGGGCATGGTGGCGCGTGCCTGTAATCCCAGCTACTCAGGAGGCTGAGGCAGGAGAAGTGCCTGAACCCAGGAGGCAGAGGTTGCGGTGAGCCGAGATCGCGCCATTGCACTCCAGCCTGGGTAACAAGAGCGAAACTCCGTCTCAAAAAAAAAAAAAAAAAAAAAGCATTAAAAGATTCCCTAGAGGGCCAGGCACAGTGGCTGGCGCCTGTAATCCCAGTACTTTGGGAGGCTGAGGCCAGTGGATCACCGAAGGTCAGGAGTTCAAGACCAGCCTGACCAACATGGCAAAACCCGGTCTCTACTAAAAATACAAAAATCAGCTGGGTGTGGTCGTGTGCGCCTCTAGTCTGAGCTACTCGGGAGGCTGAGGCATGAGAATTGCTTGAACCTAGGACGCGAAGGTGGCAGTGAGCCAAGATTATACCACTGCACTCAAACCTGGGTGACAGAGCAAGACTCAGTCTCAAAATAATCATATTATTATTAATATAATAAAGAGTGTTCACACAAGATGCCCTTTTTATAAAATTAGAAACAACCAGAACAAAAAAAAGTACCTTCTAGGAATACGTGTACACGTGACAAAGCGATATAACAAGGAAAGTAAGGGAACAGTGAGTATGACTTGGAACAGCCGTTTCTCCTAAGGTGGCAGGGAGTGGGGAGGGAACGTGGGAAGGGTTGCTAGGCAGCAGTAAGCAAATAGGGACCCGGTTTTTGTGTTGAGTGATGTATTCATAGATGTTAAATCACAACTCAACTAATGAACGAATGAAAAGTTTTGCGTGGGTCAGTGACTCAAGTATTATGTCATTAACAAGGATTATGATTAAGCCATTTCTGTGCATTTGAAGTACATCTTTTTTTTTTTTTTTTTTTGAGACATTTCGCTCTTGTCACCCAGGGTGGAGTGCAGTGGTGTGATCTCTGCTCACTGCAACCTCTGCCTTCCCTTCTGGATTCAAGTGATTCTCCTGCCTCACCTCAGTCTCCCAAGTATCTGGAATTACAAGCATGTACCACCACACCCAGCTAATTTCTTTTATTATTATTATTATTTTGGTACTTTTACTAGAGACAGGGTTTTCAGGGTTTTGACATGTTGGTGAGGTTGGTCTTGAACTCCCGACCTCAGGTGATCCGCAGGGATTGCAGGCGTGAGCCACTGCATCAGGCCTAAAGTGCGTCTTTTTATTTTTATTTAAGTATTTATTTTATATAGAGACGGGGTTTCACCATATTGGCCAGGCTGGTCTCGAACTCCCAACCTCAGGTGATCCGCCCACCTCAGCCTCCCAACGTGCTGGGATTACAAGCACGAGCCACCGCACCGGCCCTGCATCTTTTTTCGAAGGAAGAAGCAGAGGCCAGGCGTGGTGACTCACGCCTGTAATCCAAGCACTCTGGAGGCCAAGGTGGGTGGATCACCTGAGGTTGGGAGTTCAAGACCAGCCTGACCAACATGGTGAAACCCCGTCTTTAAAAAAAAAAAAAAAGGCAGAAAGGCCCAGGGAAGTGAAGTGACTCATCCCCCATCACACAACTAGCTGGGGACAGCACTGAGACTAGAAGCCAGGTTTCCTGACCCTCGCTGTCCACTGTTATTTCCTATGAGCCACAGGCCTAGCAGAGAACCCGGCTGAAAGCAGGATGACTCCAGGTAATGGGATCTGGCTTTCTGTCGCTGTCCTTTTTGCACTGTGTGCTGTTACAGAGCCATAACCGAGGGAAGGACATGAGATTTGCCTCTGGTGCAGAAATTTGGCCACTGCAAACATTTTAAATCTTTTTTTTGTTTTTGGTTTTGTTTTGTTTTGTTTTTGAGACGGAGTTTCGCTCTTGTTACCCAGGCTACAGTGCAATGGCGCGATCTCGGCTCACCACAACCTCTGCCTCCTGGGTTCAAGCAATTCTCCTGCCTCAGCCTCCCGAACAGTGGGGACTACAGGCACGCGCCACCATGTCCAGCTAATTTTTGTATTTTTAGTAGAGACGGGGTTTCACCATGTTGACCAGGATGGTCTCGATCTCTTGACCTCGTGATCCACCCGCCTCGGCCTCCCAAAGTGCTGGGATTATAGGCGTGAGCCACCACGCCCGGCCTACATTTTAAATCTTAAAAGATTGAGCAAAATTCAAAATATTCTTCCCACTTAGCAAAGCCTTCCCCAGCCTCTCAAACCCAGCTGGCCCTTGGTCAGACTGCTGGAGTTGGACAGAAGCCAACACACAAGGTCAAGGGCAGAAGGCTGCAGCCCAAGGTCTTTCAGACTCTCGCCTTTTTCTCCTCTCTCCCATGCTCATAACCGTAGCTGGAGAACAGGCTCTGTGTTCCAGAGCATTTCATTAAAGGACAGAATCCCAGCACAAAGTGCGTAAGGAGATTTTCACTCCCAGCTACACCAAGAATGTTACCTAAGTGGACTAAGAGTCTTGCGAGGAGAACAGGTAAATAATAGTTTACACATTGATAGAATATTATATGATATTTGAAAATATGGTTTTTGTTGCTGTTGTTGTTTTTAGATGGAGTCTCCCTTTGTCGTCTGGGCTGGAGTGCAGTGGCGCGATCTCAGCTCACTGCAACCTCCACTTCCAGGGTTCAAGCAATTCTCCTGCCTCATCCTCCCAAGTAGCTGGGATTACAGGCGCCTGCCACCACACTCGGCTAATTTTTTGTATTGTTAGTAGAGAAGGTGTTTCGCCGTGCTAGCCAGGGTGATCTCAAACTCCTGACCTCGTGATCTGCCCGCTCGGCCTTCTGAAGTGTTGGGATTACAGGTGTGAGCCACCGCCCCGGCCCTTTACGACAAATTTTAAAACAAACGAGTTTCATTTCCAAACAGCGATAAACGCTTCCAGTTCATTTTCACCTTCTCCAGCGTGTACATCTATCCTTGAACCCCAAGAAGGCATCTGTGACTATGTATAACCTAAAACAACATGGCAGAAACCGTGGTTACTTCTAAGATCAGTACAAGCTCCAAGACATTACCGATTCAATACAATCAACTCAAGTGGGGAAGAGGCAGCAAAACACAATAGCATTTGCCCATGGTGTTCAGCAGCAAGACACAGGAGCCAGGGAGAGGCCAGGCAGCCACCTGGAGGTCTTTATGGTCGCTAGTCAGTTACAAAGTCAGATTTCACCGAGGGTTAGCCACAGCCGGAGCTACGGAGGACATGCTGGAGACAAACTGTCTCCCCCTCTTCCCTCCTTCCCAACTCAGTTCACGCTCCGTCCTCCGCATGAATGAGCAAGACAGGAGAAGGCCAGAATGAGAAATGATCGCTCCCTTCTGCAGCGTCCTTTCCCACACCCTGCCCTCGCCTGCCTCCCACCCCTCCACAGCCAGCCCCTTCCCCGGTGGTCCCCCCACTTTTCCTCTCTGGACCCTCCGCCCTCAGCTGCTGTCACTCCAACCTGCCCACATGGCTCCCTCCCCCGATGATGACACTGTCTTGGATCCAATGGGAGACACTGCCCTGCCGGGCCCGCACCGGATCGCCCATGAGGGAAGAGTTCTCATCCCAGCTGCTGGGGAACCACTGAACTCTGGCTTCTGCTAGCCCAAGGTGAAAATTCCCCAAGGGAAAGATAAAGTCAGTAATACTCAAAGCATGCCATTTTGATTTAGTATTAATATTTCAATATTCACCACTTTCTTTTTTTTTTTGAGACAGGGTCTCACTCTGTTGCCCAGACTGGAGTGCAGTAAGGCCATCATAGCTCACTGCAACCTCAACTTCCTCAGCTCAAGGGACTCCTCTGCCTCAGCTTCCCAAGTAGCTGGGACTATAGGCACCTACTTACCATCACACTTGGCTGATTTTTATTTTATTTTATTTATTTATTTTTGAGACGGAGTTTCGCTCTTGTTGCCCAGGCTGGAGTGATATGGCGCGATCTTGGCTCACCACAACCTCCGCCTCCTGGGTTCAAGTGATTCTCCTGCCTCAGCCTCCCGAGTAGCTGGGATTACAGGCGCGTGCCACCATGCCCGGGTAGTTTTGTATTTTTTGTAGAGATGGGGTTTCTCCATGTTGGTCAGGCTGGTCTTGAACTCCCGACCTCAGATGATCTGCCTGCCTCGGCCTCCCAAAGTGCTGGAATTACAGGCATGAGCCACTGCCCTAGCCTTTAATTTTTTTTTTTTTTGTAAAGACAGTGTCTTGCTATGTTCCTCCACCTGGTCTCCAACTTCCAGCCTCACGCCATCCTCCCACCTTGGCCTCCCAAAGTGCTGGGATTACAGACGTGAGCCACATGAGCCACATGAGCCACTGCACCTGGCCCTCAATATTCACTTTCAAATATTCACACCCTGTCTAGGGTGGCCTGCAGCCGCTTGTAAGTGCAGGAGTGTAAAGGTCTAGCCATCCTGGCCCAACCCAAGAGGACTCTGAAGGGCTGTATTTGTTGCAGAGCTTTTCGGGGCTTGGCAATGCTGTCGTTGGCCTACATCGTAGCTGAGTTTCGCCCTCTGCCCTCTCCTGATTCTGCCTCCTCTCTTCCATAGCTGCTGATCACAAGGGCATCCTTAATAAACACCGTGCACATCCAACTCCACCTCACAGCTGGCGGCAGAGCCCTTCCTATCTGAAAAGTCATCTGGTCCTCGATGCTAAGATGCCTTCCACGGGTGTCCAGCCTTTTGGCTTCCGTGGGCCACATTGGAAGAAGAAGAATTGTCTTAGGCCACACATAAAATATACTAACACTGCTGGGTGCAGTGGCTCACGCCTGTAATCCCAGTACTTTGGGAGGTGGGTCACTTGAGGTCAGGAGTTCGAGACCAGCCTGGTCAACATAGTGAAACCCCATCTCTACTAAAAAATAAATACGAAAATTAGCTGGGTGTGGTGGCACACACCTGTAGTCCCAGCTACTCAGGAGGCTCAAGTGGGAGAATTGCTTGAATCCAGGAGGCGGAGGCTACAGTGAGCCAAGACCACACCGTTCCACTCCAGTCTGGGTGACCGAGTGAGACTCTGTCTCCAAAAAAAAGGTCCATCCATAACTATAATTTTCGTGATATCCCCTACCATAGAAAAGCAAAAAAGTCACCACATTCAAATGGTTAGACAGTGCTGTTAGACTGCAGAGATGGGGTTTCGCCATGTTGGCCAGGCTGGTCTCAACCTCCTGGCCTTAAGTGATCCACCAGCCTTGGCCTCCCAAAGTACTGGGATGACAGGCGTGAGCCACTGCACCTAGTCCTCCTCACCTGTTAATCCTCATTCTTTTTTTTTTTTTTTTTTGGACCGTTTCCAGCTGCAGGATACATTTACTCAAAATCAGCTGGCTGGGTACAGTGGTCCACACCTGTAGTCAGATACGACGATGGCTGAGGCAGGAAGATCACTTGAGCCCAGGAACTTGAAGTACGTTGTTATCACACCTGTGAATAGCCACTGCACTCTTGCCTGGGCAACATAGCGAGACCCTGTCTCCAAAAACTAAATAAATTAGCTGATCTTGGATTCTTGGAGCATTTAGTGAATTAGGAAGTCACCAATGGAAGAAACACGTGTGAGTATACTATGGCGACACCTGGTGGTAAGATATGCAATAACATCGTGAACCTCCCTTAAGGGTGGATTCCCGGTTTATTGTCAAAATAAAATGCAATTACATGGAAATTGTAAGAGCCATCCAAAAGGCTAGCAACAGCAAGAAAAGGCTCTCTGCATGAACGTGCATGTGTGTGTGTCTACTCTCGTGCATTAAGGACAGTCAATGACCCAAGACACAGTTAGTGAAGATGAGCTCCTGATCAAGAACCTGTGGTTTACTCTGCTGCTTACTGCTATTCTGACCTTGGGCAAGACACTTCACTGCTTGGGCTTTGGCTTTCTCATCTCTAGAATGGGAAGATTTAAGAATTCCCACTTAGTTCAATAAATAGCGTAAATGACAAGGGTTTTGTGAATTGTGTGAGTATGTTACACTACGTTAGTCATTATACTATGTTAGCTATTATTATAATAAAGATCATTGTTGGCAGGGTGCAGTGGCTCATGCCTATAATCCAAGCACTTTTGGAGGCCAAGGCAGGCGGATCAGTTGAGGTCAGGAGTTCAAGGCCAGACTGGCCAACATGATGAAACTCTCTACTAAAAAATATAAAAATTAGCCAGGTGTGGTATGAGCCTATAATCCTAGCTACTTGGGAGGCTGAGGCAGGAAAATTGCTTGAACCTGGGAGGTGGAGGTTGCAGTGAGCTGAGATCGCACCATTGCATTTCAGCCTGGGCAACAGAGCAAGACTCCGTCTCAAAAAAAAAAAAAAAAAGATATTCGTTACAAAGTTAGCTCTCTGCTACATATTTCCTTTCAATGAATTTTACTATTGCTTGCAGATGAGACAGCATTAGTATGGACTTTGAACCCTGTAATAGTCCCTTTCACTCAGGGGCAAGTGCTTTGAACTGCAGTGTGTGCAAATCCATGAGGGTCAAAAAAGCGACAGGGGCAGGGTTCTCCACCAGGGGCAAGTCTGTCCCCAGGGGACCTTTGGAAATGTCTGGAGACGTTTTTGGTTGTCACAATCAGGGTGACAGTGCTACTGGCATCTAATGGGTAGAGGCCAGGGACGCGCTACTCACCCTACAAGGCACAGACAGCACCCCCGCCACAGGGAATTATCCCACTCCACATGTCAAAAGCGCTGAGGCTGAGAAAGTGGTCTAGAGTACCAGCAGGGAGGAAGGAGACCGTTCTCCTCCATCCCCACCATCAACAGCAACCGCAAGGACTGGATGGAGGATCATAAATGTGAAATCCGCTTTTCACAAGATGGCACCGAAATCGCAGAAGGAAGCTCCTGCCCCTCCTAAAGCCAGAGCCAAACCGGAGGCTTTGAAGGCCCAGACGGCAGTGTTGAGGCGTCCACAGCCACAAAAACACAGGATCCGCTGTCACCCACCTTCCAGGCCCAGGACGCCGCGACCCGGAGGCAGCACAAGCATGCTGGGCAGAGCGCCCAGGAGAAGCCAGCTTGGCCACGTTTCTGCTGATCACCGAGTGTGCCCTGAAGAAGGTGGAAGGCAACACACTCGTGTTCACTGTGGACATTAAAGCCAACGAGCCCCAGATCCACAGGCTGTGAAGAAGCTCTGACGTGGCTCTGACGTGGCTCTGACGTGGCTCTGACGTGGCCGAGGTCCACACCCTGATCAGCCTGACGGAGAGAAAAGGCACATGGGCCGGGCGCGGTGGCTCAAGCCTGTAGTCCCAGCACTTTGGGAGGCCAAGGCGGATGGATCACGAGGTCAAGAGATCAAGACCATCCTGGTCAACATGGTGAAACCCCGTCTCTACTAAAAATACAAAAAATTAGCTGGGCATGGTGGCGTGTGCCTGTAATCCCAGCTACTTAGGAGGCTGAGGCAGGAGAATTGCCTGAACCCAGGAGGTGGAGGTTGCGGTGAGCCGAGATCGCGCCATTGCACTCCAGCCTGGGTAACAAGAGCGAAACTCCGTCTAGAAAAAAAAAAGAAAAAAGAAAAAGAAAAGGCACATGTTCCGCTGGGCTCCTCATTACCAAGCTCTGGATTTTGCCAACAAAATCGGGATCATCTGAACTAGTCCAGCTGGCTAATTCTAAACATATGTAGATCTTTTCACCATAAAAAACTACAAAAATAAATAGATGTGAAATTCTCCAACAAATATGTGCAAAGAGCTAAAGAAATATACTAAGTAGGCTTATAAAACGCCATAGTTATCTACTGCGTGTAAACCATCTCAACACGGACATAGTTGGTCTTGTTTTTCCCTTTTCTTTTTACAAAGAAAATGAACCTGACCTGAATAGAACTTCTGCTCTCTTCAGGCATCAAAATAAAGACTAGTGGTAGCCATTAAATGTGTAGTTACGTGTGGAATTAAGACCAAGTGAGGCCGGGCGCAGTGGCTCAAGCCTGTAATCCCAGCACTGTGGGAGGCCAAGGCGGGCAGATCACAAGGTCAAGAGATCGAGACCATCCTGGCCAACATGGTGAAACCCCGTCTCTACTAAAAATACAAAAAAAAATTAGCTGGGCATGGTGGCGCACGCCTGTAGTCCCAGCTACTCAGGAGGCTGAGGCAGGAGAATTGCTTGAACCCAGGAGGCAGAGGTTGTAGTGAGCCGAGATTACACCACTGTACTCCAGCCTGGCGCCTGGTGACAGAGCAAGACTCTGTCTCAAAAAAAAAAAAAAAAAAGACCAAGTGAGAGTTAAAAGGCAGTGAGTATACTTTGTAATGACCACATGCTCTGATAGTGTATAGTAGTGCCATTTTTTCACTTTTTATTTTAATTTTCCCTAGACAAGGTCTCACTTTGTCACCAAGGCTGGAGTGCAGTGGCACAATCACAGTTCACTGTAGCCTCAACCTTCCAGGCCTAACAATCCTCCCACCTCAGCCTCCCGAGTAGCTGGGACTATAAGTGCGTGCCACCATGCCCAGTTACTTTTGTTTGTTTGTTTGAGATGAGATCCCAGTGTTACCCAGGCTGGTCTCAAATTCCTGCACTCAAGCGGTCCACCCACACGTCAGCCTCCCAAAGTGCTGAGATTACAGGTGGGAGCCACTGTGCCCAGCTGAGTACTGCTGTTTTTTGTTTTTTGTTTTTTTTTTAATGAGAAAAAACATTTAAAAATACATTTAAAGGCCTGGCACGGTGGCTCACGCCTGTAATCCCAGCACTTTGGGAGGCCAAAGCGGGTGGATCACCTTGAGGTCAGGAGTTCAAGATCAACCCGGCCAACGTGGTGAAACCCTGTCTCTACTAAAAATAGAAAAATTAGCCGGGTGTGGTGGCACGTGCCTGTAGTCCCATCTACTAGGGAGGCTGAGGCAGGAGAATCGCTTGAACCTGGGAAGTGGAGGTTGCAGTGAGCCGAGATCGCACCACTGCACTCCAGCCTGGGTGACAGAGCAAGACTGCATCTCAGAAAAAAGGTATGTGAGCAAGCACACGCAAATAAAGCTTTCCGCATTTTAGTAATATATTAGTGATGGTAGTATCAGTATTGCAGCTCTGATGCTGTTGTGAGTAATGGAGGATAAATCAAATGAGCACGATGAGGCATTTTGATTCCATTCTGTATTTTGGTTTCGAGAATCATATTTTCAATTTGGAAAAAAGTGTATACAGGATTCTCAAGATAGCAGAAGTTAAGTCAAATTCCTTGTGTTCTGAATTTGAATGTAAAGTATCAGTGTACATGCCTGAGATATTCTCTATTGTATTCATGTGTGTATATATGCAAAATCTTCACTGAAAAGGCCCAGAAACAAAGCAATGGCCAGCACGGTAGCAGTCGGTACCTTTATGCCTAGATCATTGTCCCGAAATACCATTTCCCACTAAAAGAAACAAATGCTTCATGAAAAATGACTGATTCCTGGTTTGGGGCAGAAAATACATATTTTGACCTTTGTCAGATCATCTAGTCATATCAGATAGCAACAAAACTATGGAAGACCACTAGAGTCATGTAAAAAGGATTCAGGAGCCAACTGGAAAAGGCATCCACTTACTGGAGATGAGACAGTTTATGCTTCAATAATTCCAAGGAACTGAAAATGATCAAATATGTTTAAATCCATAAGTTAGTAATCATATTTGGAGGATGTTAGGGAACCAGTTCTGTTTTGGAGAGAGGAGGTTGCGGGAACCATTCTTCATCTTAGAAAACTTATACAAGAAAAGAATCCGGCACTTTTCCTGACTTTCCTGCATGAATTGTACAGCTGGGTAACCTAATGGTAGATGAGAAGAGGAATCTGTTTATGAAAGTATTGCAGACCAGACATGGCGGCTCATGCCTGTGATTCTAGCACTTCAGGAGGCCAAGGCAGGCAGATCACAAAGTCAGAAGTTCGAGACCAGCCTGGCCAATATGGTGAAAACCTATCTCTACTAAAAACTATATATATGTACAAAAATTAGCCAGGCGTGGTGCCGTGTGCCTGTAGTCCCAGCTACTCAGGAGGCTGAGGCAGGAGAACCACTTGAATCTGGAGGCAGAGACTGCAATGAGCTGAGATCACGCCACTGCACTCCAGCCTCGACAGCAGAGCAAGATGCCATCTCAAAAAAAAAAAAAAAAAAAAAAAGGAGCAAAAAAAAGAAGAAAATTTTGCAACTAATAAATGAAAAAAAGAGTGGTAGAATGAGAATATTGTGATTTTGTAATTCCCAATGAGTGAATGGATTTATGCAACAAGATCATTTTTCAAGCAACAAGAAAAAAGAAAAGAAAAAACAGAGTGAATAGATTTAGGCATTGAGCGTCAGTGACTATTCACACAGCAAGAGAGTCGACTGATGTTTTGTGTTTCCCGATTCAAGATCCAGTCATGACTTAGTCTTGCCAAAGAGTCTGAACCTAAGTTTTATCATACCTTGGGATCCAGCTGGTAAATTGCAGGAAGTCCAGAACATGTTGAACTGCACCAAGAATACTTCATCGGCAACATCCAGATTGTGGGGAAGTTCACAGGTCGAAGGATTCAGGTTTTTCAACAGATAAACTGTAAGGATAAGAAAGGGATAGAGGAGCAACTTGTAGCTTCAGAGACTTCAAATCATAACTAATTTTCAGAAATAGCGATGGGGTCTTGTTATGTTGCCCAGGCTGGTCTCAAACTCCTCCTGCCTCAGCCTCCCAAAGTGTTGGGATTATAGGCATGAGCCACCATACCCAGCCATGAATTTTTTAACCAGGCAACCATAAAGTCCCAGGTGTTGACTGTCAGGAAACACAAGCAGGCCGGGTGCGGTAGCTCATGCCTATAATCCCAGCACTTTGGGAGGCTGAGGCAGGCGGATCATCATCCGAGGTTGGGAGTTCGAGACCAGCCTAACCAACATGGAGAAACCTCATCTCTACTAAAAAATAAAAATACAAATAAAAAATTAGCCAGGCGTGGTGGCACGCATCTGTAATCCCATCTATTTGGGAGGCTGAGGCAGGAAAATCGTTTGAACCCGGAAGGCAGAGGTTGCAGTGAGCCATAATCACTCCTGCCTGGGCAACAAGAGTGAAACTTCGTCTGAAAGAAAGAAAGGGAGAGAGGGAGGGAGGAAGAAAGGAAGGAAGGAGGGAAGGAGGGACGGACAAGCAAGTGATTGTCTTAGTGGTTGTCTTGGGGGGGGGTGGTTAGCACATGATAAGGGTGGGACCCATGGGTGCTCTCAGTGGCTAGTAAAATTCTATTCCTTGACCTGGATGGTAGTTACAAGGGCGTTTGCCTTCATTATGCTATACATTCATTTTTGTATGATTTTCTGTATTTATGTTTTATTTCCCAACAAAAAGTTTTAAAAGAAGCATAAAGAAAGCAGATGGCAGAAATCTGTGAAATCTTCCCCCAGGAACAAAAACGCGGTGGGTTTCTGTAACTTGGTTTTTACACTTTACAGTTACTATTGTAACACGAAATACTCGTGTTGGCCACTAGGGCGCGCAATTTGTTGCCCGCAGCACCTGCGGCGCCGCCACTGATGGGAGGGGACGCTGAACGCTTCAGTAACGCCACCTGGGCCTCGGGATCAAGCAGACTGACTCACTGCGCTTTGATCGTGAGCTACGTAGTGAGCGCCAATGCTGGCGAGCTGTGTTTGGAAAGTCAGGTCCAACATGTAGCATGTACGTACAGGGCATACACTGAAAATACTGTAGTTTTACCCTCTTTTAAGATAAGCTTCAGTGTATTTAATGGGTTATTATAACAAAACCTCATAAACCATGCTAACAAAACCTCGACTTTTTTTAATTTTTGAGATGCTGTCTCACTGTCACCCAGGCTGGAGTGCAGTGGCATGATCATGATCTTCGCTCACTGCAACCTTTGCCTCCCAGATTCAAGCAATTCTCCTGCCTCAGCCTCCCAAGTAGCTGGGATTACAGATGTGTGCCACCATGCCCAGCTAATTTTCGTATTTTTAGTAGAGATGGGGTTTCACCATGTTGGTCAGGCTGGACTCGAACTCCTGACCTGTGATCTGCCACCTTGGCCTCTTAAAGTGCTGGCATTACAGGCATCAGCCACGGTGCCTTTCTCTCTCTCTCTCTCTCTCTCTCTCTCTTTTTTTTTTTTTTTTAAGAAGTGTCACTCTGTCGCCCAGGCTGGAGTGCAAAGCACAATCTCCCCTCACTGAAACCTCCACCTCCGGGGTTCAAGCAATTCTCCTCCCTCAGCCTCCGAGTAGCTGGGATTACAGGCACCTGCCACGAAACCCAACTAACTTTTGTATTTTAGTAGAGACAGGGTTTCACATGTTGGCCATACTGGTCTTGAACTCCTAACTTCAAGTGATCCACCCGCCTAGGCCTCCCAAAGTGCTGGGATTACAGGTGTGAGCCACTGCACTTGGCCCAAAACCCTCAAGACTGGCTGGGCATGGTGGCTCACACCTGTAATCCAAGCACTTTGCAGGCTAAGACTCGCAGATCACCTGAGGCGGGAGTTCAAGACCAGCCTGATCAACATGGTGAAACCCAGTCTTAAAAAAAAAAAAAAAAAAAAAAAAACCTCAAGAGTTAGTGTGTGGAGAAGGGAAAGTGAAAAGTTTCGAGGTGGTCTTCTAATGAGACGATAGCCCACTGGTGGAGGGAGAGAAACAGGTGGGAGCTATTTGGAGCCTTCCTGAAAGGTGTCACTGGGCTATGGAAGAACTGAGGCTCACACAGCAAGCAACGGGCCAGGCTTCAAGGGCCAACAAGGAATGAGAGACAGCCTTTGCAGGGCCCAGGCTTGAGAGTGAGGGTGAGGTCAATCTAAGAGCCGTCTTGCCTTACGTGTGGTGTGGAAAGGGATGTGGTTCCCGGAATCTTTTTTTTTTTTTTTTTTTTTTTTTTTGAGCCGGAGTTTCGCTCTTGCTACCCAGGCTGGAGTGCAATGGCGCGATCTCGGCTCACCGCAACCTCCGCCTCCTGGGGTCAGGCAATTCTCCTGCCTCAGCCTCCTGAGTAGCTGGGATTACAGGCATGCACCACCATGCCCAGCTAATTTTTTGTATTTTTAGTAGAGACGGGGTTTCACCGTGTTGACCAGGATGGTCTCGATCTCCTGACCTCGTGATCCACCTGCCTCAGCTTCCCAAAGTGCTGGGATTACAGGCTTGAGCCACCGTGCCCGGCTCCCGGAATCTTATTGATAGCACTTAGGCGAAGCTCAGCAGCCCTGCCTCTCAGGTGAGAAAGCAGCTCTCCCGTAATTATTATCTTTTCTCAAAGGGGAAGAACAAGTGATACAACTTCTTCCTGTTAAACCACGGACCTCAGATGCTTTGTGTTGCTGAGGAAACAAAAAGTCATGAATTGTTCACAGGCTGAGAAAATAAGACGTTTTTTCAACAAGGCTGCAATAAATAATACAGCAGTAAATCCTAACCTTTAGCTCTGATTGCGATTATTTTGTTTTGATGCCTTTCCAGCCAGCCCGAATGTGGGATACTGTGTCCATGTGTGTATGTGTGTATATACATGGCCATATATATATATATATATATATATATATATATACACACACACATATATACACATCTTTTTTTTTTTTGAAATGGAGTTTTGCTCTTGTTGCCCGGGCTGGAGTGCAATGGCACGATCTCGGCTCACCACAACATCCAACTCCTGGGTTCAAGCAATTCTCCTGCCTCAGCCTCCTGAGTAGCTGGGATTACTGGCATGTGCCACAACGCCCAGCTAATTTTGTATTTTTAGTAGAGACGGGGTTTCCTCCAGTTTGGTCAGGCTGGTCTTGAACTCCTGACCTCAGGTGATCTGCCTGCTTCAGCCTCCCAAAGTGCTGGGATTACAAACGTGAGTCACCATGCCCACTTACATGGCTGTTTTTTGAGATGTCATGTGTCAGTTCACGAGTGGCGCCCTGGCATCCTGTCCTTCCTGCTGTGATGATAGCACCTTGGTGGTGACGAGGTGGACAGCTGCTTGATGATGACGAAAGGAAAGAGAACGGGAGGATCTGGCAGGACCTCGCTTGGCGATTTGCAGTGAAAGAATCCCCACTCGATGGACACCACGGCGTTTTGCCAAGCCCTGGTCCTCTCCAAGGATCCCAAGCCTCATCTCCAGAGCCAAAATCCAGCCTTTCTCATTCAGGGACACTCCCCAGAGCTTCGGGAACACATTTCATTCTGGGCCTGTTAAGTACCCCATTGGATCCCGAAACTCCAGGCTGTTCTTGCCCCTGCCAGCCTCAGACCCCAGCGGCCCACCCCTGCGTCCGGGACACCTCCCCTGCCTCCTCTCCCACCGCGAACGCAGGGTTAAGCAGGGGCCCTAGCCTCTGACGGAACCAACGCAACCTCCGAGTTCAGCCACTCTCGTGTGACTGAGGGCAAATAAATGAACCTCCCTAAGCCTCTGTGCGCTCTTCCATTAAAAACAGGTGATAAGGATAATAATACTGACCTCATAAGGTTGTTGTGAGAGTTAAATGAGAAAAGATACATAGCCAGGCGCGGTGGCTCAAGCCTGTCATCCCAGCACTTTGGGAGGCCGAGGCGGGTGGATCACGAGGTCGAGAGATCGAGACCATCCTGGTCAACATGGTGAAACCCCATCTCTACTAAAAATACAAAAAATTAGCTGGGCATGGTGGCATGTGCCTGTAATCCCAGCTACTCAGGAGGCTGAGGCAGGAGAATTGCTTGAACCCAGGAGGCAGAGGTTGCGGTGAGCCGAGATCGCGCCATTGCACTCCAGCCTGGGTAACAAGAGCGAAACTCTGTCTCAAAAAAAAAAAAAAAAAAAGAAAAGATACATAAAACAGGCCCGGTGAGGTGGCTCACACTTGTAATCTCAGCATTTCGGGAGGCGAATCACTTGAGGTCAGGAGTTGGAGACCAGCCTGGGCAACATGATGAAACCCCATCTCTACCAAAAAACATAAAAAATTAGCCAGTGTGGTGGCACGTGCCTGTAATCCCAGCTACTTGGGACACTGAGGCAGGAGAAATGCTTGAACCTGGGAGGCAGAAGTTGCAGTGAGCCAAGACTGTGCCACTGCAGTCCAGCCTGGGCGACAGAGTGACACTCTATCAAAAAAAAAAACAAACAAACAAGCAATGATACCAATAGCAATGACTATTCTTAGTGCCCAGATTGTAAATGTCCTAATTTGAATATTAATACAATTCATAATTTTTGAAGCTTTTTTTCTACCCCTGACCACTGAAAGAGCCTAGACGCAATGGCTCCCAGTGGCCGTGAGCTCTCTCCCAGGCTCTGGTGCTTGGGTTCCAAGTACCCCATCCACTAGGAGAAACACTTGAGTCCAGGTCCAAGGCAGAGAGTGTTCAAGGTGTTCCAGGGACACCCTTTCCGTCGGAAAGTAAGATAGCTTGGGTCCGTAAGGAGCCACGGGGGGTAGGGGGATGTTTTTAAAAATTTAAATAAACAAATTTTTAAAAAAGGGAAGAAGGAAACTATCAAAGACCTGTTGAATCTTATGAAAGATACGGAACCAGTCAGATGAAGTAAAAAATGGAACAATTTGAGCATCAAAAAGAATCATCACTACAATGGATTGAAAACAACAAAATTATAAAAAGTATATGAACTGTATGTAAAATATATAAAAATTACATGACATATGATAATCATTATATCAAGCCCTCTCCACCTTCACAAAAAATCCCTCATTGTTTGTCTTTGGAGGTTGCTGAGGGACCAACACGTTGTGCTGGAAATTGGCATATGAAGGGACTGAGCCATTGGCCCCATGTCTTCCATCCAGTCTGTCTCTCTCTCTCTCTCTCACTTTCTTCTCTCTCTCTTGCTCACCTGCTTTCTTTCTGTTTCTTTCTCTTTCTTTCTTTCCTCTTCTTAGACAAATGGGGTCTCATTATGTGGCCCAGGCTGGTCTCAAACTCCTGCCTTCAAGTGATTCTGCCACCTCAGCCTCCCAAAGCACAGGCACGAGCCATCACGCCAGGAGTCTGCATTTCAAAGTAACCAAAGAGCTGATGGAGGAAAGTTCTTTTTTTGTTTGTTTGTTTTGTTTTGTTTTGTTTGAGGCAGAGTCTTGCTCTGTCCCCTAGGTTAGAGTGCAATGGTGTGATCTGCACTCACTGCAACCTCCACCTCCTGGGTTCAAGCGATTCTCCTGCCTCAGCCTCCCAAGTAGCTGGGATTACAGGTTCGTGCCACCACACCCAGCTAATTTTGTGTATCTTTAATAGAGACGGGGTTTCACTATGTTTGCCAGGCTGGTCTTGAACTCCTGACCTCATGATCTGCCCGCCTCAGTCTCCCAAAGTGCTGGGATTACAGGCATGAGCCACCGAATCCGACCTTTTTTTATTTTTATTTTTTGAGACAGAGTTTCACTCTTGTTACTCAGGCTGGAGTGCAATGGCAGGCTCTCAGTTCATCGAAACCTCTGCCTCTGGGGTTCAAGTGATTCTCCTGCCTCAACCTCCCAAGTAGCTGGGTTACAGGCATGTGTCACCACATTCGGCTACTTTCTGTATTTTTAGTAGAGTCAGGATTTCACCATGTTGGCCTGGCTGGTCTCAAAGTCCCGACCTCAGGTAATCCGCCCGCCTCGGCCTCCCAAAGTGCTGGGATTACAGGCATGAGCCACCGCACGTGGCCAGGAAAGTTCTTTTTAAACAAAAAATGAAAAAGTTAGTAAATCTAGAAGTAATGGTAGCAACTAATGAAATAACGTATTTAGGCGACAATCAGCACGAGCTACTAAAACATGAGGCGAAAGGTTGCTGAGAGTGTGTAAGGGGTCAGGCTCTCTCCATCTTGGCCCACAGAGCCGTTTTTGAGAGTGAGGAACCTCTGTGACGTGTGCCAAGAGCAGATCTGAATCCAAGTCAGTTTCCAGCACTGCCTACCAGTTTACAGGAAGTACGGACCACGGAGGAAAACGCAAAGGCACAACAGAAATCAGTCGGCTGAACCCGACAAACGGAAATTCTACAGGCAAGACCTGGTTTCTTCAAAAATAAATGACAGGGGGCCAAGCGCAGTGGCTCACATCTGTCATCTCAGCACTTTGGGAGGCTGAGGCGGGCAAATCACCTGAGGTCAGGAGTTCAAGACCAGCCTGGCCAACACGGTGAAACCCCATTCTACTAAAAATACAAACATTAGCAGGGCGTGGTGGTGTGCGCCTATAATCCTAGTTACTCGAAGGCTGAGGCACGAGAATCGCTTCAACCTGAGAGGTGGAGGCTGCAGTGAGCTGAGATCACACCATTACACTACAGCCTGGGTGACAGAGCAAGACTCAATCTCAAAAATCAATGACATGGGGGATGGTAGGTAAGGGGAATGATTAAAATAGGCTTAAAAGGCTGGGCACGGTGGCTCATGCCTGTAATCCCAGCACTTTGGGAGGCTGAGGTGGGCAAATCATGAGGTCAGGAGTTCAAGACCAGCCTGGCCAACATGGTGAAACCCCGTCTCTACTAAATATACAAAAAATTAGCTTGGCGTGGTGGCAGGTGCCTGTAATCGCAGGTACTCAGAAGGTTGAGGCAGGAGAATCGCTTGAACCGAGGAGGCGGAGGATGCGGTGAGCCGAGATCACACCACTGTGCTCCAGCCCGGATGGCAGTGCAAGAATCCATCTCAAAAAAAAAAAAAAAAAAAAAAATTCTAGCGAAAAAAAAGAGTGGAGGGAGAGGCAAACAGAAGAAATAAGGTGAGCCAAATGTTGTCTGTGTGAGGCAGAATGAAGAATGTTTGAGCACTCAGTATGTTACTTCCTCTTTTGGAGGGCATTTTTGAAATTTTCCAAAACAAAAAATAAATAAATTTGATCCCAAATTTAAACCTATGCGATTGGTGTAAACTACATTCTAATCTCATGCGTTTTGAGGAAGGGAAGTGAAGGCACACGAGAAGGAACACAGCAAGGAGGTTTGGTGGGGAGAGGACGGACGAGGAGTGTGAAAGATGCGAAGGTCCAGTGCCCGGGAGAGATGCCCGGAGAGCCGCCGGGTCGGGGGTGGGCAGCAGCGTCTGGAATTCAGAAAAGACAATGAGGCCACAGGCTTACACAGGAAGCCACAGCCTGTGGACGGTGGCTGCAGCCCTGCGAAGGGCTGACCTTGCTGGGCAGTGTGGGAAGGGAGGTCAGGGCCCTGGCAAAGTCCCAGGGAGAAAAAGCTGACAAAGAAAAGTTCGATTAAGAGCCGGGCATGGTGGCTTGAGCCTGTAATCCCAGCCATTTAGGCCAAGGCAAACTGAACACTGAGGTCAGGAGTTCAAGACCAGCCTGGCCAACATGGTGAAACCCTCTCACTCTACTAAAAATACAAAAATTAGCCAGGTGTGGTGGCAGGCATCTTTAATCCTAGTTACTCGGTAGACTGAGGCAGGAGAACCGCTTAAACCCAGGAGGCGGAGGTTGCAGTGAGCAGAGATCGAGCCACTGGACTCCAGCCTGGGCAACAGAGCGAGACTCCATCTCAAAAAAAAAAAAAAAAAATGTTTTAAGTCAACTAGAGGCTGCAGAGCAACTAAGAGGAGTAAGAAAAGATGGTGTCATCAAAGTTTAGGGACGTGAGTGTTTCAAAAAATAAACGACAATGTCAGACAGAGTTGGTCAAAATAAAGACTTGAAAATGGGCCTTGGAGAATTCTTATGTTTTTGAAACATATACTGAGATGTTTTCGGATAAGTGATATGCTATCTGGTGTTTTCATTAAAATTAGCCAGGATGAGGGAGAGGGAGCAGGTGGAGGTAGTGGCAGCAAGACTGGCCGTGAGCTGTGGCTGCGGACGCCGGGCGCAGGGCACAGGGGTGTTCACTGTTCCTTCTCCCTAGACACATGTTTGAAATCTCCCACAGCAAAGTAGAGAGATTTTGCTATGTTTACATAATAAACACTGGCCTGTGGATCTATCATCACAGAGACCACCAGTAACTTCTGCAGGGGTAGTTTCAGGGCCCTATGAAGGCAGAGGCCAGGCTGACGTGACGGGATTAAGGAATAAGTAAAGGTCAGGTACTCAAGACAGCGCTGAAGGCAACAAACAACTTACTCAAGAAACTTAACTCTGTAGGGGAGAAGGGGTAAGGGAGTGGAGAGGGGACAAGGTGAGGTTGAAAGAGGGTGTTTTATCTTTCAGACTGGAGAGACTGGAACTTCGTTACAGCCTGATAGGACTGAGCCAGCAGACAGGCAAGTTTGTGAAAATAGGGGAGCCTGAGAAGGTAGGAAGGGATGGGAGGGAGATTCCAGATGAAGAAACTGGCCTTGAATTTGATAACAGCTCTTCCTCTGGTACAGAGGAAAGGGAGAAAAGTGGGCAAGGAGGCTGAGGCCGGAGGATAGCTTGAGACCAGGAGTTTGAGACCAGCCTGTACCATAGCAACACAGTCTCTACAAAGCCAAAACGAAAAGTGGTTGTGCGTGGTGTAGTCCCAGCTACTCGGGAGGCTGAGGTGGGAGGATCCCTTAAGCCCAGGGGTTTGAGGCTGCAGTGAGCTGTGATTACATCACTGCATTCCAGGCTGGGTGAAAGAGAGAGACCTTGTCTCAAAAAAAAAAGAAAGAAAGATAGCCAGGTGCAGTGGCTCATGCCTGTAATCTCAGCACTTTGGGAGGCTGAAGGGGGCAGATCACCTGAGGTCAGAAGTTCAAGACCAGCCTGGCCAACATGGTGAAACCCCATCTCTACTAAAAATACAAAAATTAGCTGGGTGTGGTGGCGCACGCCTGTAATCCCAGCTACTTGGGAGGCTGAGACACGAGAATTGCTTGAACCCAGGAGAAGGAGGCTGCAGTGAGCCGAGATCACGCCACTGGACTCCAGCCTGGAAGACAGAGTGAGACTCCATCTCAAAAAAAAAAAAAAAATGATTCAGAGTGGAGGTGAAGAGGCCTCAGGCCAGAAACAGTGGAGCCAGGTATGGGGCACAGGTGTGTGGCCCCAGTGACTCAGGAGGCCAACATCATGAGAGGATCACTTGAGCCCAGGAGTCTGCAACCAGCCTGAGCAACATGGTGAGACTCTGTCTCTACATTTTTTTTTTTTTTTTAGACAGAGTCTCACTCTGTTGCCTAGTCTGGAGTGCAATGGCGAGATCTTGGCTCACTGCAACCTCCACTTCTCGGACAAGTGCCAAGACAGTTTACAAATGCCATGGCAACATCAGGAAGTTATCCTACATGACCTAAAAAGGGGAGGCCTTGTTTAGTATATCATCAAGAAATAACCATAAAAATGACCACCAGTAGTGCTCGGGGCTGCTCTATGGAGGAGGCATTCTTTCATTCCTCTACTTTCCTGATAAACTTGCTTTCACTTTACTCTGTGGACACACCCTGGTTTACTTCTTTGTAAAATCCAAGAACCCTCTCTTGGGGTCTGGGTTGGGACCCCTTTCCGGTAATATCTTTCTGGCCACCACGGAAAGAACTATAGTGTGGAAACACCTGACCCAAAGGCTAACTTTGAGCCAGGCATGGTGGCACGCACCTGTAATCCCAGCTACTCAGGAGGCTGAGGCAGGAGAATCACTCGAACCGGAAGGCGGAGGTCTCAGTGAGCCGAGATCGTACCATTGCACTCCAGCCTGGGCAACAAGAGTGAAACTCTGTCTCAAAAAAAAAAAAAAAAAAAGTAAATATTTGGTCTAAATTATGCAGGCCAGATATTATTTGCTAAATGCTTTAAAATCATAAACTGCGCCTCTGACTTTTGGAAATTGTTCAATGTACCTACTTTGCTGTGTATGAACATATTGGCTAAAGTTAAAGGGGTATTATAGAGCTTTTCCATAAACATTGGGAAAAAAATGCAACAGGTTTTTCTTAAAGCAAAAATCTGCTTATGATCTACTCTTTAACAAAAATTGTAAAGGGTTAGAAAAAGTTTATGAGAATCTTACCTTACGGTCAAACACTAAAATTGGATAAATATGTCTCTAAGTTTTTATTAAAAATTGGGTTTTGGCCGGGCGCGGTGGCTCAAGCCTGTAATCCCAGCACTTTGGGAGGCCGAGGCGGGTGGATCACGAGGTCGATAGATCGAGACCATCCTGGTCAACATGGTGAAACCCCGTCTCTACTAAAAATACAAAAAATTAGCTGGGCATGGTGGCGTGTGCCTGTAATCCCAGCTACTCAGGAGGCTGAGGCAGGAGAATTGCTTGAACCCAGGAGGCGGAGGTTGCGGTGAGCCGAGATCGCGCCATTGCACTCCAGCCTGGGTAACAAGAGCGAAACTCCATCTCAAAAAAAAAAAAAAAAAAAAAAAATTGGGTTTGGTTTTGTACCACTTCTTTCTGATTAAAAAAACTGAAGGAAAAAAAAAAAGAATTGGATTTGGCTGGATACAGTGGCTCATGCCTGTGATCCCAGCACTTTGGGAAGCTAAGGTGGGCAGATCACCTAAGGTCAGGAGTTCAAGACCAGCCTGGCCAACATGGTGAAACCTCGTCTCTGCTAAAAACACAAAATACTAGCCAGCCATTGTGGTACGTCCCTGTAATTCCATTTACTCAGGATGCTGAGGCAGGGGAATTGCTTGAGCCTAGCAGGCAGAGGTTGCAGTGAGCCAAGACCATCCCACTGCACTCCAGCCTGGGCAACAGAACAAGACTCTGTCTGAAAAAAAAAAAAAAAATTAGCCAGGCATGGTGGTGCACACCTGTAACCCCAGCTACTTGGAAGGCTGAGGCAGGATAAACACTTGAACCTGGGAGGCAGAGGTTGCAGTGAGCCGGTTACACCACTGAAAGAATTGGGTTTAACATTAATAATACACTAATATAAAGGTGAAAGTTGGCTTATTTGGTACAAAAATCATACAAGAAACATTGTCAAATATGAAATGGTGTTTGCTTTTCTTTGGGCTGTATTTATGTGTTATTGGTATGTATTCCAAAGTAATAGGAAACTCCTTTTTTTTTTTTTTTGAGACAGAGTCTCACTCTGTCGCCCAGGCTGGAGTGAGCGACAGCCCACTTGAACCCACAGTTGCACCTCAGCTCTCCACCTCTGTCACCTTAATCCAGTCACTGGACCTCACTGGGTCTGTTTTCTCCTCTGTAAAATGAGGTATTAGAGTCTCTCCCTCACAGGGTGATGTTCAGTCAGGGACGTTAAGAGATTTGCTTAAGGTTATGCAATTATTCAACCAGTGAATATCAGACTGCTTTTTGTTTTTGTTGGAGAAAGGGTCTCACTTTATCACCCAGGTGGGAGTGCAATGGCTCACTGCAACCTCCACTTCCCAGGCTGAAGCAATTCTCCCCCCTCAGCCATCTGAACAGCTGGGATTACAGGTGTGCATCACGACACCCAGATAAAATGTGCATTTTTTTCTTTTTTTCTTTTTTTTGAGACAGAGTTTCACTCTTGTTGCCCAGGCTGGAGTTCAATGGTGCGATCTCGGCTCACCGCAACCTCCGCCTCCTGGGTTCAGGCAATTCTCCTGCCTCAGCCTCCTGAGTAGCTGGGATTACAGGCACGCGCCACCATGCCCAGCTAATTTTTTGTATTTTTAGTAGAGACGGGGTTTCACCATGTTGACCAGGATGGTCTCGATCTCTTGACCTCGTGATCCACCCGCCTCGGCCTCCCAAAGTGCTGGAATTACAGGCGTGAGCCACCGCACCTGGCTCATCTTTTTATATACACATATAAACCAAATGTAAATGTGTATTGCTTTAGGTGGGAAAAAAATAATTTTAAAATTTGCAAAAGGAGTTATGTCAAAGTCCTTAAATATTCATGAGTTAAAAAGTTACTGAGTATTCCGGGCTGGATGAGGTGCCTCAGTCTGTAATCTCAGCACTTTGGGAGGCCAAGGCAGGCAGATTACCTGAAGTCAGGAGTTTGAGATCAGCCTGGCCAACACGGTGAAACCCCGTCTCTACTAAAAACACAAATATTAGCTGGGTGTGGTGGTGTGCATCTGTAATTCCAGCTACTCAGGAGGCTGAGGTAGAAGAATAGCTTGAGCCCGGGAGGTGGAGGTTGCAGTGAGCCAAGATCAGGCCACTGCACTCCAACCTGGGCGACAGAGTGAGACTCTGTCTCAAAAAAAAAAAAAAAAAAAAAAAAGTAAGTATCCTTTCATCAGTGCACTCCAACCTGGGCAACAGAGTGAGACTCTGTCTCAAAAAAAAAAAAAAAAAAAGTTAATAAGTATCCTTTCATCAGTGTTTAATAAATGTATTAGAAATATGAGTAATTTCTATGCATTTCGAGACAACTAATCGCAAATTCACATGGATATATGTCAGAAAAAATTTGACTAACGACCCTCATACAGCCACAGAACATACCACTTTTTTTTTTTTTTTTTTTTGAGACAGGGTCTCTGTCAGAGACAACTAAAATTAAAAAAAGAAAAAGAAAAAAAGAAAAAAAAGAGCTGGGAATCGGGGAGATGCTGATGATGATGAGGGAGCAGAGGCTTCCGCAGCCTTGGCCTCCAGGGAGACAGAGCAGCCGACAGCAACAAGAATGAGCCTGGAATTCTGCATATTCTATTTCTTGTCCTCATTTTCAGAGAGGTATCATAACCTCAGTTTTGCAGATATGAAACCTAAGGCCAGCCAAGATATAGCTTTAATATGCATTGAAGAAAATAATGGCTGGAAAATAAAGTGTAATGCTTTGATTCTACAATCAGCAATGTAGATAGAACTGATATGTATATACAAAGCATTAGTGACTATCTTTAATAAAATTGTATCAACAGGTTTTTTCTTTTGTTTTTTGTTTGTTTTTGAGATGGAGCCTCGCTCTGTTGCTCAGCCTTAAGCGCAGTGATATGATCTTGGCTCACCGCAGCCTCCACCTCTCAGGTTTAAGCGATTCTCCTGCCTCAGCCTCCCAAGTAGCTGGGACTACAGGCACGCACCACCACAACCGGCTAATTTTTGTATTTTTAGTGGAGACGAGATTTCACCTTGTTGGCTAGGCTGGTCTTGAACTACTGACTTCAAGTGATCCGCCCGCATCGGCCTCCCAAAGGGCTGGGATTACAGGTGTGAGCCACTGTGCCTGGGCTTAATGCTTTTCTTATACTTAAAAAAAAAAATTTATCTCAAGTGGTTTTAAGAAGCAACTTAATCCCCACTGAAACAAACAAGAGTTCCTTAAAGAAATGGCTACAGCGGCCGGGCACAGTGGCTCATGTCTGTAATCCCAGCACTTTGGGAGGCCGAGGCAGGTGGATCACAAGGTCAGGAGTTTGAGACCAGCCTGGCCAAAATGTTGAAACCCCATCTCTGGTAAAAATACAAAAATTAGCTGGGTGCGGTGGCATGCACCTGTAATCCCAGCTACTCAGGAGGCTGAGGCAGGAGAATTTCTTGAACCTGGGAGGTGGAGGTTGCAGTGAGCCGAGATCGTGCCATTGCACTCCAGCCTGGGTGACAGAGTGAGACCCTGTCTCAAAAAAAGAAAAAAAAAAAGAAATGGCCACAGAATGTTCAAGGAAAGGTTTTGGGTATCAAAAAGAATAACTGTAATTAATTAAAACACATTTAATAACAAATATTTCATATAAAGATATATATATATATATATATATATATATATGGAAAGGGAGGAGGGAGCTCTTTATAGATGAATGCTAGCTAGTAAGTGGATTGACAGAATAATGTCACCATTTTTTTGGTCTGTTTGTTTGTTTTGAGATGGAGTCTCGCTCTGTCATGCAGGCTGGAGTGCAGTGGTGCGATCTCAGCTCACAACCTCCACCTCCTGAGCTCAAGTGATTCTCCTTCCTCAGCCTTCTTAGCAACTGGGATTACAGGTGTGCATCACCACACCTGGCTAATTCTTATATTCTTAGGAGAGATGGGGTTTCCCCATGTTAGGCTGGTCTCGAACTCCCGACCTCAAGTCATCCACACACCTCGGCCTCCCAAAGTGCTAGGATTACAGGTGTGAGCCACCACGCCTGGCAGCATTTGGTAACCCCTCAATGCAATCGCTGATTCAGGCAAGAATCTTCAAAAAATCCTAAAACCATTAGGTGAACAGATTTTTGGTAACAGGATATTTGCATGGATTTTTGATTGCAAGGGAGACATGTATCTTCACCATGGCGAGTCCTGGCAGTCTCTATCTTAACCCAGTGATCAAAGCTAGCGTCACTAATGGGAGCACAATCTGACATATGTGCCTTTCAATGTGATGCATTTTTAAATACATCATCTAGAAGTGTTTTTGCCCAAAATGTTTAACCTAAATTGAATCAGGCTGATAGATCCGCACATGTAAATACAAATATACGTGAGCCACTTAGGTCATTTCAGAGTTTCTGGTAACTGCCTTTGGAAAGCAAAAACAAAACCACCAAAGCCCATGGGTGAAATTAACTTAAAAACATACTTTAACTAACCCAGTATATCCAAAACATTAGTACTACAACATGTCATCCATATTTTAAAATTAATATTTTATATATATATATTTTTTTCTCTACGTAAGAATTTTGACAGAATTGGTCTGGCCATTATGTTCTTTTTTTGTGCTGAGTCATGTATTTTCAGCATGTATTTTTATGCTTTAAGAACATTTCAATTCAGATGCTAAATTTTCATTGGAAATACTTGATCTGTATTTAGCTTTCATAAAATTCCAATTGAAAACGTAGCTCCAAGTTGCTCCACATACACTTACATTTATCCAATCACTGAATTGAGTGTCAGCTTTTCAGTTTAAATTCAAATTAACTACAATGAAATGAAATTTAAACGTAGTTCCTCAGCTCTATTCACCACATTGCAAGGGCTCAAGAGCCACATGAGGCTTGTGGCTCTGATATTGAATTAGGCAGCCAGAGACTTAACTTCCAGCTTAGAGGAAAGAAAGGGATAGTAGATAGACAAGCTAAATGACACCAAGAGACAATCCAGAATGTGGGACATTTTACAAGACAATTGCCTTAGACTTTCTAAAAACTCAATGTCACCAAAAAAACAATAATAAGGACAAGGCGAGGTGGCTCACACCTGTAATCCCAGCACTTTGGGAGGTAGGGGTGGGCGGATCACCTGAGGTCAAGAGTTCAAGACCAGCCTGGCCAACACGGCAAAACCCCGTCTCTACTAAAAATACAAACATTAGGTGGGCATGGTGGCGGGTAGCTGTATTACAACTACTCAGGAGGCTGAGGCAGGAGAATCGCTTGAGCCCAGAACGTGGAGGTTGCAGTGAGCTGAGATCACACTGTTGTACTCCAGCCTGGCAACAGAGCAAGAATCCGTCTCAATAAATAAATAAGATGGGGAGATTGTCCTAGACTAAGGAAACCTAAAGATACAGCAACCAAAGGCGGCATTAGATCCTTGTTTAAAAACAACAACAGATTGGGAAAATTTCTTTGAACAGTTGGGGAACTCTGAAGGTGTACTATATTCTAGATGGTATTCTGGAATTATTGCTAGTTTTCTTAGCTGTGATAACAGCGTTATGGTTATGTAGGAGATTGCTTTGTATCTAGGAGGGATAGTCATTCTAGTGGAGAATAATTCTAGAAATGCAGTTTTAACCAGATAGTGAAGTTGAAAGGAGCAAAAATTTTTTGGGGCATATGAGATCTTAAAATATTTACCTTCTCTGCAACCCTTTTCCAGGAAGTTACTAAAAGATACTCTTCTCCAAAATGAAGGTGTAAACGAAGAAAGAGAAAGATGTGGAATGCAGGGGTAGGTGATTCCGCATGAGGTTACAAGAATCTCCAGGACAACAAGTGGGAATCAGTCTTGGAAAGCAGCCGTCGGCCGGGCACGGTGGCTCACGCCTGTAATCCCAACCCTTTGGGAGGCCAAGGCGCGTGGATCATCTGAGGTCAGGAGTTCGAAACCAGTCTTGACTAACATGGTAAAACCCCATCTCTACTAATACAAAAATTCACTGGGCGTCATGTCACTCCTCTGTAATCCCAGCTACTAGGGAGACTGAGGCAAGAGAATTGCTGGAACCTGGGAGGTGGAGGTTGCAGTGAGCCAAGGTTGCACCATTGCACTCCAACCTGGGCAACAAGAGGGAAACTTTGTCAAGAGAGACAGAGAATGAGAGACAGCAAGAGAGACAGAAAGAGAGAGAGAAAGAGAGAGAAAGAGAGAGAGAGAGAGAGAGAGAAAGAGAAAGAGAGAGAGAGAGAAGCAAGCAGCCATCACAGACTGGAGTAAGAGAGAAACTCCAGAGATGTTTCCAAGAAAAAACACTGAAACACTGACAGGTGGATCACATGATACATCTGACCACATCGTGGAGAGTTTTATAACTCTGTGAGAGAATTTCCAAGGAAAAATGGATAGGTACATTCAGTGGTGTATTGGTAAACCACCTCTCCGAAAAATAACAACAAAAAGCCCAAAAAACAAGAGGCCCTGATTTGTAGCACTGATTGATTTCTGTAGCATAAATACTTCCACCGTAGCTGATTTCAAACAACCAACTTTGGAATGCAGAGTTGGCAAGGGATGCCCACGACCGGCTCTCAGGAGCCAGTAAGAGTTGGCTTCAACAAAATTAAATAAATCAACAAAACGGTTATTAACGCCAGGAATAATAAAAAGTTTTGCAAGAAATGAAACCACAGTACTGTGCATGGCTCAGCTATGAGCAGTACTTACATTATCATGACAATGCACACTCTGAATGCTGGTTTAACTTAGTTAAATGTGAATTAACCACAGGCAGGATGAGGGTAGAGAAGGGGGCAGAAAAGCGAGCTACACATTCGTTATCAATAGATAACACCTCAAATGAAAGAAATAGAGAAATCACAGAATGAACATTTATTTAGAAATATGAAGGTAACCTGGCAGAAGGGCCGAGAGAGATCCAAGTTGTCACCTGCACGGTGCAGAACTCGGGGAGTGAGACGCGCGCAGACAGAAAACGGCTGGTTTTTTGTTTGTTTTTGAGACAATGTCTTGCTCTGTCATCCACATTGGAGTGCAGTGGCACAGTCTCGGCTCACTGCAACCCTCCATCTTCCAGGTTCAAGTGATTCTCCTGTCTCAGCCTCCTGAGTAGCTGAGATTCCAGGTGCCCGCCACCATACCCAGCTAATTTTGGTATTTTTAGTAAGAGACAGGGTTTCACTATGTTGGCCAATTTGGTCTCGAACTCCCGGCCTCAAGTGATCCACCTGCCTTGGCCTCCCAAAGTCCTAGGATTACAGTCGTGAGCTACCGCGCCCGGCCAGCTCGTTTTCTTCATAAGCCCTGTAGTACTATTAGACTTACACACAGGCACACACTCATGCAAGTACACACATAGGCAATTACTACCCAGGCAGACTTCTGGTTATAGAAGATGACTGAACACAAACTTTTATCACTCTCTCCTCCAAAACCTACTGGAATGACAAAAGGAATATAAAAGGCCTGGCATCGTGGCTGAAGCCTGTAACCTAGCACTTTGGGAAGGCAAGGCATTTGGATCACTTGAGCTCAGCAGTTTGAGACCGGCCTGGGCAACATGGCAAAACCCTTCTCTAGACTGGACATGGTGACGTGTGCCTGTAGGCCTAGCTATTCAGGAGGCTAAGGTGGGAGGATCACCTGAGCCCAGGAGGAAGAGACTGCAGTGTGCCGAGATCACACCACTGCACTCCAGCCTGAGCAACAGAGCAGACCTGTCTCAAAAAGAAAATACACATATATTTATACATATATTTATTATTATATATAAATTGATATAAGTATACAATTATTATTTATTATGTATATCAATGCATATATATAAATAAGCTGATAAATGCCAGGAAGCCAGGATAATGCAGCAGCAACAAACCAAAACAGTTAAAATTTTCTGAGTATAAGACGCTTGGAATCACACTGATTTCTAAACTCAACATACCTCATTAAAAACAACCCCACACAAGCCAGAGGAACCTCAAAAAGTAAGTTTTGCCAGCAGGGCCCCCATCCCAAAGCCCTAAAGTGGCATCCCTATTTCCCCACCGCCCATCCGGTAACCTGCAGATAACCACAGCTCTCTAGGCTAGGACGCCTGACACCGCACCAGGAGACGTTCAGCCAGCGGGAGGGAAGGCATCCCTTTAAGAAAAGAGTTTTTCTGACTCTGCCCCGCCACTAAGCTACATGACCACCTCACTCCAGGCTTCTGGAATCATAACTTTTTTTTTTTTTTTTTGAGACAGTCTTGCTCTGTCGCCCTGGCTGGAGTGCAGCAGTGCGATCTCGGCTCACTGCAACCTCCATCTCTCACATTCAAGTCATTCTCCTGTCTCAGCCTTCAGAGTAGCTGCAATTACAGGCACAGGCCACCACACCCAGCTAATTTTGGTATTTTTAGTAGAGTCAGAGTTTTGCCAAGTTGGCCATGCTGGTCTTGAACTCCTGACCTCAGGTGATCCACCCACCTCGGCCTCCCAGAGTGCTGGGATTACAGGCATGAGCCACCGCGCCCGGCCTGGAATCATAACTTGTGTCCTCCGCCAGGTACACAGGGAGTCAGTCTCACAAGACAACACGGTGAAAACGCAAAGCACAACAGCCGGCGTCAGACTGCCGTGAGTCCCAGCAGGGAATCCTGCAGAACCACCGTTCTGCTCTGTGATCTAGAGCCCTCGACCTGTCCAGGAGGCTGTCCTTTTCCAGACCTGGCTCTTCGACTTTCCCTTCAATTCAGTAAGTTTCTCCACATCCCCCAACAGGGGAACTTTTTTTCTTGTTCGTGATAACTAAAGTCAGTCCAATGCTTGCAATGAAAAACCATTACAATACAAAGATAGTTGAATGATAAGAAGCTTCATTGAATGCTATTATATTTTACGTTATCGATATATAATATACAACATATTACAATAAGCTTCGTTTAATGCTATTATAGAGAATGCACATTCTTTCCAAATCCCCATGTAACATGAACAAAATCTTTTTTTTTTTTTGATATGGAGGGCCCCCACCTCTGCCCAGGCTGGAGTGCAGTGGAGTGATCTTGGCTCACTGCAACCTCTACCTCATGGGCTCAAATGATTCTCATGCCTCAGCCTCTGGGGTAGCTGGGATTACAGTCATATGTCACCATGTTCAGCTGATTTTTTTTTTTTTTTTTGTATTTTTAGTAGAGACAGAGTTTCACCATATTGGCCAGGCTGGTTTCAAACTCGTGACCTCAAGTGATCCACTGGCCTCAGCCTCCCAAAGTGCTAGGATTACAGGCATGAGCTACCACACCAGGTCAGAAATAATATCTCTTGGGTAAGACCACACACACACCTCATATACAATCAATAAACTCCCAAAATAAAATAAAATTAGAAATGAACAACAAAAGCACACCCAAACATACTCACACTTATGAAATAAAAGCTGAAATTATATAAAATTTAGGAAATAATGGGAACATTACCTCTGTGATAGTCTGATATAGCAAATGATAAAATGATTCTCAGAGGAAATTTTATGGTCATAACTACATTCACTACAAACCAAAAAAGATGGAGAGTAAGTGAACGAAGTAGTCAATTCAAAAAGCTAAAAAAAAGTACAACAGAATATATCAGGTAACTTTTTAAAATGTAAAATATAAAATTAAATTAAAAAATTGATTTTTTTCAAAGAAAGTTGGTCTTTTTGAAGAAAAATATTCAAAATTATGAATGCGAAAGGGACTATAGGATTATTATTTTCAAAGCATGTTTTCACTGAGTCAAGAACGCCTACTTAAGTAACTGACAAGAACACCATAAAAGGAAACACTGACAGATTAGATTAGACCCTACCAGGAAAAAAAAGAGTTAAAATGCTTGATAAATAAAAGACCCCAGCCGGGCGCGGTGGCTCAAGCCTGTAATCCCAGCACTTTGGGAGGCCGAGGTGGGTGGATCACAAGGTCAAGAGATCGAGACCATCCTGGTCAACATGGTGAAACCCCGTCTCTACTTAAAAATACAAAAAACTAGCTGGGCGTGGTGGCACGTGCCTGTAATCCCAGCTACTTAGGAGGCTGAGGCAGGAGAATTGCCTGAACCCAGGAGGCGGAGGTTGCAGTGAGCCGAGATCGCGCCATTGCACTCCAGCCTGGGTAACAAGAGCGAAACTCCGTCTCAAAAAATAAACAAATAAATAAATAAATAAATAAATAAAAGACCCCATAAACAAAAACAACAAATAAGTGAACGTGCAGAAAGTATTCATTACATATATAAGGACTAAAAGCTATAATTGTCAAAAGCTGCTTTAAGAAGAGAATCACATACACAATCAATTTTATTTATTTATTTAGAGACAGAGCCCCACTCTGTCACCCAGGCTGGAGTGCAGTGGCACCATCTCAGCTCACTGCAACCTCCGCCTCTGGGGTTCAAGCAATTCTCCTGCCTCAGCCTCCTGAATAGCTGGGACCGCATGCGCACACCACCACAACCTGGCTAATTTTTGTATTTTCAGTAGAGATGAGGTCTCTGGTCTCAAATGATCTGCCCTCCCAAAGTGCTATCCCCAAATTTGTAAACACAGAAAAGCTATACAAAGTTAATTCTCAGAGAAAGGATGGTAATAAACATTTGGAAGAATGCTCAAGCATACTAGCAATCAGGAAAAGTTTAGAGCGTAAGTTACCATTTTACCCCGTCAGATTCAGCTTAGAGACAGGGTCTTTCTTGCTCTGCCACCCAAGCTGGAGTGCAGTGGCACAATCAGAGCTCACTGCATCCTCAAGCTCTGGGCTCAGGTGATGCTCCCTCTTGCCTCAGCCATCCCCAAACCACCCCCAAAAACTGGGATTACAGGCACATGCCACTGAGCCCTGCTAATTCTTTTTTGACAGAGATTGGGGGTGAGGTGTCTCACTTTTTTGCCTAGGCTGGTCTCAAGCTCCTGGCCTCAAGAGATCCTCTTGCCTTGGCCTCTCAAATTGTAAGAGGATTACAGGCGTAAGCCATCATGCCCACCCTCCCCCAAATTAAAAAATGTGAATATATGCGGCATTGAAAAGATGAGGAAAAAGATAACTCTCACATACAGTTGACGGGGGACTGTAGATTGACAGTATTTTTGGGAGGACAAATTAGCAGTATGTATTACATTTTAAATTCTGTAATTAATACCCCTTTAAATCAGTTATTCCACTTCCAGATATTTACCCTACGGAAATACTTGAACATGTACAGATACATATGCATGCATAAAGATGCTTACTGAAGCACTTTTGGGGGATTAACAAACAATGGAAACTTTCAGAAACATCAATCAAAGAAAATAGTGAAAGGATTACTAAGCAGTCATTAAAACAAATGACTAAATTTGTGGTACATACATCAAAAAAATTCCCAGATACAGGGCAAAAAGTCAATTACTAAATGCAAATGATGTAGTGCAGTGTGGTTTTAGCTCTGTGTCACATACAGGCACGTATATACATAGGCACGGAGGCAAGTGCGACACAGAGCCTTGCATTTTCTACCTATTATATTCCCATGTTGTTTTAAGGAAGGTAAAATATATGTATACATGTATCACATACAGGCACATGTACACACGGGCGCAGTGTGATTTAGCTCTGTGTCACATACAGGTACGTGAACACATGGATGGATGGGATAGATGGATAGATGGATGGATGGGATGGATGGATGGATGGATGGGATGGATGGGATGGATGGACGGGATGGATGGAGGGAATGGGATGGATGGGTAGACACGTGGCTCACACCTGTAATTTCCCAGCACTTTGGGAGGCCAAGGTGGGTGGATCACCGGAGGTTGGGAGTTTGAAACTAGCCTGGCCAACAGGGAGAAACCCACCTCTGCTAAAAATAGAAAATTAGCCAGGCATGGTGGTGCCTGCTTGTAATCCAAGCTACTCGGGGGGCTGAGGCAGGAAAATCGCTTGAACCTGGGAGGCAGAGGTTGCGGTCAGCCAATCACACCATTGCACTCCAGCCTGGGCAACAAGAGTGAAACTCTGTCTAAAAAAAAAAAAAAAAAGAAAGAAAGAAAAGAAAAGAAATAAGAAAAAGCCAGGCTCCATAGTTCATGTCTGTAATCTCATCACTTTGGGAGGGTGAGACAGGAGGATCACTTCAGTCCAGGAGTTCGAGACCAGCCTGGGCAACATAGTGAGTATCACCCCCCTCACCCTCAACGTCTCTACAAATAATACTTTTTAAGAAGAAGAAAAAAGAAGAGTTTCAAAAGAGACATCAAACTGTTAGTAATATATTCTTTAAAAAGGAGAGAAAGAAGTCATTTTTACTTTCCATCCTATAACTGTTAAAACAATTAAAAATGGAAGTATTACGTAATTTTGTGAAAATAAAAATTTTTAAATATGCCAGGCGCAGTGACTCAGGCCTGTAATCACACGACTTTGGAAGCCCGAATCGGGAGGATCACCTGAGGTCGGGAGTTTGAGGCCAGCCTGGCCAACATGGAGAGACCCCGTCTCTACAAAAAATTACCAGGGTGTGGTAGCACGTGCCTGTAATCCCAGCTGAAGCAGGCGAATCACTTGAACCTGGGAGGCAGAGGTTGCAGGGAGCTGAGATCACACCACTGCAGTCCACTCTGGGCAACGAAGTGAGACTCTGTCTCAAAAAATAAAATAAAATAATCATCCATATGAAAATACTCAAAGACAAATGAAATGGACCCCTACAGTGTTTACTCTGGCAATTTTTCAAAGTCACAATAAAACGTGAAATAGGATGACTCAGTGGTGTTTCACCTGGTAGTTTTCCAGTTTTCCTTCCTTTTACAACATAATCAGCAATGACTTCAAAAGAATTCCTTACTCCTTCATGGAATATACTACCTTAAACACTACCTTTCAGACCTAGAGTTCAAAGCATAGTTCAAAGCTCAGCCGAGAATCCAGAAATGGCAGGGTATCACCAGCAGGGTGACTTTTTTCTTTTCCCTAGCAAACAGTGGAGCAGTATGTAGATTCTAACTCCCATTTCAAAAAAACCAACAAAAAACCTCACTTTAAAAACAATAACTCTGACACATAAATACATATCATACACTGTGTATTTTACTGGCATTGCAGAAAGGTATTAAATGGGCATGAAAGTCAGGTCATTACGGATTTAAAACGCCGCCCAAGGAACGGTA
Source organism: Saimiri boliviensis (assembly GCF_048565385.1). Classification (NCBI taxonomy): domain Eukaryota; kingdom Metazoa; phylum Chordata; class Mammalia; order Primates; family Cebidae; genus Saimiri; species Saimiri boliviensis. The sequence goes on from NC_133462.1 coordinate 91,700,592, forward strand.
CCAACACGAATTCCACATCGTTAACATGGAGTGCTGCGTGCCAGCGAGCAGCAAAATTCAGAGCAGCATGACTTTGCACAACGACACACTCCACGAGCCCGGTCTCCCAGGAGTGCCCTTCGAAATACACGCAGCCTAAACGTGACATGTAAAAGTACAGACACAAAGGAGGCCTCAGGTCGAAGGGGAAAAACTAAACACTACAAAGAACGGCATGATTTGGACGGCTGGACAACGGGCTCGACCTTGCACGCGCGCGCTCTGGACCGGGCTCGCCAGCTCGCTCTGCCGCAGTCGCAGGGAGGAGGGGGACGGGGGCCGCCGCTGCGCCTCGGCAACGCTCGCCGCGGAGCCGTTTTTTGGAACGCCGGAAGCCCGCGCGCCCTGCGCGCCCTCCGCGCGGACACCCCCGTCCTGACGCACGCACAGGAGCGAGCCGCTCCCTCCATTTTGTCCCCAGTCTCCTTCAGGCGAACTGCGCGCTGCTATTTTAAAGCCACTTAGTAATGGAACCGTAACAGGGAGGAAGCGGGGTGGGCGTGGGAGCCCCGCTGGCGCGAGGCAGGCACTGGGGCGGAGGGGGGCCGCCTGGGCACCACGGGCTCGTCCGGTGGCTGGAAGGACAAAGGACACTTAGGGGACGAGGGCCGCCGAGCCGGCGCGGAGCGACTTCCGGGTCGGGGCCGGGCTGGGGCCGGGGCCGGGGCCGGGCCGACCCCCGCGGCGGGGGCCACCCCCCGGGACAAAGCAGCGGCGCCGCGCCCGCTCCCTCCGCCGCGGCCCCACCCCTCGGCGCGCGCCCGGCGCTCGTGCACGCGAGCTCGCGCGCGCGCCGGAGACGGTTAAAAAATGGCGGTTGGGGCGGAGGGGGAGGGGCGGTTGGGGCGGCGGGGGCGGGAAGTGGAGCGGTCTGGCTCGGTTCCGCCCCGCCCTGCCAGGAATCAGGGAGCCGGTTTGTTTCCCGAACCCTTCTCCTTCTGCGCCCCCGGCCCTGCTGGCTGCGTGCCGGACCGGGAGGAAAGTGTGACCCGTTCGATGGAACAAAGGACCTGGCGGCCTAGGCGCCGGCGCGCGGCGGCCACTGCGGAGCATCGGGAACGTTCGCTAAGATGGCGGCCGTCGCGTGGGGGCGGGGCGGGGCGGGCGGCGGCGCGCAGGCGCGGGGCGGGGAGGGGCGCGGCGGGCCGGCCTGCAGCTCCGGGGGCCCGGGCCGCGCAGGGCTGGCGGAGGCGCGGAGCCGTCCCCATGGCCGCGGTGCCGGAGCCCGACGAGCCCGCGAAGCGGAAGGTAACGCAGCGGCCGGCGGGGCGCGCGCCGCGGGTGGGAGGACGCGGTGGGCGGGGGTGAGGGCGGCCTCCGCGGGGCGCCGGGGCCCGGAGCACGTGTCACCGGCTTCTCTGCCGCCCTTGGGCTTCCAACTATTTTCACTGTTCCTAGTCCCATTAATAGGACATTTTGATCTAAGTCGCCGGACGAAAGTGACCAGCACTAGCGGGAGAAGGGGACCAGTAGTAGTCACTATGAAATAAGCTAACAAAGCGGAATCTTCTGGCGAGAAATTTTTTTTGCTAAGGGCACTGCACGTAATTTGCTAGTAAAAGCTAACAGCAGAGACTAAAAAGCTCCCTGAGGACAGGGTGCCTTGTCTTTAACGTTGTATTGGTCACATTTAACGTAGAGGGAGGCAGGGATGACTTGATCGTACTACGTTGAATTGAAGGGTTGAGGTTTCTCCCCAGTCACCAGTGGCCTCCCTAGCTGCTGTCCGTCTCGATGCCGTCTCCTCAGTCCACCTTCCGTTATTGTCCGCTCGTCCTTTCCAACCGGTAAACTGGACAGTTTCATCCCTCTGCCTAACATCCAGTTCCAGCAGCCCATCCTCTCTCTCTAAGGATAAAACCCAAATTCTTGTTATAGGAAAGCTAAACGAAACGCTCTTCCTCCTGTTCCTCCAAAGACGACTTAAGCGCTTTCCCCATCTTCCCAGGGATCTTGAATGTCGTTAGGTTCAGCATATTAGAAGGTAATAAATGATCTTGTCTTTGTCTTTGCCTGGGCTCCTTATTAAAAGCAGGGAACCCAATTTATATCCTCAGGGCAGAACAGGTGGTTCAGGAAAGGATAATGCAAGAGGAAAAAAAGTATTTTAGTATAAATTATGGGATGTAACATTGGCTAATCATGAGCAGACATTTATTGAAGACCCACTGTGTGCTAAATGGCTCCTAATATATGCTTTCCAGATAATGATACATACTTTTAAAATACACTCTCAGCTTGGAAATCTTGCTCACTGCTTGCTCTGGCTTGCTTATCTGGTGGGGTTCCATCTAAATTTGGCCAAGGCATAAGATCATATAGTTGATATTAACAAATACTGTATAAATTGTTTTCATAATTTAACGTCAAAAAGTTTTGTCAAGTGACATACTATTACTGGTGCCTCATCTGTTTTTACTGTCCCGTCCACTGCCCATTTCGAATAAGTTTAGTGTTTTTTTAAAAAAAGCTCCTTATGGCCGGGTGCAGTGGTAGCTTCTGCCTGTTGGGAAGCCAAGGCGGGGTGGATCACCTGAGGTTGGGAGTTCGAGACCAACCTGACCAACATGGAGAAACCCTGTCTCTTACTTAACAAAACAATTAGCCGAGCATGGTGGCACATGCCTGTAATCCCAGCTACTTGGGAGGCCGAGGCAAGAGAATTGCTTGAACCAGGGAGGTGGAGGTTGTGGTGAGCTGAGATCGAGCCTGGGCAGCAAAAGCAAAACTCCATCTCAAAAAAAAAAAAAAAAAAAAAAAAATCCTTGTTTGAAACTTTCTAGTTCATGATGTACCATAACTACACACAGTCAATCCTAGATTAAGCTTTGGATAACACTGGAATCTGGAATTTTTGGACAGGAGATAAGGTCATAAAGGTGGTTTAATCCATTGGAAATATTTTTAAAAGAACTAAATGGAAAAAAATATCATTGACCAATTTAACTGGCTCATCAGTACACAGCAAAACAATATTGTAGTTGTTGAAATGAAAAATAATTATGGCCGGGCGCGGTGGCTCAAGCCTGTAATCCCAGCACTTTGGGAGGCCAAGGTGGGTGGATCATGAGGTCAAGAGATCGAGACCATCCCGGGCAACATGGTGAAACCCCGTCTCTACTAAAAATACAAAAAATTAGCTGGGAATGGTGGTGCGTGCCTGTGATCCCAGCTGTTAGATCTTGATTTTATTCATAAAAATGTGTATCAGATGACTATAATAAACACGCCGTGGCTTTCAATTATGCTTAGATTCTTTGTGTTTTTTTTTGAGCTGAGGTCTCACTCTGTCACCAGGCTGGAGTGCAGTGGCTGAGGCAGGAGAATTGCCTGAACTAAGGAGGTGGAGGTTGCGGTGAGCCGAGATTACGCCATTGCACTCCAGCCTGGGTAACAAGAGTGAAACTCCGTCTCAAAAAAAAAAAAAGAAAAGAAAAATAATTATAAGCCTCAAAACAGCATAGATGTGGGAAGTCAAAAGAAATTGCTCATGAAACAGCAGTACCTATCAGAGCTCATCAAAAAGCTAATTAAATTAATATAAGCTATGACTAATTAACAGCCCAAGGTAATGGCGGAAAGGAAACCTGTGGTGATGTTTTAAAAAAGAATTTTGGGCCGGGTGCAGTGGTTCATGCCTGTAATCCAAGGCACTTTGGGAGGCCAAAGTGGGCAGATCACAAGGTCAAGAGATGGAGACCATCCTGGCCAACATGGTGAAACCCCATCTCTACTAAAAATACAAAAATTAGCGGGCGTGATGGCACATGCCTATAGCCCCAGCTACGCGGGAAGCTGAGGCAGAAGAATCACTTGAACCCTGAAGGCAGAGGTTGCAGTGAGCCGAGATCTCCCCATTGCACTGCAGCTTGGGTGTCAGAGGGAGACTCCATCTCAAAAAAAAAAAAAAATTGTCAGTGATCATTCCAGCACAACTCAGGGAGGAGGGTTATTTTATTATAAGAATTAGTGGCCGGGCGCTGTGGTTCAAGCCTGTAATCCCAGCACTTTGGGAGGCCGAGGCGGGTGGATCACGAAGTCAAGAGATTGAGACCATCCTGGTCAACATGGTGAAACCCCATCTCTACTAAAAATACAAAAAAAAAGTAGCTGGGCATGGTGGCACATGCCTGTAATCCCAGCTACTCAGGAGGCTGAGGCAGGAGAATTGCCTGAACCCAGGAGGCGGAGGTTGCGGTGAGCCGAGATCGCGCCATTGCACTCCAGCCTGGGTAACAAGAGCGAAACTCTGTCTCAAAAAAAAAAAAAAGAATTAGTAACCCTAAAGTAAAAATGCGAATTACCAAGCTGGCATACCTTAATAAAACTAGCCCCTGAAAACCATCCTTTGCCACTTTCTTGTCCTCTAAGAAACTTTTTAAAATGTGAAATTTGGTACATACAGGTAAATTCACATTCAGGTAAATTCTTAATTTCACCTATTCAAAAAATATTTACAGAGTATCTACTGAGTATTAGGCCCTAAACTGGGAACTAGACTGATCAAGACAGGAAAAATCCCTTTTAAGGAGCTGACATTCTGCTGGGGAATCAATAAGCAAGACTTGTTTAGTGAGCCAACCATGCCAAGATCCAGGAGAAAGACGGCATGTGTTCAGTAATAACCATCTCTGCTTGCTAGAGGCCACTTGCATAGCCACTGTGCCTGGACTAGTGGACTAGAGTGGGAGCTGAAAAAGCACAGGATCACGTGAGGCCTTTGGAGCAATGGTAAGAATCAGCATGCCAAGCAAGGTGGCTCACACCTGTAATCCCAACACAGGGAGGCTGAGGCGGGTGGACCACAAGGTCAGGAGATCAAGACCATCCTGGCCAACCTGGTGCAACCCCATCTCTGCTAAAAATACAAAAATTAGCTGTATGTGGTGGTGCATACCTGTAATCCCAGCTACTTGGGAAGCTGAGGCATGAGAATCACTTGAACCCAGGAGGCACAGGTTGCAGTGAGCCAAGATCGCACCACTGCACTCCAGCCTGGTGACAGAGTGAGACTTCAGCTCAAAAAAAAACACAAAGAATCTAAGCATAATTGAAAGCCCGGCGTGTTTATTATAGTCATCTGATACACATTTTTATGAATAAAATCAAGATCTAACAGGTACTATTGATAGACAGTGATTTGATAGTACAGGTTGAGCTTCCCAAATCAAAAACAAAGGCATTTTCTTTTGGTGTCATATCAGTGCTCAAAAAACTGTAGATTTTGGAGCATTTCTGATTTGGAATGCTCAACATGTATTGGCAATGAAGTTGGTGGGCAGTGGTTTGGTTCAGGATGTATTTTGAATGCAATCCTTCCAGACTTGCTAATGTATTGAACATGGATTTGGTGAAGGAATCAAGGATGACTCAGGTTTGGGGTCTAAAAATGGGTTGAGTAGCGTGCCATTAGCAGGCAGGTTTGGAGGTGAAAATTATTTTGCAAATACTAGGTACAAGGCGCTTTTTATACAGAAAAGTGTGGTTCCGTTCTTGCTTCGGTAGCACATATACTAAAATTGGAATGACACAGATGCTTAGCATGGCCCTTGTGCAAGGATGACACTATTAAAAAAAAAAAAAAGGTGTGGTTCAATAAGCAGATGAATGAAGCTGAAGTTGGGAGAGATTAGGGTTTGATCTAGAAATCTGGAGGCATCATTTAATAGCATTTAACTGAAAGCCTTGAGATACCTAGGAAGAGACTAGATTCCACAAGAGGTTAAGAGTGGCACTTCAGAATCACTGTAAAAGACGGAACAGCAACAAAAATTCAGTGAAATAGAAAACCATGAGACGTTGTATTTGAAGCCAAGTAAAAATAGTTCCAAAAACAAATGATAGTTTGTGCCACATATGCTGAGATGCAGAGTAAGACAGACTGCAAAGTGGATGTCTTTCAGAGATCTTGTTTGTGCAGTCAGGTGGCGTTCAGTGGACAGATGCCTCACTAAAGCGAGTCAAAGGGAGAATGGGAGGTTTTAAGTAGAAAAGCACACCTAGTCTCAACTTTTGCTATGAAAGGCAGCAGAAAACCAGGATGGCAGTTTAGGCGGCCAGTGAGGGGAGACAGGTGTACAGAGGGATTGTGTTTGTGAGATGGAGCGGGTGCCCAGGCTGGAGTGCAGTGGTGCGGTCCCTGCTCACTGCAGCCTCCACTTCCTAGTCTCAAGTGATTCTGCCTTAGCCTCCCAAGTAGCTGGCATTACAGGCATATGCCACCATTCCTGGCTAATTTTTGTACTTTACTATATTAGTAGAGACAGGATTTTGCCATGTTGGCCAGGCTGGTCTTGAACTCCTGACCTCAAGTGATCCACCCGCCTCAGCCTTCCAAAAATGCTGGGATTATAGGCATAAGCCAACACGCCCGGCCCTCACCTGTTTAACCTCCTAACTGGTCTTCCTGCCTGTGCTCCCTTCAAGTTTTGGATAGGGAGTAGGGCCAATTCATCCTTTGCAACCAGAGCAAAGGCAAATACAGGCACTGAAGCAGATTGAGTGGTGGAAGATCAACTGGCTATCATTTGATGAGATCTGTTTCTATCCATTATCGACATTCTGGCTTGAAAATGTCTTGAGCTTTCCTTAGATCCAAAGTGAGTTGGTAAAGCTGCTTTTCTAAATCTAAGCTTTAAAAATATCTATTTGTTAGTGGCAAGAGTTAAACCTTAAGTTTGCAGGCTACTTAAGGGATAGAAATGTTAAAGGCATGCATATTATGGACAGAGTATTTCTGTATATAAACAGAGTACTTCAAAGGAAGTTATGCCTGGGATCCTTTATTCATCATCTCCACTTCTGAGCATCTGACAGCACAGTGTACTTAACCACAAAGATAAACACGCTCCAAGTCACTAGTAGTCTCACCTCCAACTCCACCAGGAGGCTGAAGATTGTCTATCAAAGGGAAGATTGCCATCTTAAGTCTTCGTATATTCTTGCCCAGTTTTGATAAAAAATTGCATGTATTTACTGACTTAGTAGTATTCCTCCTTAGATGTGTTACAACTGGAAAGCTCCCCCAAAACCCTCCACACTCCAGACTTGGTTATTTCTTAATGATGTGGTTTGGCACAATGGATCTCATAGGTTTTTGGGGTCAAACTGACTTTTCTGCCTCCACTCCTGCCAACACTTATTAGCGTCTTAAGTGTTTCAGAGGTAATCTGACAGAGGCTGGAAAATCACAAAACATGTAGAGAGCCTGGCACGAAAGCCCCCACCAACCAGGAGCTCTTATGAGATCAACCACTGTTATTCTAGACCAGATAGTTTTGCTGGAGGTTGGCTTTGTCTTAGAAGGCACAATTTTAAATAGGATGTTGTAGCTTTTATTTAGATATTTGCCTTTAAAGCCAGCTGAGATATTCTCCTATTGTTTGCAAGTTTGCTTTTGTTAAAATTAAAATTTTCTAAATCAGTGTTTCCCCAGTCTGATAGTTATCAGAAAAAAAACATCCCATGGTCCATCATGGATCTGATCAGAATCTCAGAGTAGGACTAGAAAATACTTCAGTTCTAGGCTAGGCGCAGTGGCTCACACCTGTAATCCCAGCACTTTGGGAGGCCGAGGCAGGTGATCACGAGGTCAAGAGATCAAGACCAAGATAGTGAAACCCTGACTCTGGTGCGCACCTGTAGTCCCAGCTACTCGGGAGGCTAAGGCAGGAGAATTATTGCTTGAACCGGGAAGTGGAGACTATAGAACTTTCAAAAAAAAGAAAAGAAAATACTTCTTTCTACTCTGTGGTAGAATCTGATCTCACACTTGCATCTTTGCACCTAAGACCAGATAAAACTGGTACTAACTAACCCTCTGGCCCTAGCATCCAATCCTTGGGCAAATAGTTTAGAGCTATAGCCCTAGATTGGGGCGCAAAGTCCAGCATTACCCATCTGCGTAACACTGTCTCCATGATCATGTGTTCCCTGCACTTTCAGGCCGATAGGAGAGTCTTTTTGCTCAATGAAATCCCCCAACTTCTTGGTAATGTGGAGAACTGTACGAAGAAGCTTTGAAGCAATCCTGTGTTAGGCATGCAGGGAGCCAGATAGGGAGAGGGGAAAAGAAAAAAAAATGACATAGAATGATCCGAGAGAGCAAATAATTTTTACTTTATTATGAACCAAATCACATTTTTTTCTTCCAGCAGATACTTCAGCCAAAGAAGCAAACACAGGCAGAAATACAATTGAGAGTATCACGTTTCAACCTTTAATCTGACTTGCCTTTTACTGTCCTTTCCCCATTTCTTTTCTGGGTATCACCTCATCCTACAGAATCCTCTTCTTATTTCATGTCCTGCCCCAAACAATACTATTAAACCTTTAAATGGTCAGTGGTCCTTTTAAAAGCTGTCTTACTGAAAACTTTATATACACTTTAGAAAACAGTTACGAATTTTCTAAACTTCTGTGTTAACAGAAATGCCAGTTCAACAGTGTGACTGTTACTTTTAAATGTCTGTCTCGCCGCCCTAAAGTGACAGACATCTCAGTTAAACATACGGGGAAAAGAAATACATAAATCCAACCAAGACTGTAGAAAAAGAAGTCGTTTTAGCACTTAAAGGAACTTCAATCTAAACCAGCCCATTCATTTTACAGATTGAGACCATGGAGATTAAAATAATCTATAGAATACAAAAGTTAGTGGCAGACCCGAGACAAAAATCCAGCTCTCTGGACTCCCAGGTTTTCTGCCATACCTAGCTGTCACATTACCATGTATTCAAAGAATCAAAATAATCAAGTGCAACCTCACTTCACAGGCAAGAAAACAGACTGGAAGAGCTGAATATATTGCCCATGTTTATCTTAACATGAAATACTTATTACAACCACAGTTGATGTCAGCCTAGTTAATATTAGTAAAACCTGAAAGGTAATTATTAGGGAAATTTTAAACAGCACTACATAAGCAAACACGAATTATTTTCCTGTTTCTGCTTCCCAAATTATTAGAGTTATTGAAGCAAACTGTGCTGCTTCCAATTTCAGTAATAGCCATATTCCTAAATAAACTCATTTAAAGAGCTCATAAAATAAAATGTTTCCTATTTCCAAGTCAAGTGGTTAGCAAATTAAGATATAGCTCAATGTTACCCTATTGCTTAGGGTTTTCTGGGCCAATTTTTAAGGTTTTCGGATTTAAAGATGCAGACTGCATACCAAAGCTGGACACACACAAAGCAAGCTGATTCAGGTTGTCACACGGTATGTTCTAGTTTAAACCCTTAACTACAACAAAAGAAATGGTGTAACTTTTGTCAAACCACCCTAAAATAAAATAACTTTCTTACTCAATCTAGGGGTTTTTTTTTTTTTTCTTTTCTTTTATTCTAGCCTTTTAAGCTCCTAGGAATTTTAGATATTGAAAATATTCCCTGCGCCCGGGATTCAGTACTGTATGGTTCGTTAGGATCTGTTGTGGCTGGCTTTGGACACTTTTTGTTCACTAGTGAGTATCTGTGCTTTTTTATTTCTCTATGTATTAAAAAAAGCATTTATGTGATTAGCTATTTTTTTCTAGATGGAGTAACGTATATAAATTGTAATTCTAATTGATTATGATGGTTATGCTTATTTTTGACAGGTAGAATTAGAAGATCATGTGATGCTGGAGTAGGAGGATTCATCTTGGTGACTTTGGGATGCTGGTATGTTCGCTAAGTATTCAAAAACATCCATGATTATAATGTTATCTAATTCAAAAAGCACACGCTCTTTTCAGAGCAAGCTCCCATTGGGAGATTCTCACCCGCAGTGAAGAATGAATCTTGATTTTTAAGGACATTTTCATGGAAATCTGTCTTAAAATGCTTGAACAGATAAATGCATGATATTAGACATCCCATTAAAAAGAAAGCTGTGGTATCTACACTTCACGTAGGAAAGCCTCAACCTTTTCCCTTACCTTAAGAATGTGTTTACAGCTATTGATGAGTGAATATAAAATGTGGATGAATCTCAAATATTTGCCAGACCTTACAGTATATATACATACAATGTGGTTCCTTTATACATGAAGTTCTAGGGTTATCTATTTAAGGTGACGGAAATCATTTTATGTAGACATAGCATACAGCAGATACAACCAATGCCATCAGAAGACAAAACTAATGGTTTTTTTTTTTTTGAAGACAGAGTCTTGCTCTGTTGCCAGGCTGGAGTGCAGTGGCGCCATCTCGGCTCACTGCAATTTCCGCCTCCCAGGTTCAAGCAATTCTCCTGCCTCAGCCTCCCGAGTAACTGGGACTACAGGCGCATATCACCACGCCCAGCTAATAATAGAGGCAGGGTTTCACCATGTTGACCAGGATGGTCTTGATCTCTTGAGCTCGTGATCCACCTGCCTCGACTTCCCAAAGTGCTGGGATTACAGACATGAGCCACCGCGCCCAGCCAAACTAATGGGATCTTGGGGGCGGGCAGGCAATCCACAGAGGCGAGCCATTGCCTGTCCCCATTAAAAAAAAGAAAAAAACTAATCGATTTTTATCACTTTACAAATTGTTACGTAGATATTCTTCTGTTTCATAGGTATTCTAACACCAAAATTGCCCAAAAATAGCACTCCAAATTAGAACATTCATGTTTTTGAGTCTCAGGGTAGTCATCTGTTAAGTATTCTATATGTTTTGTGTGATTTATAGAGAAATTCCATAAATTAATTTCTGCAGGACTTTATAATTTTTTCTTATTCTTTTCTTCCAAGGTTTCATTGTAGGTATAATTATGCAAAGCAAAAAATCCAGCAAAGAATTACCAGACAAGGAATGAAAAATAAGTTATTATATGAAGGTACCCACCTCGATCCTGAAAGAAAACAAAACAACCGTAACAGCAGCAATTGAACAACCTTGAGCATAGAAAACCAGACTCCCTGGAGTCAGCGTGAATGCAGCTAAGATCAACCACACAAAACAATTCATGTACAATAAGCTCTCAATCAAGTAAAATAAAGTTTGTTTAAGTTGTAGTCATTTTCTTCCCACAGTTGTTGTATGGAATGAAAACTTGGCGATTAATTTTGGCCCTGTGTCTACTGCCAGTATAGGATTATTACATCTTACATATAGTGGACTTCTCATACTTAAAACGTGAACGGAGTCTATTGGCAGTGGGGCCAATAAAAACCTAGTGTTTAAAAAAAAAAAAAAAAGCCCTAGCGTAGAATGTACTTGGAAAGAGTTTCCTTGAAATAAGTTTAGAGTTTAATGATAAGTAAACTTCCCTTAACAAAAACCTCGGCCTCACTAGGATCCCATTAAAAGCAAGCAAATACTTCCTGGCTTCTTGTAGCAGCTAATGGCATTACAAGATTTAAAACTAAGGGAATTTATCACTTTGCAAATCACTCTTTAAATGCATCCATCATTTGACAAGTGTTTTCTCATTTCTTAGAATTTGAGTCTTCCCCTCAACATTTTTTGGGAGGTATGCAGGGTTAATTTTTAAGTATAATTAGTTCTGAATTTAAATAAGCACATGGAACTTGTTTGGGAGACTGACGCAATAGAAAAAGAACTGCAGAATTACTTTTTATTAATGTAAACAATCTTTGAAAGTCAATCAGCTACTCCCATTAAAATATTACTTAAAAGAATAGCAAGCTAGAGATGATTTAAATTGGATGCTCACAGCATCCAACTAAATCCTCAGTATTTATTCATCCAGGAGAAATTCTCCCTTTTTAGGAAAATGCAGTTATTTATTTCTGGTTTTAATCAGTACAGTACTTCAAGAAAATCTATTAATAACAAAACACAAGCTAGATCCTTAAGAAATGCTTACAAGAAATATGGGGAGGAAGATACCTGCAGTCAACAGGATTGTGGCCATTACTGGTCCTATTACTTTGATGTATCATGCAAGTCAGAAACAAAGCAAGGGAAAAAAATAGTATTTATATCTATCTCTTTTTCTAAAGAAAAGTGGAGCCTGCTCCAGTTCAATTCACAAGAGCATTTTCCCTCCCATGTCCATCTTTTCTTGCAGCTGTTGCTAGAAGGATTGTGACGCAGAGGCTGTGTGCTTTACTAAATGCCCTAACTTGGCAGTGGATGACACTGTCAAACACACATTGAGGGAAAAGTTTTACTGATTCACAAAAAGTAAAAGACAGTTTGCCCACTCTTAGTGGCACAAAGCAAAGTTGCATGCAGTCTACATTATCCAAATTGGTCATAACCAAGTAACAAAAAATTCTTCTGAGCGTGGTGGCTCACTCCTGTAATCCCAACACTTTGGGAGTCCGAGGCAGGTGGATCACCTGAGGTCAGGAGTTCAAGACCAGCCTGACCAATATGGGAAAACCCCTTCTAAAAATACAAAAATTTCATTTTTAGAAGGGACAGGGTTTCACCATGGTGGTGCATGCCTATAGTCCCAGCTACTTGGGAGACTGAGACACAAGAATCTCTTGAACCTGGGGGTCAGAGGTTGCAGTGAGCAGAGATCGCACCACTGCACTACAGCTTGGGTAACAGTGAGACTCCGTCTCAAAAGAAAAAAAAAATCTATATACATTCTCCCATATACTTTAAATCACCTCTAGCTTGCTTACAATGCCTACTACAAAATAAATGCTATGTAAATAGTTACTATACCATGTGTTCTGTGTTCTGTTTTTTTTTGTTTTTTTTTTTTGTTTGTTTGTTTTTTTTTGAGACGGAGTTTCGCTCTTGTTACCCAGGCTGGAGTGCAATGGCACGATCTCGGCTCACCGCAACCTCCGCCTCCTGGGTTCAGGCAATTCTCCTGCCTCAGCCTCCCGAGTAGCTGGGATTACAGGCACGCGCCACCATGCCCAGCTAATTTTTGTATTTTTAGTAGAGACAGGGTTTCACCATGTTGACCAGGATGGTCTCGATCTCTTGACCTCATGATCCACCCGCCTCGGCCTCCCACCTTGTGTTCTTAAACTTCTGTTAGTGTTTCCAGTATTTTCAACCCCCAGTTGGTTGAATCCAAGGATGCGGAACCAGAAGACATGGAGGGCTGATGTATAACATACGTAACGTGTACAACAGGTCCCTTCCAATGCTAGCACACTGCAATGGCGTCTTACCCTGAATAAGAGAGCAGCTCTCTTGGCTGGCAAAATTTCCAATGCCTTCACCAATAACAAGGTTAGCTCATTTTCACAGAAGTTTGCATAAACTGGAAACCTGGATAAAAACAAAGTTGTAACATATTTGGTTGGATTATAAATGTTTCAGGTATTTACATGATCACTAATAATTTTCATTCTTGTGCTATTAAGGTTTTACAAAGTGTATTAATAAATTTACTAAAGTCTGTAACACCCACCCTCAATGAGACTCAAGACAGTTCCAGTCTCTCCAATAAATTTCTACCTTACTATCCAACTTTACATCCCAACTGTATTTAGTTTCTTTGCCAAACCTTCAATGCACTGTGACCTCTATATACCATATCCATGCCAACACTCAAACTCTTCATTTCACTTGGAATGCCTTTGTACCTCCTCTCTGTAACTTTCCATTCTTTTGCTCACTAGCCTCTGAGAATTACAATCACCTTTTAAGTTCTCAGTATTTTCTGTCACCTGTTACAGTATTTGGCACTTCTCGGTCACCAGTGTCTGGTACAATCACATACAGCCTAACTGTCTCGTTGGCAAAAACCTTGGCCATTTTTATCTTTACATTCTCACCCAAGTAGCTGGCACAAAATAGTCAATAAATGCAAGACCAAATTACCAAATGTCCACTAAAAGACAGTCCAGGTTCCCCTTCCCTTCTCATCCATACTTTCACACCTTCCAATTTCAAACTGAGTCACCTACCTTCCATGACCTCTTGGAACCTTCAGCGTACAGCTTCCTTCATTGTTCCATTAATTCCAAAATGTCACACTAGGTGATATAGCAGTAGGTACCAGCTAAATAGCTGATTAAAATAGAATTATGGTTATTAGTAGTCTTAAAAACTTCTTGTGGCTTATCTATCATACCTACTTTTACAAACGAGTGCTTCATGTACTCCCCCTTCCCTCGCCCTCCCTCTCTGGTTTTCCTTGACTACTTGTGCTTTTCCATCTCAGTAAAACGACCTCGGGAAATTTAAAATTAACTAGCTCTTCTCTGGACTTGCAACGTGAAAATGTGACGATCCCTACGTAGCATCATTTGATTTGCAGGCATCTGTTTAGTCTACGTACCTCTACTCCATCGCTGGTTTCCCTTTGCTTCGATTACATAATGCGAGGAGGTCTATATAATAAATTCAGGATTCCTGTTTATGCACTTTTCAGCAAAGAGCTAGGGATCAAATAGGGTTTGAATCCTTCTATTCCTAGATAAAAATCTGTGATGGGGATGAAGACACCCCTTTAAAAGTCATGTAAAGATAATACACTATTCTTTGGGTAAGCAGAAGACCTTAACAAGGAAAGTAGAAAATTAAAATGATTGCTGTAATTCTGGTTTTTAGTGGTCCTCTAGAATAAAGTAAGTTTTGGAAGTAGGTATCTTAAAACAGTCCAGTAGTCATCAAGCCAGGCCAATATAGTATACCAATATCCTCTTACCACGCAAATACTGGCATTTTACACAACTTATTTTACACATTGTTCCATTTTTAAACATTTTTAAAATGTTTTCTTAAAAAGGAAGCCATTAGAACAAAAAAATCATGAAGCTAGTTTTCAAAGTATTAAAGTTTATGTGAGCACCACAGATGTTTTACAAGTTTTTTCAGTGCTTTCAACCATTGCATTTGTCCTACGCTTCCATTTTCTAGAATAAGGACAGTTAAGTACTTTTATGTTGCGAAGGCTACACTGATTAATAGGCAAATACTAATTCTGAGAGGTTTCTATTTTTCACTTTAAAAAAAAGGTCAACGTAATGGGTGGTTATCTGTTCTTAATTCTTCTAGGAATTAAGTCCTGTATGTTGTCAACCACCTATTTATTATATGGCACACCCTCAGACGATATCAAAGTCATCAATCACTGCATACATTGGCTTCTTAAACAGTAAGTTTTCATAGAAATGTTTCTTCACTGATACCATGAAGTCATGTAAAATAAAACATATATGCCTTACCAACTAAATTGAAAGCTTATTTTTGAAATGAATACTTCCTCTTCTGTAGATTTACAATTTTTCTCAAATGAACAGAAATGGTTATGAAACCACAAGTTGCCTACTGTTCAGAAACGAATAAATTGATTTTTATTTGTGAGTAGATCCGTATTTCATTAAGCAAGCTCTGACAGCTACATTCGGAATCAGTCCAAGCCCTCTCATTTCACCTAAAGACATCCTGGAGTGCGTAGTGGGGAAAATAAAATGTCCTCTGAAGTCTTTTTCAGGGAAATGGAAAATTACATGTTCTGGACTGACACAACCAAAGCTCACAGAAACCCTCACATTACTTCGGTCTTGAATTTACTTCCTAGTTGATTTTATATACTTCAATATACGAACTTATCACTTCATTCTCGAAAAAGATGTCAATCTATTTTCCAAATTTTCATAAGCTAGTAAACCATTTCTAGTATTTGTGAACTTAGTAGAAATGAAAAGGGCTTTGTGCAACCAAGGACAGAAAGGTCTCCTAGGCACCATTTTACAGAACGTTGTAAGGAAGTACTTACACTCTTCCAAGTAGGGTGGGTATCAAAATAAATGTATTGCCAAAAGTTAAACAGATAAAATCAGAAAAATAATCTAACTTTGATAGGACTCAGTTCTATTTGCATGTACACCTGTATACACCTGATCAAGCAGACTGCCAATTGCTAAGAACACACAAAATGCACACTTTACCTAAGATAGAGTATAACAGAAAAAAGGGTGTTTTATTCTGCCTATCTGGTTACCAATTACTTTTCCCCCATCTTAAAAAATAGGGTCCTATTTAAAGTGATTCTGGAAGCCTAACGTAACTATTAAATGTACAAGCAGCAATTAATTTGGAATACCTATTGGAATGACTGGAACATTTAGTTGGGCCCTTTAACTCTTCCACACAGCACATTCACATGGACAGACTAAGGAAAAGGAGATGAAATGTAAATCAGCACATTTGTTTGCTTTACTTTTCAAGAAGAAAAAAAAAAAAAGTTATATTGGAATATTTTATTCTTTTATTTGACCATGACTCTCTCAATCTTCCTTACGAACAACTGAGATACAGGATACAAGCTGCCTCAAAAGATTTGTTCGTTCCCATTTAAATAAGCCCCAATAACTCTTCAGATATAATTTTATCTTCTCTGTGCTTTAACTTTTATAGCATTAATGTCACACTTATAAACTGGCATCTATGCGAGCCATGTCTATTCTTGGTGTTAAAAAAAAATTATTGGCTGACACCAATTTGTGGAAATGTTTTTAAGTGTTTGCAACATATATTTAAGACAAAATTCAATTACTTCCTCTAAGTTTCAAAATGGAACTGTTATAATCAAGAACATGCCACAATAGTGCAGCACTTCTGTCAGATGTGAACTCTCCACCCTACAATCTCTGCTTTATCTTTCAATAACGTAGACTGTCATTGGCACAGGATGGCGACCATAATGATGCAGAGACCCTGAATCTTTATAGAAGACATTTCTCTGGAGACTAGCCTACACTGCCTTTTCTTTTTCACACTTTCAACTACAGTATATAGCTTCTTATGCCCAGAATTCAGCTTTAAAAGCAAAACCCCTGCTCTTGTCAAGACCCAAGTATATGCTGAATCCTGGCATGAAAAAGAAAGTATTCCTAATCAACAATTATATAACTATAAATTGACAACATGGTTATGTTGCCTGTCTTAATAACTTGCCTAACCTAGTAGTGATTACCGACGTCCTGGCCCATCTTCAACATGTTTCCCTACCAACACTAGACTTACAATCAACACCTGATTCTACCATACAGGCTTTAGATACCTGGGGTAACTAACAGAAATTATTTCCATCATTTACATTTTTAGTCAATGATTTAGGATGTGAAAGTACAGTCCTACTCAATAACGTAAATACATCATTTCCCACCTCACCTCTTCTCTGAGGCTATTTCTACATGACTTGAGATTGACATAAGTGTGATGCCAAATAAACCAGCAAACATATTATGCGAAACATAATGAAAACAGAGTATTAAGATAAATTGTTTCTGTTGTTCAATTTCAAAAACGTAACTGAGACTCTCAGGGACCCCTGGGTTTTTAATCTACTCCAACACACTCAAGGGATATATACTACATCAGTAGTATATAGCTCACTTCCAAATTCTCAAGGGCTTATTCTAATTAACAAGTTTAGTAACAAAGGTCACTCTAACATGAGTTACCTGGACAAAATACTTTTGATGCTTGTTTTACAAATATGTACCTGTAGTACTAGTGACTAGGTAACGGCAAAGAAAACAAGAAGATTCAAGAGCAGCCTATGTAACTGCCAACTCAAGCACTAATACTAGCTGGATCTATCACCTTCATGCTTTGAAATTTTGAGTAGCTGTGGCCCCAAAAAAAAAAAAAAAAAAAAAAAAAGCTGTAAGTAGTAAAGGCACTGCAGCATTAACTAAATTATTTCAGGGCAAATTTAGGCAGTTAACAATTTCGAAGAGCCTTGTGATTTACATAATTAGTAATTCAAATTACAGTTTCAGAGATCTCAGGTAGTTAACCAATCCTTGCTCAAAGCACTCATGTTCAGTTCCTCACCATTTAGGCTGGGAATGAGTCCCAGTGCATAGGTATTGCAACCCACAGTCAGGCCTCAACATATGTTTGCTTTTATTAACTATCACTAAAATGTTAAAACTTTAACCCAATTATTCACAAACTCTGAACACTTCACTCTCAGAGCTCTAGGATCACAAATGAATGACAAAGTTTAGACTCCTATCACTTTAAGAATGTTAGGTGGGAAGAAATGGCTTCAGATGCAGTATTCATCTTTCTGGGGAAAATCTCAAGGGAGTATTCTGAAGTACACTGAGAAGTATATAATTCTCTGCTACAAATTCCATCCACTTTTTTTTTTTAAGAGACAAGGTGTTGCCCAAATGGTCTCAAACTCCTGAGCTCAAGTGATCCTTCTGCCTTGGCCTCCCAAAATGCTAGGATTACAGGGGTGAGCCACCACACCCAGCCAAGTTCCATCCACTTTTGAAAACAAGACATTTTATATTTACATATAGGAAGAGAATTATGGAAACACTTTGTAAAACATCCATTTATTGTATCCAATGCTAGATAGTACCACTTGGGCTAAGAGATGTTTATCCCTCTCTGCTTATACTAGTTTTAAATCAAATATACAAGATCTACAATTATCTTTATCCAAGATGTCTACATGACTACCCAAGAAGCTATTAAAATATTATCATTTTTATTTGTGCAATGGAACCCTTTATTCACATGGTCCTACAATAAAAAGTTAATTTGTATTATGAATAAGTTTATCAAAAAACATGTCATTCAATTCCCACAAAGGAGACAAATTTTAAGCACAGAATATACTCTGCTGATGAATATAAAATCCCAAGGTGAAAATCCCTTAAAATACGGATTATAGTCATGTTTCCTAAAATATAAAGAAACTTCCTTTTAAGCTTTAAGACCTTGTTGCTAGTGCTAAGAACATCTAGGTTCAGCCTTTATTTTTAGACAGGAGCTATCCTGGGCAAATGAGTTTGTTTTTATATATTTAATAGTTTCCTTTTGCCATTTCAATGTCAAATTGATTTGACTCAATTTCATGACTTCATCTTGCTCAAGGCCGTAAGCTGGTCAGAGCCAGAGCCCTTCAAAAGCTCTGAGGGAAAACTTTCCACCTAATTTTATTTACACCATTTCTATAGCAGTCTTAAAAGTGTTAGTTGTTTAAATTCTATGCTGTTTCTGTACTACCGTAGCTGACCAATCCAAGACCCAGTTTTCACTCAGCATGTTACTCTATTTGAAAACATAACCTCTCAGTGAAAGCACCCCTCAAATCAACAGCAACCTCACAATTAAGGTTCCTCTGGGTAGTCAGGATTTGGCCAGAACTACATCTGTTGTGTTTCAGTTGTTCGGATTTTTGCTTGCCATTAGGGAGGCAGGGGGAAAGATGAGCAATAAATCAAGTTCTCATTCATTTCTTATTTCTTAACTTACCTAATTTTCTCCCTGTTGCTTGCTATTTGGTACATTCCCTTCTCTGAATTCCTTAAACACTTTGTAACCTTTTTCCCATACAAGTATAGACAATTCTATTAATTCTAGTCTTGACAGACTACTTAAGGTTCTAACATTTTTCTAGGCACCATTTTTATCTATTCTCTCGGGCTACACAGACAAGACAGTCTACCTAGTGTTACTTGACCACTACTTTCCCACTGCAATTAGAAAATGAATTCCTTAAAACGCAGTTTTAAACTAGAAGGTGTATCTAAGACTCTTTTAAAGATGGGGTTTCACCATGATGGCCAGGCTGGTCTTGAACTCCTGACCTCAGGTGATCCACCCACCTCAGCCTCCCAAAGTGCTAGGATTACAGGCGTGAGCCACCGCACCCAGCATCTAAGACTTTTTAAAGGCACAAATGAAAATTTTAGGACACCTGAACATTGACTGGCATTCAAAGCCTGAAACTGTTCCTCTAGGTAAGCCTATACAATCCTAATAATGAAGAGTAGCTCGGGCCAGTGGTTCCTAGCATTACTTGCTAAAAAAGCTAAAAACCCATGACACTACCTTCGACAGTTAAATATGTTAACTTAAGGATTAGCCTTTGTCCCAAAAATTTCTCAACTGAACCTCTACCATCACCTAAAACTCCAGCTTATAGCAAGAAAATTCCTTAGAGTATGAATTCATATTAAAAATCTGATTTTAAAGGGCTAAAACAAAATTCTAACCAATCAGAAACATAGCGAACCTAAACTTACCAAAAGCAACCTCAAAACACCAAGGAAACACTAGACTGAAGTCAAATTTTAGTTCTACAGTTTGACTCCTGATTCCTCACTTCACATTGGTGAGGGGAAGATTAAAGTGTTCTGTGCAAACCCAATATAATTACAATTAGGGGATCTAATGTTATTACATAGCTACAATCAAGTTAGCAGTGTTGTGTAGCAGTGACATCAATGACTGGCTTGCATGATGGCTTCTAAAAGCATCTGTTCCCAGCGTTTCATGTATCATATATAGGTATATAAAATAATCAGTTGAGGACAGCATTAACGTTCTGTAATGACGATAAACTCAAGTGTTAACTTCTCCCAGCCAGTACCTTTTCCCCTCATTAAATATGTTAAAAGTTGTCTGGGGGGGAGGGGAAGGGAAGAATTCAACTTTACTGCATAATTATCAATTGTCAGTATACATTTAAGTTTTTAAAACCTAAATGTTCTATGCAGAGTAAAGAATAAGCTGTCCAGAAAGCACACACTTAAAATTTCTCCTCTTGGGAGTTTATAAAGGGATTTTGAACCTTGATGGCGAGAATCCCAAAACAAGAGTAAAATGAATTCTTTTTATTGCAAACAAACGTCTAAATTAATTTCTCCACCCACTTTCTTTAGAAAGAAAAAGAAATCAGCAGGCTAAGGAGATACCCATTCAAGAACTGACATGATTAAAAATTAAGATATAAATGGGTGACTCACAATTTCATTAGCTTACAAAGATGGTGGAGTTAACTACTACAAGCACACTAGTTATACAGTATTTTGTGGGAGAAGGGCATACAGACATGGCTAACTTCATATAGATCCCATTAGACAACTGGATTTACAACAAGTTTTTTTAATAAGAAATGGGCAAAGCCAGCTTTCTTTTCAGAATCAAAATGCAGAACAAATGGAAAAATTATGGTATTTAACCTTCACAAGTTTGAGCCTCCACAAATAATGCAACCGAGTTTTACATTTTTAACAGCCCTTCTACATACACTCCATCTTCTCTCTCTTAATTCCAAGTTTTAATTTGCAATCCCAATTATACCAATTCCATTGTTATTTTTTAAAAGTCTTCCCAGTTATTGTCAAAAACTATTTCGCTTACCCCCTCCACTACCCAGCAAACTACAGAGAGGATGGAGTGTAATATGAGCAGTACAGAGTCTTATGCAATTCATGAGGACTTCTTAGTCCTTACATGAATCTGGTTGCTAACATTTCTATTATATTGTGACAATGACTCCCGACTGTTATTCTCTGTGAGAAATGAGGGGAGTAAATTCTTAATAAAAGACACCAGGTACAAAGCAACATTTTACTTCTGTTGTGATTTAAGAAAAAAAAAAAAAAGTCACATTTTACAGATAAAATGTAGAACCCTGAAATACTGACACATTCTCTTATCGTGCACAATGCTGAGGTTCTCTTACGATTCACTTTTAAACTGCAATTAAAAATGTACAAAAAAGAAAAGAAAAAAAATCAACCCACAAAGCTTCTAAAAAAGGAACCCGCAGGCACTTCCTCTTGTGGAATGTTTAAAAAGTTAGCCTACTAAAGAAAACAGTCGACTTCTTGTGAAGGTTTTGGAGGAATAGGTATCAGTTCGTTTTATTTGGGTATTCAATAATATCCTTGGTGATAATGCTGACTCCATGGCTTCTGACCCCAGAATTGCTGTAAGAGAAAATTTTGTTTTTAAAGAAAAAACATCAATAAGCCACTCAAACTGTTTTAGGAAATGACAATGAATCTAATTCAGAGTAATTTGCTGGAAACAAATTTATACCTGTCATACCTGATTTCTACCAAACCAGATTTAGTTAGTTTTAATATCCCGTAATTATCAGTACACATTACAAAAGGAAACACATGACTTTGTTTACACAATTAAAGCTAACAGTAAAAAGAACCATATATATTAAATAATATTAATTTATTAAAAAATTTAACTCATAGCAATCTTCAACCTATTTTGCCTTCAAAAGATAGATTTTGGCTACTTTCCACAACATGATTCACACTTTACCCTATTAACACTTAGAAACTTTTCAATTCCTGGACAAGATCTTTTTCAAGACTGACACATCTTAGGAACCCAAAATACAATTAATGTACATAAGCACATAAGAAATTACTTACACCCTGCTGCCACTGGTTGTAGCCCTGAGATTGATTTTTGTAGCCACGATTGTTTCCTCGTCCTCTGAAGTTCTACAAAAAGGAAATATTTTTTAAGAGCTCTGAGCCTAACTGCTTGTTAGATAGATCTGTGTGGGTGGGAGAGGAGCAAAAATACGATTGCTGGGCCCTAATCTCAGGGGGCAATACACACATTTGGGATACCCTCCACTGGTTTCTTAATGTTTTAATTTTTTATTCATTATGAGAAACGCATTTAACTATCAGTACACCTGAAAACACTCAAAATTAAGTAGACTCATTTCACCACTACTAGTTCAATTTTCCTTATGTCAATGCATATCTATCATGTTTCTTATGGATCACTAAGATACCCCAACATCCAGCTCATGACTTTCCAGGCTAAGCTACACAGGTATCACGCCTCCAGGGACACTGCATTACCTGGTTGTAGTTCCCTCTGTTGGGCATTCCACCTCTGTTGTAGTTCCCTCTGTTTGAGTAACTACCACGGCCAGGGAAAACAGGAGCACGAGGGTATGGATAGCCGATTCCACCACTTCCACCGCCACCGCCACCCCTCTGCGGCATGTTGCCCCTCCTATTGTATCCGCCACGATTCCCAGGGGCTAAAAAAGGAGAGATGTTTTGATTTAATTGCATTGCACACTACCTACTTATACAAAAGACTTAGGATTCCTCGACTGTTCCTTTTTCTCCAGAAATAATTATCAAATCACATGAATACTTTAAACTAGTTACTGTGACAGCAAAGCATTAATGAGGAAAAAACTACAGCTACGTCCAGACTACATGTGAAATTTTTTTTTCTTCAATTTTTCTTTCAAAGCTACTTCAAATCAACCAAACTATAAAATTATCACTTGTTTCGATCCTGGATGGAATACAGAACACTCAAAATTAACTTGCCTCCTCCTCTGAAATTTCCCCCACGCATATTGAATCCTCCACGTCCTCTATGGCCACCACCCCTGTTAAACTGGTTCTTGCCACTCTTATTTTTATTGCTCTTCTTTGAGCCAGTGTTCTGTTTCTTCTCTGGTGGAAGAGCCTTTTTGCTTTCTTCCTTGTATTGCTCCAAAAGCTTTTGGGCTTCTTCTTTCTGAAGTTCAACATAGGTTATTTCATCAAAGCATTCAGCTACCTCTGGGAGGGTAAAGTTTCCTGCAGTAAACAAAGTCATAATAGAACTTAGAAACCCACCACAAATCCACACAACCCTAAAGCTAACAATTCTTGAGGCTCAGTAACTTACTTTCCTAAACAGAAATAGACCAAGCATACAGGCATATTTAACAAGTGCAATTGTAACTCTTCAAACAGTATTGCTGGCAAAAATGCTAATTTTTCAGATACGTAAACCATACAGATTTAACATAGTTACATAAGCAGAATACGTATGAGGAAAAAATTTTTAAGATTTAAGTCACAGAATTAAATTTCATGCCTTTCATTTTGAGGACTGCATGTTCTGGTAGGTCTTTCCCCTCTACTTCTGCTTTCTTCTGTGTTCTTTGTTTATAGTCTTCATCTTTTGGGCAAACTACAACAGCTTTTCGCTGGAAGCCTGCAAACAGGCACATTTTTCTCCTCTGGGCAGCAGCAGACACATTTGTCTTTAAAAAAAAAAAAAAAAAGAAATTATGTTTATAACCATAAACATTATTAATTCTACACCTATCTATCTCAGTTAGCAGTTAATATTTTTCCATTTCAAATTACACCGTACCTGATCCAGGATAAAATTTCGTTTCTTACGGGCAGCAATCTCAATAAATTTCCCAAGACACTGTGGGGCTCTCTGCAACAGTGTGTTCAGTTTTCCAGTATCTGCCATTTGCTTCTTAAAACCTGCCACCTATATGTATTCAAAAGTTAAAAATTTCCCTTTAACTTGTCAATTTTAAAATCATGTTTTTAAAATTCAACACATATCTATATGGAAAGTAGGCAACATTTTATAATTTTAAGTATACCTTTGTCCATTATTGCTACAAAAACAGGGTCACTTAACTAGGTTAACAAGACCCCACTCAATTCTTTTTAGCTGCTAGATGTTAAGAGCTCAAAAAAACTATGGAAAAAATAAAAGACAAGCCTAGCCAAGGAACCAACTTAGTTTTGCCTTACCTCCCATCTTTAAAATATTAACAAAACGGATAGACAACAGGGCAAAAGGGTTACCTAGAATATCTCCTGGTTTGTTTCCTGAGACGCGGTCTCGCCTCACTGCAACCTCCACCTCCCAGGTTCAAGTGATTCTCCCTGCCCCTGCCTCCCTCAGCTGGGATTACAGGTGCCCAACACTACACCCAGTAATTTGTGTATTTCTAGTAGACGGGGTTTCACCATGTTGGACAGGTGGGTCTCGAACTCTTGGCCTCAGGTGATCCATCCACCCACCTTGGCCTCCCAAGTGCTGGCATTACAGGTCTTTTAGCCCCCACGCTCCAGCCTTTCCTGGTCTATTTTATAAACAAACACCGAGATCAAGCCCTAAACATTTTACTTACCATCATTTTATCCATAATAGTATTTGTTCCAAGAATATTGTATTTCCCTGGATTTTCTGCTGCATGCTTAGTAACCCAGGTAGTTTTTCCAGCTCCTGGCAAGCCAATCATCATCACAACCTAGTGAGAAGACAGAAATGCCATTTCACTGTCTAGTCATTCGACATTACCTAATAATCTTTAAAATACTGTCTTTTAAAGCCAATTTAAGTATCTAGGTTTTCATGGTCCTTATAATAACGGAAACAGTTAACACAAAGGGGAAACAGCTACTTAAGAGAAAAATCCAATTGAAAGCATTATGTATAGCAAAAAGTAAAACAAATAAATCATCTAGTTCTTCTCAATGTCATTTGTGCCAAGCAAGCAATATTCAAATGCCACAGTTAAAAAACAAAACACTTACTTCACAATCTTTCTTCTCTTCAGGCCCCTTTGGTCCTCTAACTCGATCCTCTAAGGGGACATTCTGAATCAAAGTATACTCTTCAGGTATTGGAAAATATGGCTTTTCCTTCTGACCAAAATTAAATTCAACTGCACAGTTGTGGCAGAGAACATGCGGAAAGAGTGGCCGTCCAGCAAGAACTTCCTTACTGATTTTGAAGGCAATGCCAAGATCCTGTCCATTCTTAGCATAGGAGAGTTCTACTTCGTCACTTTCAAAGTTCTGTTAAACAGAAAAAAATTCAACACCTAAAATCTGCTTCCTATAAACGTTCAAAAAACTCAAGAATTAAATGAGGAGCAAAGTTTATCCTGTGGAAGTTATAGGTTAAAGAACTGTTAGTGAATTCAAGGACATGCGAAGAAAAACAGGAAAAAAAAAAAAAAAAACTATTAGGAGGCCTCGAAGGGCTTAACAGTTAAGAAATCTGGACTGGGCGCGGTGGCTCAAGCCTGTAATCCCAGCACTTTGGGAGGCCAAGGCGGGTGGATCACAAGGTCGAGATCAAGACCAACCTGGTCAACATGGTGAAACCCCGTCTCTACTAAAAATACAAAAAATTAGCTGGACATGGTGGCGCGTGCCTATAATCCCAGTTACTCAGGAGGCTGAGGCAGGAGAATTGCCTGAACCCAGGAGGCGGAGGTTGCACTGAGCCAAGATCGCACCATTGCACTCCAGCCTGGGTAACAAGAGCGAAACTCCGTCTCCAAAAAAAAAAAAAAAAAAAAAAAAAAAGGTAATCTGACAGTTGGCCAGGCATGGTGGCTCACGCCTGTAGTTCAAACACTTTGGAGGCCAAGGCGGGCAGATCACCTGAGGTCAAGAGTTCAAGACCAGCCTGACCCAACATGGTGAAACCCCATCTTTAAAAAAATAATTAAAAAGGGGAAAAAAAAAATCTGACAGTTAAGGCTTGATGTGGTGGCTCATCCCAGCACTTTGGGGAGGCCTAGCCAACATGATGAAACCCCATCTCACCAGGGTGTGGTGGCTCACGCCTGTAATCCCAGCACTTTGGGAGGCCAAGGCAGGTGAGTCATTAAGTCAAGAGTTCGAGATCAGCCTGACCAACACAGTGAAATCCCTATCTCTACTAAAAATACAAAAATTAGCTGAGCCTGGTGACGCATGCCTGCTACTCAGGAAGCTGAGGCAGGACAATCACTAGAACTCAGGAGGTGGAGGTTCCAGTGAGCTGAGATCACCCTACTGCACTCAAGCCTGGGCGACAGAGTGAGACCCCCATCTCAAGAAAAAAAAAAAAATCTGATGCTTATAAACAATCAAGTCTCCAGAATCAGAAACAATGCTGACCTAGAAACTAGACTAAATTTTCTAGGTCAATTTCATGTCTATTGTTTTCAGTCAGAATAAGTTAGTGAGTTCCTCAAAAAATGTCCTGTATTTTCCCAATTCAACTGTTGAACTAAGTCTTTAAAATGAACTCCGAACTGATGTATGTATGTTGCTCATACTGAAGACTGACCTCAATAAAGCTTCTTAAAAGTTCCTAGATATATCTGCTAACTTGCCATTTATACATAGAAATTTAGCTATACTATAACTTACAGCAAAACATGTAATCACATCATTTTCATCAAACTTTTCTCCGTAATCTTCAGTCTCACAGTTGCATGTTTTTATTCCTTTTAGAGAATATCCGTAAGAAAATTCTTCTTCGCCTAAGAAAACAATTAACCTTCGTGAAGTAGATTTTTAAAATAGCCCAAAGACCATCTATTTGACTCAAGATATAAGCTGCAAGAGAAATGAGCGTATAACCTAATCATCTGTCACTGACAATGACTTTCCTACCTCTGTGCCAGAATTGATGAAAGTTAGGAAATATATGCAGAAACCAAATTAGTTGACAATTTGCATGTCATGAGTAAAATTCTATGTCAACCACTGGTCAGTAACTTCCAATAAAGGAACAAAAACTAAAATTTAGCCTGTGCCTAGTATATGCTAGTATTACTCGTCTGGAGAATTAACAGAATAGATAAACAGACAAAAGGCTTAGAATGCCCTCTACTCTTAGTTAAAAAATACTGAAATCAGATGCTCTGAACATTCATGAACCCACAGCAGTCAAAAAGAAACTTTACCAAGTAACATTCCACTTGTAGTTAGTGACCAGCCAATACGAACTTCATGTATGTCAATATCTTTTGTATATAAATGCCTTACTGGAATCTTCTCTGTAACCTGAAAGTCAAATCATTAAATAATTAAAACTATAAACCAAGGAGATAACCCCTTAATTCTGGCTTACTTCGTTGGGCCATGGGGCTAATCCTTCCCTAGCTATAAATACAAAGAGAAGGCACAACTCTAGTCCACCCTCAATATTTTTAAGAATTTTAAACCGATGTGCTTGTAACTTGAAATTGAATACTTGACTCACATTTAAAAGTACATGTTGTCAGTTTTCAACTTAAAGCCACTTAAAGAATACATTTAGTATGTTTTTCTTACCTATAAAACCAGTAATCTAACCAAATTTTAAACTCTTTGGTGGCCCTTTCAAATGCTTGATAAAAAGAAGTACCATAAATAAAAAATAGCCTGGCTCTACATGACAAGTTCTGATATTAAAACAAACTTGATCGGCCGGGCGCGGTGGCTCAAGCCTGTAATCCCAGCACTTTGGGAGGCCGAGGCGGGTGGATCACAAGGTCGAGAGATCGAGACCATCCTGGTCAACATGGTGAAACCCCGTCTCTACTAAAAATACAAAAAATTAGCTGGGCATGGTGGTGCGTGCCTGTAATCCCAGCTACTCAGGAGGCTGGGGCAGGAGAATTGCTTGAACCCAGGAGGCGGAGGTTGCGGTGAGCCGAGATCGCGCCATTGCACTCCAGCCTGGGTAACAAGAGCGAAACTCCGTCTCAAAAAAAAAAAAAAAAAAAAAAAAAAAAAAAAAAAAAACTTGATCAACCGTCACAAAATGAAGGTTCCAAGCTCCTCTTAAATTACAGCACACTTCAAAAAAAATAAGTAAATTTGATACTCAACAGTGTGAAGCAAAAGGAAAAAAAAAAAACCAAAAAACCACAAAACTAGCCACCTGTCATCATGGCTCACACCTGTAATTCCTGCACTCTGTGGGTGGCTCAGGCGTGGCGATCACTTGAGCTTAGGAGTTCAAGACCAGCCTGGGCAACATTGTTAAGATCCTGTCATTATTTAAAAAAAAAAAAAAAAAAAAAAAAAGGTCCAGGTGCTATGGCTCATGCCTATAATTCCAACACTTTGGGAAGCTGAGGCCGGTGGATCACCCAAGGTCAGGAGTTCAAGACCAGCCTGGCCAACAGGTAAAACCACATCTCTAAAAATACAAGAATTAGCCAGGTGTGGTAGCGCATGCCTGTTATGGTCCCAGCTGCTTGGGAGGCTGAGGCAAGGAGAATCACTTTAACCCAGGAGGTGGAGGTTGCAGTGAGCTGAGGTCGCCCCACAACACTCCAGCCTAGGTGACAGAGTGAGACTTTGTCTTAAACAAATCATAAAATTGCATTTACCTTCATCTCAAAACACACTTTGCCTTTTGACACACCATAAGATGCTCTTCCTCCAGCCCAAAGAAAGGCAAAACTCTCCATTGTAAGGGAAGAGGCGCTGAGACGATCTCTTGATATTTTAAAATGTAGATCACAATTATCTGTAATTATATCAAATACTGTATTACTTTTGACATCCAATGTAAATATATCTGCTATGTAGACAAAACTTGGTTATTTAATTTTTGCCATTTACTTAAATGCTGCACAATTTTTTTCCACATCATGCTGTTGTTCCAATTTTCACTTTAAAGCCCCACTCCCACCAAGTCACTCCTGTTAAATTATGTACTGAAAAGTGTATCGCCTAAGAAACTAATACCAAGGTTTAACATGTTTATTTTTTAAGTATTTAAAATATTCAAGACAATGTGACAATACATACATACCTGCTCTGCTCTTTACCTTGATTTAGAGGCAAGCAGTAGAGGACAGCAGGAAATCAAAG
Organism: Saimiri boliviensis; assembly: GCF_048565385.1. Lineage (NCBI taxonomy): Eukaryota > Metazoa > Chordata > Mammalia > Primates > Cebidae > Saimiri > Saimiri boliviensis. The sequence goes on from NC_133462.1 coordinate 91,729,696, forward strand.
TGAAGCATGCCAGAACCAGGTAGATTTACCAGTGCCACATTAAAACTGAAGGGAGGCCACGACCAAATTATTTTAAAATAGGAGTATGAGCTGCTGCTGATCCTGCACCAGGGTTCTAGCTCCTAAATACTTTTTCTAAAACTTGTAAAGACAACCTAAATCTATGAAGTACAAACCTGGCCGTCTAATGCTGCTAATAATACAGCATTTTAGGTCCTCTTTACCCAGGGCTGCCTGTCCAACAATTAGGGATTAATTGCTTCCCAGATTATCCAAATCCAAAGTGTCTTTAATCTAGCTACCTATGGGTCACTAGCTCATTAGCATGCACCTTTCTCAGACTTCTCACTTGAACAGCTAAAGTCAAGCTGGAATTCGATTTTCTTTTTACCGATGAGAGAAAAATAAACCTACAGTTTGGCATTCTTCTTAAATTAGAATTGCCTCAGTCAACAATTTAATTCAACAAATTATGTTTGAATTCAACATTGCACTTACTGATACACTCCGAGCCTATTCGCTAAAAAAAAAAAAAAAAAAAAAAATCTAACAATGGCATTACCTGTGAGTCACCACTTCACTACCTTGCCAATTCCTAGCAACTATTTATGCTACTGAGAATTTGACATAAAACTTTCAGATCAACTAACTTCTTTTTCACCTGTCGTTTTTTCTTTTAAAACAGCTCAGATGACTATCTCAACCCTCTATAAAGGATATTCCAGTAAGAAAGAGTTTTACATTTACACTCTTACAAATCTAAGTAAAACCAATTTGTACAAGAAAACATGAGACGCTAAGCTTCAATGCCTTAAATTTAACAGAGCAGGCTGACACCATAACTGATACTTTTCAGTTACTTCTATCCTTTGGTCTACCTATCAGGGTTGTGCGTTCTGATCACTAAACCAACTTCATACGGTTTTTATAACAACAACAAAGCCCACTTAGAGGTTTGCAATACTTCCTCATACTCAATTGCAACCCAACTGGGTAAAGGAGCAGTATTTACAGTGCTGCACTGTCATTGATACCATTTCGCTGCTGAAGAAAGCTAGTGGCCCAGTGATAGCCCACTGCTGCTGCCTCAGGTCTTTGGAAGAAATCAACTTATGTTTAAAGCAGCAGCTACTGAACTGGAATTGAGAACAAAGAGCAGTTATTGAAAGTAATATTACAATCTTTTAGAATAGGGAATATATTTGTGTGCTAATGGGAAAAGTCATTAGTTAACATATAACTAGCCCAAATAGCTCACTTAATAGAATTCCACAAAAAAATTACTTTACTGTAGGAGCCTGTAAGTCTGAACTATAAGTAGTTTTACAAGTTTCCGTCAGCTAGTCAAAAACTGGCATTAATTTTACATTTCCTAAGTCATAAAAATATGAAACTGCTAGAGCCTGTAACATATTCCATTTAATACAACTGATGCTGTGCTAAATATTAAACTATGTGCTTCTGAATATAAACCATTATCTTCCGGCTTTTAAAAAACTAACCGAAGTTTTCAGCACTTAAGCTCAACGTACGTAGACTGCATTAGGTTTTCTAACATTTTGGAACCAAAAACAGAAAAACCACCACCGCATTTCATAATTGGGGAGAAACAGCTTCACTTACAAGTATCAAGACAAACCACTGTGTCATCGAAGTGTTCATCTTCCTCTTCAACAGGTGGCTGAGGAGATTTGGCTCTGAAAGACAGAATTGTCTCCTGATACAGCTTTCTGATCAACAAAGACGTAAGTGGTGACGAGTAAAACTAGGTGAGCATCCTATACCTGCTGTACTTGTTCTCTTCAATGTACTCAAAATATCCACGGCCATGATCTTCTCGTGGTCTTTTAACACCTCTCTTTTTATCTCCGCCTTTCTGTTCTGTTTTGCCATCCCCTAAAACACACAACACCCCCGTAAGAGGTCAAGCCGCTAACCACCACCAAATCACCCTTTTCCGAGGCCGCGGCACAAAGCAGCTCGATTTACCCTGCTTTTTAAATGAGGCTTTAACCGAGGACTCAAACGTGCCTTCAAAGAACAATCAGCTAGGAATTCGACTGGCGCTAGTGACGCAGTCTAAAGACGTTACTAATTTTGCCCGTCTCCTCGATGATTCGAGAAAGCCAAAGAGAAACTGCACGGCCCAAGCCCGGAGCCCACGTGTATCCCGAAGAGGGCGCTCCGGGGTGGGGGGAGGGGAGGGGGGGGCGTCGAGCCCGGCGCGTCGGCACTCCCCTCCCCCGCGGGCCCGCGCTCCCCGCGGCCGCATTGTACTGATCTTCCGCCCGCCGCCCCGCCCGGCACCTCCCGCCGGAAGTGACGTCACGCCGAGCCCCTGCGCTCCTTGCACAATACAGTGGCGAGAAGCCGCCAAAGCGCGCCCGCCCCGGGCCCTCGGGCCTCTCCCGCCTCTCCCCTCCCCCCGAGACATGTGCCCGCACCGCGCGCACGCAGCGCGCCGGCGCCACCGCGGGCCGGCCAGGCTCCCTCCCGCCGCCGGCCCGCGGCTCCTCCCCCTCCAGCGGCAGCTGCGGCTCCCCCCAGCTCTCGAGCCACATAATGGAGGCGCCGCCACCGCCGTCACCCGCGCCCCCTCCCCCTCCCCCGAGGCCGCTCGGCTAATCCGGGATTCCCCGCGCCCCTCCCCCCGCCCGCCGCGCCGCGGCCCCCGCCCGCCCGGGGCTCCCTCCCCCTGCGGGGCTCCGGCAGGCCCGGGGCACGGTCCCCACCCCGCGCGGGCCTCCCGCCGCGCGCAACGTACAACGCAGCACTCACCCGCCGCCGGAGCCCCGGGGCGACCGCCGCCTCCGCCGCCTTCCGCCTTCTTCTTACCTCCCGCCTGCTGCTGGCCCTGCCTCGCCCCGGGCGGCGCCACCGTCACCGCGAACAGCGAGGTGGGGCCGCTGCTCTTCCCCGCGGCCTCCTTGGCGGCCCCGCGCTGCTGGGGCGGCTGCTGCTGCTGCGCCGCCGGCGGTTGGGGCTGCTGCTCCCCGTGCCCGTTCTCGTCGCCCGCGCCCTCCTCGTCGTCCCCGAGCTCGTCCTCGCCCTCCTGGAAGCCCTGATCGTCGCCGTTCTCGTCCTCCGAGGCGGCCTCCTCCTCCTCCATCGGGCCCGCGTCGGCCGCCCCCGCGGCCCCGTTCTCCTCGCCCAGCTCCATCTGGTCGCCGTCCAGCGCGGAGATGCCCTCCTCCTCCTCCTCCTCGTCGTCGTCGTCGTCGTCGCCGCCGGCCGCGGCCTCCTGCTCCAGGCCCGCGCCCGAGCGCCCGGCGGAATCCCCGCCCAGGTCGAGGCTGCCGTTCCCGGGCTCCATGGCGGGGCGGCCCCCGGCCTCCTCGTCGTCCAGCGCGGCCTGCAGGCGCTCCATGAGCTCGGCCTTGAGGCCCTTGTCGGACAGGCGCCGCTTCTTGAGCTCCTCCTTCAGCTCCGACACCTTCAGCTTCTTCACGTTCACAGGCGACGAACTCATGGTGAGGGCCCCGACGCTCCGCTGGGCGCTGCCTCGAACTCGGCTCCGCTCACTCGGCCACTGGCGGCGGCGGCGGCGGCTGCTCCCCGGCCCGGGCGGCGGCTGCGGCTGCGGCTGGAGACGGGGTCGTGCTGCAGAGCGGATCCGCCTGATGCCGAACGGCGCCAATTCCTTTCACCGAGTTCGCGAGGGAGACGCGGAGACTCGCCTGGCGCGAGCGAGCACGCAACGTCCTCTCGCAGGGGCGGCGCCGCGCACGTAATATAGCCGCCCCGCGCCCTGCGTGACGGGAGCGCCGCGCCGGGGGAACGCCGGAGCGCGCCCGCGCCCGGCCCCGCCCCCGCCGGCCCGGGCCCCGCCCCCGCGCCGCGCCCCGCCCCGCCCCGCCCCGCCCGAGAGCGCGGGCCGCGCAGTGCGCTGCCGCCGCAGGGGGCCGGGCGGCCGGAGGCCCGGGAAGCCGCCTCCCGGGTCGGCCGCCCCGCTGCCCGGCCTGGCGGCCCGCCTCGTGTGGCCTTGCGACTTCCCGGCCTGGAGGCCGCCTTGGCCGAACGCGTTCTCGGGTCCTCAACCCGAGTCCGCCTTTCCTCCCATCTTGGAGGGGCCTCCAGCCGTTCGTCTGAAACGCCCTAAAATCGCGTTTCCGTTGTGAGCGGCCCAGCACGCGCCGGCGGCCGTCGGGCGCAGGGGGCCCTTCCGCACCGTCCCGCCACGGGGTTTCCTGTGTGCGAGGCCGGCCTCGCGGACTGCAGCGCGGGGCCGGGAAAGGCAGGGGCGGAGCTGCTCCTTTGTCTGCGGCGCGCCGGGTGCCGGGCCCCGAGGCCGCGGCTTCCTGCGGCTCCGCGTGCGAGTCCGCACTGACCGGCCCTCTCGGGCAGCGGGTCTCGAACTCCTGACAACCCTGAAGAGGCCTCCGAGTGCGCTTCAGGTTCTCTGTGCCTCCCGCCGAGACGGACCCCCTCGCTCCGTCCGCCCTCGGACCTGCTCGTGCGGCCGCGAGGTCCCGGTACCGAGCAGAGCGGGTGGGAGCCGGCGGGGCCGTGCACCGCCGTTCCCCCGCCGTTCCTGCGGCAACGCCCTTGACCAAATCATCCTGAAACGGAAAGGTCATAGAAATCAAGGGCTGTGATTTTGTCAAAAGAAAAATGGACCATCGCTCCTGAACCTAAACCTGATGTGTCGTGGTTCGTTAAAAGTGTACGTTTTCTCATTAAAGATGTGATGTTCTCCAAGTTGTACACAGGGAAGTCAGACTTTGGGTTTGTGATAGAGGTTAACGTCTGAAGCCCCAGATAATCCGCGGTGTCCCGCCAGTGCTCCGTCTCAACGACGGAGGTGGTTTATACCCACGGTCTGGTGCTCTAGGTGGCACAATAATATTGTCCCAATATTTATTTGAAATTTCGAAGGATAGACATTGAAATTTCTCCCATAGGCTAATATGGTTTAACTGATTAATACATTTTATTTCTGAATTATCTTTTCAAATAGCTTTTGTGAAGCATTGTATCATACTTTGCAGTCATGTATATGTGAAATATTAACTGGTGAAATGGTTGAAATTTGTGAAATGCAGTTAGTGGACTATGTACAGTACTACTGATAATCCCCAGTTCAAATTAAATGGTGAGGAGAGCCCCCAAAATAGAAACTTCCAAACAGTGCCAGAAGCTCATTTTAGCCTTTGGTTATAATGTCTTTGAAGGTTATAAATAAGCCACAAACTGGAATTTGAACGTTCTTTGTTCAAAAATGGGAAGAGAGCTACGGGGGACTTACATGTTCCCAAACTAGATAATTCATCCCTTAATCAGTGTTAAATACAATTACGATGGTTCTTTACATGTATGTGTCCTGGATGCTGTTTACACAGTATTAATGATACGAAAACCATTTTCATTTACTGAAAAACACTAAACTATGAAAACAAAGTTTGTATATCTACATACATATAGTAGATCTCTAACAGTCACTCTTCGAACATTAAATCAGTTGCAAAAATAAATAGGAAATACAACTTTTGATGCACACGGGAAACTTACGTGGCTTTAGCTGTAAAAGTTTTGCAGTTTTAGAGCTGGATGGGGCCTGGAGATCATCTTCAGGCCTATTCATTTTACAGCTCAGGAAGTCGGGACCCTCACTCCCACCCCAATGGGCTTTCCATCAGGCAACATTTGAAAGAAAAACAGTTTCTGCTCAAAGAACCATCATTTATCTGTCCTTTTCAGAAATACCCGGAATATGCCATTCCATGTTCTGTGTTACCACTTCAAAGTACAAATGGTGACATCTTACTGACCATTAGTGCTTCTTGTATTTTTAATGCTATCATGATAGGCCTGCTCCACAGAGACCCATTAAGGTGCTGGTCACTTTCTCTAAATCTCCGAAGGACTTACAAGACACTTTGAATTCCCCCTTTGTGAAATCCTAGATGCTATCCAGAATACCTCGTGAGAGAGAAGACAAGGTTAATTCTCCATAACAAAAAAAATGATTCAGGAGGGCTGGGCGCCGTGGCTCACGCCTGTAATTCCAGTACTTAGGAAGACCAAGTGGGTTGGATCATGAGATCAAGAGATCGAAACCATCCTGGTCAACCTGGTGAAACCCCGTCTCTACGAAAAAATACCAAAAAATTAGCTGGGCATGGTGGCGCGCGCCTGTAATCCCAACTACTCGGGAGGCCGAGGCAGGAGAACTGCTTGAACCCAGGAAGCGGAGGTTGCGGTGAGCCGAGATCGCGCCACTGCACTCCAGCCTGGGTAACAAGAGCGAAACTCCATCTCAAAAAAAAAAAAAGATTCATGAATGACCTATTAATAATTGATATGTGAGAGGTGATTACAAAGTTTGGTGCTCTGCATATCTACCTTACATTTCTGAGGGTTAAGCAAAGGAAAAGCTATACTTTGTCACACAATTCATTCAGGAAATACTTTTTGAGTACCTTCTCAAAAAACATTTTATAGCAATAAAGATGAGGAAGTTGCAGAGATCTGCCCTGCACTTAAAAATCTGCTGGCTAGGTGCAGTGGCTCATGTTTGTAATGCCAGCACTTTGAGAAGCCGAGGTGGGAAGATGGCTTGAGGCCAGGAGTTCTAGATCAGCCTGGGCAACACAGTGAGACACCATCTCTACAAAAAATTAAAGTTAGGTGGCTGTGGTGGAACACCTGTAATCCAAGCTACTCGAGGTAGCAGGATCACTTGACCCCAGGCAGTCAAGACTGCAATGAGCCATGATTGTACCACTGCACTCTAGCCTGGACAACAAGGGAGACCCTGTCCTAAAAAACAACACAAAACAAAAAAACATTAAGAGTATAGATCTTGCTGGGCATCATGGCTCATGCCTGTAATACCAGCACTTTGGGAGGCCAAGGCAGGCCAATTATGAGGTCAGGAGATCAAGACCATCCTGGCTAACACAGTGAAACCCTGTCTCTACCAAAAATCCAAAAAATTAGCCAAGTATGGTTGCACACTTCTCAGGAGGCTGAGGCAGGAGAATTGCATGAAGCTGGGAGGCGGAGGTTGGCGTGAGCGGAGATTACCGCACCACTGCACTCCAGTCTGGGCGACAGAGTGAGACTCTGTCTCAAAAAAAAAAAAAAGAGTGTAGCTCTTTTTTTTTTTTTTTTTTTTTTTTTTTTTTTGAGATGGGAGTTTCGCTCTTGTTACCCAGGCTGGAGTGCAATGGCGCGATCTCGGCTCACCGCAACCTCCGCCTCCTGGGCTCAGGCAATTCTCCTGCCTCAGCCTCCTGAGTAGCTGGGATTACAGGCACGCGCCACCATGCCCTGCTAATGTTTTGTATTTTTAGTAGAGACGGGGTTTCACCATGTTGACCAGGATGGTCTCGATCTCTTGACCTCGTGATCCACCCGCCTCGGCCTCCCAAAGTGCTGGGATTACAGGCTTGAGCCACCGCGCCCGGCCAAGAGTGTAGCTCTTATGTGAAATGTTGTTATACCCCCAAAAGAAAAAAAGAAAAAAAAATAAGGCTGGACACAGTGGCTCACACCTGTAATCTCAGCACTTTGGGAGGCTGAGGTGGGTAGATCACCTCAGGTCAGGCATTCGAGACCAGCCTGGCCAACATGTTGAAACCCCATCTCAACTAAAAACACAAAAATTAGCCAGACGTGGTGGCACATACCTGTAGTCCCAGATACTCAGGAGACTGAAGCAGGAGAATCACTTGAACCTGGGAGGTGGAGGTTGCAGTGAGCCGGGAGTGCCACTGAACTCCAGCCTGGCGGACAGAGCAAAAATCCATCACAGGAAAGAAGGGAAGGGGAAGGGAAGGGAGAAGGGGAGGGGAGGGGGAAGGGAAGGGCGAAAACGAAGTACAGGGGCACACCAGGAGACTGCTGGAGGTAATGGGCATGTTCATTTTCCTGATGGTGATGATGGTAACATGAGTGTGTTTATCGGTCCAAACTCACCAAATATGTATGTTATATGCAGTTTTTGGTTTTTTGGTTTTTTTTTTTGTTTTTTTTTTTTTTTTGAGACGGAGTTTCGCTCTTGTTACCCAGGCTGGAGTGCAATGGCGCGATCTCGGCTCACCGCAACCTCCGCCTCCTGGGTTCAGGCGATTCTCCTGCCTCAGCCTCCTGAGTAGCTGGGATTACAGGCACGCGCCACCATGCCCAGCTAATGTTTTGTATTTTTAGTAGAGACGGGGTTTCACCATGTTGACCAGGATGGTCTCGATCTCTCGACCTCGTGATCCACCCGCCTCGGCCTCCCAAAGTGCTGGGATTACAGGCTTGAGCCACCGCACCTGGCATATGTAGTTTTTGTATACCAGTTATACCTCCATAAAGCTAGGGAGGTTGGGGCAGAAAGGCAAAAGAATTCAGGTCACATTTGAGCAAATACCTGGCAGAGGTGGAGCGCAGAGCCCCCGCCCGCGGTGCATGCTGGGAAGTGGCTAGGAGCCCAGAGAGGGCAGAGAGGAAGCTGAGCACCAGCAGCCTCGTGGGCGGCTTTGTAAACGGCTTTGGCTTTTGCTTTCTGCCGTGGACTAAATGTGTGTGTCCCCACAACATTCCTGTGTTGAAACTTAATCCCCCATGATAGTAGACGGTGAGGCCTTTGGAGGCGACTGTCATGAGCGTCAGAAGTGGGATTAGAACCTTTATACAGAGCTGAAGAGACCAGAGCTCCCGTCCTCTGCCCTGAGAGGACACAGCAAGGAGGCGCCCAGGGGGAGGAGCTGGGTCCTCGCCAGTCACCGAGGCTGCCAGGGCCTTGACCCTGGGCTTTCTAGCTTCTAGAACTGTGAGCAATGAACGTCTGTTGTTTACAAGCTACTCAGCTTATGGTGTTTGTTAGAGCCGCTCCAATGGACTAAAACACCTCCAGAAGGTGGGAAGACACTGAACGTTGTTAGCAGAGTGACTAGAAGGGACCAGAATGCTTAAAGGACTCGAGAGGCTGTTCTACCTCACTCGGTTCTGTCTTGAGACAAGAGTCTCGCTCTGTCGCACAGGCTACAATGCAGTGGCACAATCTTGGTTCACTGCAACCTCTGCCTCCTGGGTTCAAGCGATTCTCCTACCTCCACCTCCTTAGTAGCTGGAAATACAGGTGTGGGCCACCATGTCTAGCTAATTTTTGTATTTTTAGTACAGACGAGGTTTCACCGTGTTGCCCAGGCTAGTCTTGAACACCTGACCTCAAATGATCTGCCCACCTTGGCCTCCCAAAGTGCTGGGATTACAGGTGTTACCCACCACACCACACCCAGCTAATTTTTTTATTTTTAGTAGAGACAGGGTTTCGCTCTGTTGGCCAGGCTGTTCTTGAACTCCTGACCTCAAGTTATCCACCCGCCTTGGGCCTCCCAAAGTACTGGGGTTCCAAGCATGAGCCACCATGCTCAGCCTTAACTTCGTATTTGTGTTTGTGTTTTTTGTATTGAACAATCAAGCCCTCTTTAAATTAATTAAAGAAGCACAGAATACACCGAGATAACATTTTCCAATGTATTTTACAAAAGATGTAAGAGTCACAAACACCTCCAAGTTATGTACTAAAAGTAGACATTTTGACACACAAACAGGAAAGCGCAGTTACAAGGGAGGACGTACCGAGTTTTGGTTAGAAGTGCACTTTCAGCTCGCAAAGTCTAAGCTGTACCATGTGGTCACTGTGATTTTGCACAGGCTGTTTTTCTCTCCATGCCTGAGTTTACTCACGTATAAAAATGATACTTGCCACCTGAAGTTGTTGGGGAGATTCAACAAATTAACTGAGTACAGTCCTTGGCACACAGGAAAATCCCAACACATAGCTGTCTTCCTTAGACACATTGAGCAATTTCAAGCAGTTAAAAATCTATGATTGACGGGGCATGGTGGCTCATGCCTGTAATCCCAGCATTTTGGGAGGCCATGGTGGGTGGATCACCTTAGGTCAGGAGTTCAAGAAAAGCGTGGCCAACATGGTGAAACCCATCTACTAAAAATACAAAAATTAACCAGATGTGGTGGCGTACACCTGTAGTCCCAGCTACTTGGGAGGCTGAGACAGGAATTGCTTGAACCCGGGAGCTGGGGGTTGCAATGAGTCATGATGGCGCCACTGCACTTCAGCCTGCATGACGGAGCAAGACTCCATCAAAATAAATTAATTAATTGGCCAGGCGCGGTGGCTCAAGCCTGTAATCCCAGCACTTTGGGAGGCCGAGGCGGGTGGATCACAAGGTCAAGAAATCAAGACCATCTTGGTCAACATGGTGAAACCCTGTCTCTACTAAAATACAAAAAAAATAGCTGGGCATGGTGGCGCGTGCCTGTAATCCCAGCTACTTAGGAGGCTGAGGCAGGAGAATTGCCTGAACCCAGGAGGCGGAGGTTGTGGTGAGCCGAGATCGCGCCATTGCACTCCAGCCTGGGTAACAAGAGCGAAACTCCGTCTCAAAAAAAAAAATAATAATAATAATTAATTAATTTTTAAAAAACTATGATTGAGTAGTTAATACTAAATCTCATCAAGGAAATTGTAACTGCAAATATTTAGTAAGTTATTGATGAACTGTCTGTGGTAAGATGTCAATCCAGGAATAAGTGAAGCAAAGTCTAAACATGAGTGTGTAGGTTGGGTGCCATGGCCCACACCTGTGATCTTACTATTCTGAGAGACTGGAGGTGGGAGGATCTCTTGGGGCCAGGAGGTCAAGACCAGCCTGGGCAACACAGCAAGACCCTGTCTCTGAAAAAAAAAATTTATTTTTTTTAATTAGCCAGGCATGGCTGTAGTCCTAGCTACTTGGAAGGCCAAAGTGGGAGGGTGACTTGAGCCTAGGAGTTACAGTGAGCAGGCTGGTTGTGGTGGCTCACAGCTGTAATCCCAGCACTTCGGGAGACCAAGGTGGGTGAATCACCTGAGTTCGGGAGTTCAAGACCAGCCTGGCCAACATGGTGAAACCCTGTCTCTACTAAAAATACAAAAATTAGCTGGGCGTGGTGGCAGGCACCTGTAATCTTAGCTACTAGGGAGGCTGAGGCAAGAGGATCACTTGAACCTGGGAGGCAGAGGCTGCAGTGAGCCAAGAACATGCCACTGAACTCCAGCCTGGGCAACAGAGCAACACTCTTGTCTCAAAAAAAAAAAAAAAAAAAGGCTATAGTAAGCAATGATCATGCCACCACACTCCAGCCTGGGCAGCAGAGCAAGACCCTGTTTCCAGAAATAAATTAAATAAATAAATAAACACACCTGTGTCAGATTTGACTTCTAGGCCCAGCGCTGTCATGGTAGCCAACTTTGTGACCTTGGGCAAATTGCATGCCGTCTCTGAATATTAGTTTTCTTGTCTCTAAATGAAGCAGGTCAGACCTGGCATGGTGGCTCATGTGTGTAATCCCAGCACTTTGGGAGGCCCATGTGGGAGAATGGCTTGAGCTCTGTAGTTCAAGATCTGCCTGGGCAATATAGTGAGACCTTGCCTCTCCTGGAAAAAAAAAAAAAAAAAAAAAAAAAATTAGCCAGGTGTGGTGGTGCACGCCTGTGGTCCCAGCTACCCAGGAGTGCAGAGGTGGGAGGATCTCTGGAGCCCAGGAGATTGAGACTGCAGCGAGCTGTGATCACACCCCTGCACTCCAGCCCTAGTGACAGAGACAGACCCTATTTCTGGGGGGGAAAAAAAGGCAGAATAAACTAGACTTGTAGAGACCACCCCAGGGAGAACGTTCCACGAGTTTCATTTTTGCTGACTTGAAGAAGACTGTAAACGGGCAAGCATCACTAAACTTTGAAATAATTGTTTATTCACATTTAGCTTTTACTTGTTATACTTAAAACTTTGCTCTAGGCCAGGCACGGTGGCTCATGCCTGTAATCCCACCACTTTGGGAGGCCAAGGCAGGCAGATCAAGAGGTCAGGAGTTTGAGACTAGCCTGACCAACATAATGAAATCCCATCTCTACTAAAAATACAAAAAAATTAGACCAGCATGGTGGCACATGCCTGAAATCGCAGCTACTCAGGAGGTTGAGGCAGAAGAATTGCTTGAGCCCAGAAGGCAGAGGTTGTAGTGAGCTGAGATCGCACCATTGCACTCCAACCTGGGCGACAGAGCAAGACTCTGTCTTAAAAAACAACAACAACAACAACAAAAAACAAACAAAAAAAACACTTTGCTCTTGAGTCTCACAGTATTTTACAATTAATTAGCAGACATGAACTTTAAACTATGGTGCTATAGCTGGACGTGGTGGCTCATGCCTGTAATCCCAGCACTTTGGGAGGCTGAGGCTGGTGGATCATCCGAGGTCAGGAGTTCGAGACCAGCCTGACCAATATGGTGAAACCCCATCTTAAAAAAAAAGTATTTGGCTGGGCTCAGTGTCTCACGCCTGTAATCCCAACACTTTGGGAGGCCGAGGCGGGCAGATTACGAGGTCAAGAGATCAAGACCACCCTGACCAACATGGTGAAACCCCGTCTCTACTAAAACCACAAAAAAATTAGCTGGGCGTGGTGGCACACGCCTGTAGTCCCAGCTACTCAGGAGGCTGAGGCAGGCGAATTGCTTGAACCCGGGAGGCAGAGGTTGCAGTGAGCCAAGGTCGTGCCACTGCACTCCAGCCTGGCGCCTGGTGACGGAGTGAGACTCTCTCAAAAAAAAAAAAAAAAAAAGTATTAAAAGAAAAAGAACTCTTGTTCTAGTTTACTACTATAGGCTTTGAATTTTAAATGATGCAATATATTTCTGTTTACATGAGATTTGTGTAATAGCCTAAAGGTTTTGGATTTTGCGTCTTGCAACTTTGTCCAGGCTGGACTTGAATTCCTGGGCTTAAGTGATCCTCCCACCTCAGCCTCCCAAGTAGCTGAGACTTACAGGTGCCTACTGCAGCCGGCTTAATAGGTTCAAGATTTTAAAGTAAATGGCATTGATTTGAGTCATCTTATCCTTGATGTTATGAATCTCCATCTTCATGTCAATTATGTGACTTCTGTAAAATAAGATGTGCCAATTAGAAAAAAGGTGGTAGGAAAATTCGAATCATGAAGTTAATAATAAGATGTCAGGGTTTTCCTGATAACTAAAGTATTTACCAGGTGAAGACAGCTAACATTCACCAAAACTCAACTTCCACAAAGGAAATAACCATTCTCTCCATGGATTGTCAAATTCACAGGCAGCCAGTACATTCACCATTTACGCAGTCATACAGGGCACACTGTTGACCCGCTTGTGACCTCCGTCCATGGAAAAACTCAACACTCTGTGGCACTGCTGCTTGGCCCCTCCTGTCCTGTTCTCAAGTTGTTTACATGACCGTCTCTCCCACCAGATTGTAGACTCCTGGCTCCCAGCACCCCCTTGCAATTACTCCGTTTATTTATTTATTTATTTATTTAGAGACAGAGTCTTACTCTGTCGCCCGGGCTGGCGTGCAGTGGCGCCTTCTCAGCTCACTGCAGCCTCTGCCTCCCAGGTTCCAGAGATTCTCCTGCCTCAGCCTCCTGAGTAGCTGGGATCACAGGTGTGCACCACCAGGCCTGGCTAATTTTTCTATTTTTAGTAGAGACGAGGTTTCACCATGTTGGCCAGGCTGGTCTCAAACTCCTGACCTCAGGTGATCCGCCTACCTTGGCCTCCCAAAGTGCTGGGATTGCAGGCGTGAGCCACGGCGCCCAGCCACTGCTCAGTTTATCTCTCTCTCTCTCTCTTTTTTTTTTTTTTTTTTTTTTTTTTGAGACCAGGGTCTTGCTCTTGTTCTGTCACCCAGACTGGAGTGCAATGGCATGATAAGGGCTCACTGCATCCTCAGCCTCCCAGGTTCAGGCTCAGGCTCAGGGGATCCTCTCACCTCAGCCTCCTAAGTAGCATCCACAGTTGTGCACGCCACCACAACCTGATAATATTTATTTATTTATTTTTTTTTTTTTGAGACGGAGTTTCGCTCTTGTTACCCAGGCTGGAGTGCAATGGCGCAATCTCGGCTCACCGCAACCTCCGCCTCCTGGGTTCAGGCAATTCTCCTGCCTCAGCCTCCCGAGTAGCTGGGATTACAGGCACGTGCCACCATGCCCAGCTAATTTTTTGTATTTTTAGTAGAGACGGGGTTTCACTATGTTGACCGGGATGGTCTCTATCTCTCGACCTCGTGATCCACCCCCCTCGGCCTCCCAAAGTGCTGGGATTACAGGCTTGAGCCACCGCGCCCAGCCAACAACCTGATAATATTTTTTATTATTTTTGTAGATATGTGGTTTCACCATGCTGCTCAGACTGGTCTCAAACTTCCGGGATCAAGTGATCCTCCCACCCTGGCGTCCCAAAATGTTGGGATCGCAGGGATGAGCCACTGCACCTAGACAATTTATATTTCTTTTTTTCTTTTTTCTTTTTTTTTGAGATGGAGTTTCGCTCTTGTTACCCAGGCTGGAGTGCAATGGCGCGATCTCGGCTCACCACAACCTCCGCCTCCTGGGTTCAGGCAATTCTCCTGCCTCAGCCTCCTGAGTAGCTGGGATTACAGGCACGCGCCACCATGCCCAGCTAACTTTTTGTATTTTTAGTAGAGACGGGGTTTCACCATGTTGACCAGGATGGTCTCGATCTCTTGACCTCCTGATCCACCCGCCTCGGCCTCCCAAAGTGCTGGGATTACAGGCGTGAGCCACCGCGCCTGGCCTCTTTTTTTCTCTTTTTGAGACAAAGTTTTGCTCTTGTTGTCCAGGCTGGAGTGTAGTGGCGCGATCTCGGCTCACTGCAACCTCTACCTCCTGGGTTCTAGCTAATTCTCCTCCTGAGTAGCTGGGATTACAGGCACGTGTCACCATGCCTGGCAATTTTTTTGTATTTTTAGTAGACATGGGGTTTCGTCAGGCTGGTTTCAAACTCCCAACCTCAGGTGATCTGCCTACCTCAACTTCCCAAAGTGCTGGGATTACAGGCGTAAGCCACCATGCCTGGTGGACAATTCTTTTTTTTTTTTTTCTTTTCTTTTTTTTTTTTTTTTTGAGACGGAGTTTCACTCTTGTTACCCAGGCTGGAGTGCAATGGCGCGATCTCGGCTCACCACAACCTCCGCCTCCTGGGTTCAGGCAATTCTCCTGCCTCAGCCTCCTGAGTAGCTGGGATTATAGGCACGTGCCACCATGCCCAGCTAATTTTTTGTATTTTTAGTAGAGACGGGGTTTCACCATGTTGACCAGGATGGTCTCGATCTCTCGACCTCGTGATCCACCCGCCTCGGCCTCCCAAAGTGCTGGGATTACAGGCTTGAGCCACCGCGCCCGGCTAGACTAGCAACATTTCAAGGGCCTTTATAGCCATTGGTCTCATACTGGATAATGAATAGAATATTTTCATCATCACAGAAAGTTCTTTGAGACAGCACTGTTGCAGACTGCTTCAAAGGCGTCGCTTACACAAAGGAAGGAACTGTATAGTCTATATGTGATTCAGTAGTCAGACCAAATGGAAAGTTGTCCCCAGGAATGAGAGAATGGGAATAAAAATGTGTGAGATGACGTGTGTGTGTGTGTGTGTAACAACGTAAATACAATATACAATATATATATGGAACATATGTATGGAGCAACCTAAATGTCTGTAAATATCATATATTTATAAATACATACCCAGTCAACTCCCAATTCACCCATTTATCTATATAACAAATATTTATTGAATATCTGCTATGTACCAAGTATTTTACTATGTTCGAGAAAAGCAGATGTGCGTGACCAATCCCGAGCCTCCAGGAGCTTGCAGTTTGCAGAGAAAGACAAGCCATGACTAGGATGCTGTGAACCCTAGCAGGGCTGCCTGGGGAGCTAGCCATCCTGACCACCTGCTGAGCTGTTGTACGCAGGACTCTCATGGGGTAGGTTTGTCCACACACCTCCCTCCCACAAACATTCACATGTGCAAAAACACAACAAGACAAAACTTCACACACACTCAAGAAGCCAGTCATACGACATTGCAAGCAAAGAGTAATTAGCTGAGATGATCTTGTATCATATTCATTATTCTATACACAGAGCTGCCTGTCATTTGCAGACTTCTGCCAGCTGATAATTAAGCAAGTCTTCCATCAAAAGCTGTCAGGTTAGGGGAAAAAAATCAAACTAAAAGTGTCTCCTGCACTGTCCTAACTGCCAAGACACTGTGCATATTCGTCACTTTTCTGCGTTTCTCCTGCTTTCACTGCTCCGTCTAAGCACACATTAAATAAGCTATTCTTTAAGTCTGGTGTGGTTTTTCCTGATCCACTTATTTGTGCTATTAACTGCCAGTGATTGATGTCTGTGCCACTGTACCAGGCATTTATACAAAATAACTCTAATCCTCAGAGCAATGACCTAAGGTAGGAATTATTATTCTCAATTTATAGATATGGAAACAGAATCAGAGGGGTTAAGAAACTTGGCCAAGATTCATAAATGGTAAACTGAGATATCACATCAGGGTTGCCTGACTTTTGTGCCCAAGCTCTTTCTCCTGCACCAAAAAGTTGAAATTATTAGAATTTCAAAATTATAAATGGCATACTCTGTTCCAGCAAAATTTTATACTATAGCGTCCTGGAGAAAAAGACAGGCAAACCAATGATGAAATTACAAGAGTCATATGTGGTAGAGGTATGTATTCAGTACAGGAAATGGAGCAAGCGGACTTAAGTTGAGTCTTCAAAGAGTGAGGAGGCCTGAGAGAGAGGGAAGGGCATTCCAGGCCGGAGGAACAGCCTTTACAAAAAGCATAGAGGCGAGAATTATTCCTGTGGCTAGAATTCAGTATGAATGGACATGGTTGCAGGAGCAGGAACAGGGCGAGGAAATGGTTATAGTGGACAAAGAGGTAAATTAAGAAGAACCGGTTGCCGGGCGCGGTGGCTCAAGCCTGTAATCCCAGTACTTTGGGAGGCCGAGGTGGGTGGATCACGAGGTCAAGAGATCGAGACCATCCTGGTCAACATGGTGAAACCCCGTCTCTACTAAAAATACAAAAAGTTAGCTGGGCATGGTGATGCGTGCCTGTAATCCCAGCTACTCGGGAGGCTGAGGCAGGGGAATTGCCTGAACCCAGGAGGCGGAGGTTGCGGTGAGCCGAGATCGCGCCATTGCACTCCAGCCTGGGTAACAAGAGCGAAACTCCGTCTCAAAAAAAAAAAAAAAAAAAAAGAAGAACCGAGCCAGCCCAGGCATGGAGGCTCATGCCTGTAATCCCAGCACTTTGGGAGGCTAAGGCGGGTGGATCACCTGAGGTCAGGAGTTCGAGACCAGGCTGGCCAACATGGTAAAACCCCATCCCTACTAAAAACACAACAATTAGCTGGGTGTGGTAGCTTGCGTCTTTAATCCCAGCTACTCGGGAGGCTGAGGCAGAGAATCGCTTGAACCCGGGAGGTGGACATGCCATTGAACTCCAGCCTGGGCAACAAGAGCAAAACTCTGTCTCAAAAAAAAAAAAAGAGGGGCGGGGCGCGGTGGCTCAAGCCTGTAATCCCAGCACTTTGGGAGGCCGAGGCGGGTGGATCACGAGGTCAAGAGATCGAGACCAACCTGGTCAACATGGTGAAACCCCATCTCTTCTAAAAATACAAAAAATCAGCTGGGCATCGTGGCGAGTGCCTGTAATCCCAGCTACTCAGGAGGCTGAGGCAGGAGAATTGCCTGAACCCAGGAGGCGGAGGTTGCGGTGAGCCGAGATGGCGCCATTGCACTCCAGCCTGGGTAACAAGAGCGAAACTCCGTCTCAAAAAAAAAAAAAAAAAAAAAAAAAAAAGAGAAAGAGGAAGAAGAAGAACACAGCCAAACTAAGAAGGTGGAGCTTCATCCACTAATAAAGAGAGGGGTAGTGAGGGGATTACAAATGTTAAGCTGAGAAATAGCACGATCAAGTCTGAATTTTACGAAGATCGTGTAGGCATCAGGGTGTTGAAAACTCACATGTTCACACATGTCGGAAGCAGGAAACATAAATAAATAGCAACAGGTGTAAGAGCAGCCATGTGCTAACATATGACAAGGTCAGCGATTGGCTCCAGGTCAGTGACACCACAGGGAATGATGGAGATTGTGAACTGCAGTGAGGGCCTCCATGGAAAGGGAACAGCCGGGCGCGGTGGCTCAAGCCTGTAATCCCAGCACTTTGGGAGGCCGAGGCGGGTGGATCACGAGGTCGAGAGATCGAGACCAACCTGGTCAACATGGTGAAACCCCGTCTCTACTAAAAATACAAAAAATTAGCTGGGCATGGTGGCGCGTGCCTGTAGTCCCAGCTACTCAGGAGGCTGAGGCAGGAGGATTGCTTGAACCCAGGAGGCGGAGGTTGCGGTGAGCCGAGATCGTGCCATTGCACTCCAGCCTGGGTAACAAGAGCGACACTCTGTCTCAAAAAAAAAAAAGAAAAAAAAAAGAAAAAAAAAAAAAAAAAAAAAAAAGAAAGGGAACAACCACCTAGGACCATCTGGGAATGGGATCCAGGACTGTCAGGATTTTTTATTTGTTTAAGAGAAGTGGGGGCCGGGCGTAGTGGCTCACACCTGTAATCCCAGCACTGTGGAGGCCAAGGTGGGCAGATCACCTGAGGTCAGGTGTTCAAGACCAGCCTGACCAACATTATGTAGGCCCAAAACAAAACAAACACCTTTGGTCATATGTTTGTAAGCCTTGGGTAAAACCTCAAGGGGGCACTGGCAGGCAGACCAGTTAGAAGGTTATTTAAACAAGTGAGGGCTGGCCATGGTGGCTCGTGCCTGTATTCCAGTATTTTTGGAAGCCCGAGGCAGGTGGATCACCCAGCCTGGCCAAAATGGTGAAACCCTGTCTGTACTAAAAATACAAAAATTAGCCAGGCATGGTGGTGGGTGCCTATAATCCCAGCTACTTGGGAGGCTGAGGTGGGAGAATCGTTTGAACCCTGGAGGCAGAGGTTGAAGTGGGTTGAGATCGTGCCACTGCACTCCAGCCTGGGCAACAGAGCGAGACTGTCTCAAAACTAAAAAAACAAAAATACGAAACAGGTGAGAAGTGCTAAAGGCCACTCTGAGCCAGGTCAAATGGATCGACTCATCTTGGGAAGGGCGAAGAGGGCTGTGAATAAAGATTATTTAAGATTGCTAGGGTTTTCTTAAACTCTCCAGTGTTGTCTGTTTGGTCCCTGACATGACGACACAGTCTTGGCAACTATAACCATTTGGGTTAATTCTCTAAACAGTGCTGTCACTAGAAAGGAGACAGAATGCTTTGTGATGTGGGCACTACGCTTACTAAGAGGAAAAGAGCTGTACAGTGTCGAAATTTTTCAGCTTTTTTTTTTTTTTTTTTTGAGATAGAGTTTTGCTCTTGTTGCCCAGGCTGGAGTGCAATGGCGCAATCTCGGCTCTCTGCAACCTCTGCCTCCTGGGTTCAAGCGATTCTGCTG
Source organism: Saimiri boliviensis (assembly GCF_048565385.1). Taxonomy (NCBI): domain Eukaryota; kingdom Metazoa; phylum Chordata; class Mammalia; order Primates; family Cebidae; genus Saimiri; species Saimiri boliviensis. The sequence continues at coordinate 91,749,073 of NC_133462.1, forward strand.
CCTGTCTCCCAAATAGCTGGGATTACACGCGCCACCATGCCCAGCTAATTTTTTGTATTTTTAGTAGAGATGGGGTTTCACCATGTTGACCAGGATGGTCTCGATCTCTTGACCTCGTGATCCACCCGCCTTGGCCCCCCAAAGTTCCGGGATTATAGGCGTGAGCCACTGCACCCAGCCAAAATGGTTTCATAATTTTCTGTCTCTGTGTCTGTTTCTCCTACTGACCGACATTCTCATGGGGGCCAGAGCTAGATGTCTAGTTGGTTTTGTCATCTCCGGGAGGGTAAGCACTCAGGACATGAAGAAACATACGGAATGCATGAGCCTGTGAGAGCCACATGGCTTAGCAAATAACTCTACCCCTTACCAGCCAGGCAGAGTTGCGTGCCTCTCCCAACCTCAGTCTTTCAACCTGTGAAATAATAATTACCACTGTCCTGTCTACCCTGGAGATGTAAGAATCACATACGTATATTCTCACTCATAGGTGGGTGTTGAACAATGAGAACACATGGACACAGGGAGGGGAGCACTACACACTGGGGTCCGTTGGGGGGAGATGGGGGAGGGACGGGGGGTGGGGAGGTGGGAAGAGATAGCATGGGGAGAAATGACAGATACAGGTGAGGGGACGGAAGGCAGCAAACCACACTGCCATGTGTGTACCTATGCAACAATCTTGCATGTTCTTCACATGTACCCCAAAACCTAAAATGCAATTAAAAAAAAAAAAAAAGAATCACATACGTAAAAATTCTAACCTGTAAAATGCTATGTAATTACTACCTACTTATCAAATATAGACTTTTGGGGAAAAGGGAGGCAGAAAGGTATTTTTTGGCTTTTGTCTGTTAGTTTTTTTGAGTCTGGGTCTCACTACCATGGCCTAGGCTGGAATGCAGTGCCACAATCTTGGCCTGCTGCAGCCTCCACTTCCTGGGCTCAGGTGATTCTCCCACCTTGGCTTCCCAGGCAGCTGAGACTATAGGCACACACTACTGTGTCTGGCTAATTTTCTGTATTTTTCAAGTAGAGATGGGGTTTTGCCTTGTTGCTGGTCTCAAACTCCTCCCAAAGTGCTGGGATTACAAGCGTGAACCACCACACCTGGTGTGGAAGGTTTGGTTTTTTCACCAAGCATGGTGGCTCATGCCTGAAATCCCAGCACTTTGGGAGGCCAAGGTTGGTGAATCACTTGAGGTCAGGAGTTCGAGACCAGCCTGGCTAACATAGTGAAACCCCATCTGTACTAAAAATACAAAAATTAGCCATGGGTGATGGTATGTGCCTGAAATCCCAGCTACTCAGGAGGCTGAGGCAGGAGAATCGCCTGCATCTGGGAGGCGGAGGTTGCAGAGAGCCAAGATCCGGCCACTGCACTCTAGCCTGGGTGTCAGAGTGAGACTCCATCTCAAAAAAACAAAACAAAACAACAACAACAAAAAAACAGTGTAGTGCTTTAAAATGTGAAGATAATCAGCCGGGCGCGGTGACTTAAGCCTGTAATCCCAGCACTTTGGGAGACGGGTGGATCACGAGGTCAAGAGATCGAGACCAACCTGGTCAACATGGTGAAACCCCGTCTCTACTAAAAATACAAAAAATTAGATGGGCATGGTGGCACGTGCCTGTAATCCCAGCTACTCAGGAGGCTGAGGCAGGAGAATTGCCTGAACCCAGGAGGCGGAGGTTGCGGTGAGCCGAGATCGCGCCATTGCACTCCAGCCTGGGTAACAAGAGCGAAACTCCATCTCAAAAAAAACAGAAGATAATCAAGATAAAGTCACTGACTGCCCATCAAGTGGGACAGGTTTTCTTCTGGTAGCGGGATGCATTTGTGTGTTCCAGCATCACCTGGGACTCCTCAGGGAGCCATGGTTTGACGTGAAGACACTATCAGCTAAAAAGCAGGGCAGGCCGGGTGTGGTGGCTCACGCCTGTAATCCCACCACCTTGGGAGGCCAAGGCAGGCAGATCACAAGGTCAGCAGTTCGAAACCAGCCTGGCCAAAATGGTGAAATCCCATCTCTACTAAAAATACAAAAATTCGTTGGGCATGGTGGTGCATGCCTATAGTCCCAGCTACTTGCGAGGCTGGGCAGGAGAATTTCTGGAATCTGGGAGGCGGAGGTTGCAGTGAGCTGAGATCTAGCCACTGCGCTCCAACCTGGGTGTCAGAGTGAGACTCCGTCTTAAAAAAAAGAAAAAGAAAAAAAAACGCAGGACAGTCTCAGGATGTAGAATGGAGTTTCGCTTTGGAAGTGCTTAAGGGATCTATGTTTTGAACTCCAGAAGCTGAACCTCCAAACTTGGACTTCATCGAATATGCTCAGGCGGCCCCACACTCCCAACAAATGAGCTTGAAGCAAATCTCAAGTTATGAGAGGTATGATTGTCTAGGCAATCTAATTAAGTGTTTCGTAAACAGAATCTCTTTTTTTTTTTTTTTCTTTTTCTTTTTGAGAAGGAGTTTTGCTCTTGTTACCCAGGCTGGAGTGCAATGGTGCGATCTCGGCTCACCGCAACCTCCGCCTCCTGGGTTCAAGCAATTCTCCTGCCTCAGCCTCCTGAGTAGCTGGGATTACAGGCACGGGCCACCATGCCCAGCTAATTTTTTGTATTTTTAGTAGAGACAGGGTTTCACCATGTTGACCAGGATGATCTCGATCTCCTGACCTCGTGATCCACCCGCCTCGGCCTCCCAAAGTGCTGGGATTACAGGCTTGAGCCACCGTGCCCCGCGGTAAACAGAATCTTAATTTATGCTTGTCCAGAAGGAATTCTCTCCCTTCCCCCAGGGAAGATTTGAATCAACAAGTCGAGGGAGGGAGACAGGGAGGGAGGGAGGCAGGGGGGCCAGTTACAGTTTAAGCTTATACTTTGTGTCTACCAGAAAAGCGCTGATTTCTTCCTAACACAGGGGAGGTTTGGTGGGCTGCAAAATAAGACTAATTTCCAGTTTTTTCCATTTGTCAGATCTTCAGAATCTGGTTATCCGTTGTGGTCGTGGTGATGGACTCAAACTCCTGGGCTCAAGTGATCCCCATGCCTCTACGTCCCCAGGTGCTGGGATTCCAGCTGTGAGACGCGGGCCGGCCTGGAGATAGCATGTACTTAGAGAAATGTGAATTCCCAGAACAGGACTTCAGACGTAAAAACAGAAAGATTTTACAGTGTAACCGCTAGTGACTTTTCTATCACAGGTGGTTCAAAGTTAGTGGATATGCCATCAGCATGGTAATAAAGAATGGCAGAGAAACGAATCACTTGTTTATTAGACTTGTTTTCTAGATGCACTAGATGCCGAGTGATTGATCTTTAAAGGCTCTGCTGCAAGCTCTTGGGCGGCTTCCCAGCACCCTGGAGATGGCGAGGAACCTTCCCCTGGGGCCTCCTGGAAGGAGGTAGCTCCTGCTGCCTCTCCAGCCGCGTCTCAGGCTTCCCTGAGCTTCATCAGCCCTGAAGGGACGCATCTGTTCCCAGAGCCTGCCCTGGTGTCCTTCCTGCCACGGAAATACTCTTGGCCTCCTACCCCCAACTCAGCCTTTAGGTCTCAGCATGACCCTGACTGCCCCGACCCACGAATGTCCTCCAGAATGAGCTTTCCTCCCCAGTCACAGCCCACAGGTCCCATTCCAGCGTGCTTATACTGGGAACTGTTGGGAACGTATACCTACCTCAAAGGGGTACATCAGTGCAAAGGGCCTGCTGCATGGGAGCGTTCTGCAAACATTAGCTCTGCACCATTTTTGTTTCGTTTCGTTTTTGAGACAGGATCTCACTCGGTCACCCGGCTGGAGTACAGTGCTGTGATCATGCTGCAATCATGGCTCACTCACAGCCTCAACCTCTCAGACTCAAGGGATCCTCCCACCTCAGCCTTCCAAGGAGCTAGGATTATAGGCATGCAGCAGCTAGCTAATATTTTTTATTATTTTGTAGAGATCGGGGGGTCTCACTATGTTTTCCAGGCTGGTCTTGAACTCCTAGCTCAAGTGATCCTTGAGCCTCTCAAAGTGCTGGGATTACAGGCATGAGCCACTGCACCCGGCCAGCTCTTTACCTATTGTTATTGCCTGTGTTAATCTTTCTTCCTAGATTGTACCCTCTCATTTATTCTATAACCCAGACCTCCCACAGTGAGAACTGGGCTGAACGTAGGTACTCAATAAATACTTGTTGAAGGAGTCTATAAAAATTGATTGAACCCAGTGCAGTGGCTCACCCTTGTAATCCCAGCACTTTGGGAGGCCAAGGTGGGCGGATCACCTGAGGTCGGGAGTTTGAGACCAACCTGGCAAACACGGTGAAATCACATCTCTACTAAAAATACAAAAATTAGCCAGGCGTGGTGGCGCATGCCTGCAGCTACTTGGGAGATTGAGGCAGGAGAATCGCTTGAACCTAGGAGGCAGAGGTTGCAGTGAGCCAAGATTGTACCACTGCACTCCAGACTGGGCGACAGGAGTGAAACTCCATCTAAAAAAAAAAAAAAAAAAGAAAATTGGTTGAATGGGGAGTTATTATGTAATGGGTACAGAATTTCAATCTGGGAAGATAAAAAAGTTCTGGAGATGGATGGCAGTGATAGTCACACAACAGTGTGATTGTATTTAATGCCACTAAGCTGTATACCTACAAATGGTCGAAACACCTGTTGGACAAGAGGTTGGTATAAAAAAATTAAAAATTTTTAAATGGTTAAAGTGGCAAATTTTAGATTATGTGTATTTTACCATAATAAAAAAAAAAAAAAGTGGCTCATGCTTGTAATCCCAATACTTTGAGAGGCCAAGGCAGGCAGATCTCGAGGTCAAGAGATCAAGACCAGCCTGGCCAACATGGTGAAACCCTGTCTCTACTAAAAATACAAAAATTAGCCAAGCATGGTGATGCAGGCCTGTAGCTACTTGAGAGGTTGAGGTAGGAGAATGGCTTGAACCCGGGAGGTGGAGGTTGCAGTGAGCCAAGATTGTGCCACTGCACTCCTGCCTGGGCAACAGAGCATTACCCTGTCTCAAAAAAAAAAAAAAAAAAAGTGCTAAGTAAATAAATGCATAAATAATTTTGAACCAGCTCCTATCCAACTCTAGTATTTCAATTCAATAAACACCCATAGAGTGCCTGCTATTGGTAAGACATAAAGTACACTCCTGGACTTATTTAATAGTATATAAAATAGACTAAAAGTTCAAACCCAATTGCCCTTTGTGTATAAAACACGTTTTAACTAGATAGTCAAGTCTTATTTATCTTTGTACCCTAAGCAGCCACCTCTTATGTGCTCAATATTTGCTACATCGAAAATAATATACTGACAAAAATTCAGTGTTAGCTTAGGCCTTTCCCCATTACAAAATACTCCCACAAACAACACCATATCTCCTGTTAGCACTGAGATTCCTCGACTTTCACCCTTTCTTCTCTTTCTTCTTAACTTTGTGGTTCGTTGCTGTTGTTTTGAGACAGAGTCTCTCTTTGTCACCCAGGCTGGAGTGCAATGGTACTATCTTGGCTCACTGCAACCTCTGCCTCCCTAGTTCAAGTGATTCTTGTTCCTCAGCCTCCCAAGTAGCTGGGATTACAGGCACGTGCCACCATACCTTGCTAATTTTCATATTTTTTATTTTTATATTTTATTATTATTTATTTAATTTTTTTTTTGAGACGGAGTTTCGCTCTTGTTACCCAGGCTGGAGTGCAATGGTGCGATCTCGCCTCACCGCAACCTCCGCCTCCTGGGTTCAGGCAATTCTCCTGCCTCAGCCTCCTGAGTAGCTGGGATTACAGGCACGCGCCACCATGCCTAGCTAATTTTTTGTATTTTTAGTAGAGACAGGGTTTCACCATGTTGACCAGAATGGTCTCGATCTCTTGACCTTGTGATCCACCTGCCTCGGCCTCCCAAAGTGCTGGGATTACAGGTTTGAGCCACCACGCCCGGCCCTAATTTTCATATTTTTTCAAGTGGAGACAGGGTTTTACCATGTTGGCCAGGCTGGTCTCAAACTCCCAACCTCAGGTGATCTGCCGACCTTGGCCTCCCAAAGTGCTGGGATTACTGGAGTGAGCCGCCGTGCCCAGCCTTTCCTTCATGTAATCAGCCATCTCTTCCTCACTTTCTGTTGCCTGAATCAACACAACTCCTTCAATTTCTTTATCCTTGTGTTACTGACTATTTCAGCTGCTCATTTCTGGCTTTCATTCCCTCATGTCTCAGCAAATGTTTCTATTTTATACCTTTCCACTCAACAAAGCCCAAGTCCCAGAAAACAGTTACACTTAACTCTGAGGTGGAAAACACATTACAAGCATAAAGGTCAGTTTAGCAGAAGCCAATTGGGTCACATGTTTGAGAATCCTGAGAACCACTCCCCACCTGTCGCAAAACCTTCTGGGCACCCTTGACAGCAAGTATTACTCATCCAGTTTCAACAAGGAATCAAACACCACTTGTCCACCACCTGAGTTTAAATGGTGATCATGTTTTCTGGTTTCTTCCTTTATTTTCTACTGAATCAACTTCAGTCTTTTTATAAAGTAAGGAAGTATACTTTAGATAAGCAGCATACTGTGTAATAAAAAACTAGAAGGCTTTATAAAAAGAACGGAACACCAAAAGTATGAGGTTAATCACAGTGAACGAGAATATTCCTGGGTGGGTACAGCAGCTCATGCTTGTAATCCCAGCACTATGGGAGGCTGAGGTGGGTGGATCACTTGAGCTCAGGAGTTCAAGACCAGCCTGGCCAACATAGTGAAACCTTGTCTCTACTAGAATCACAAAAATTATCTGGGCCTGGTGGCATGGCCCTGTAGTCCCAGCTATTGGGGAGGCTGAGGCAGGAGAATGGCTTGAACATGGGAGGCGAAGGTTGCAGTGAGCTGAGATGGCACCACTGAACTCCAGCCTGGGTAGTAGAGCGAGATGCTGTCTCAGAAAGAAAAGAAAAGAACATTTTTTTTTTTTTTTTTTTTTTTTTTTAGACGGAGTTTTGCTCTTGTTACCCAGGCTGGAGTGCAATGGCGCGATCTCGGCTCACTGCAACCTCCGCCTCCTGGGTTCAGGCAATTCTCCTGCCTCAGCCTCCTGAGTAGCTGGGATTACAGGCAGGCGCCACCACGCCCAGCTAATTTTTTGTGTTTTTAGTAGAGACGGGGTTTCACCATGTTGACCAAGATGGTCTCAATCTCTTGACCTCGTGATCCACCCGCCTCAGCCTCCCAAAGTGCTGGGATTACAGACTTGAGCCACCGCACCCGGCGAAAAGAACATTATTATTATTATTATTTATTCCAGAGCTACTGGAAATCAAAAAAAGAACATTGTTTATTTTCAAGGTCTGATGTCATATGGCAGCTACCATCAGGAGGAAGGACCCGTTTAAACCCAGATTTTCAATGATAGATAAGGCTATAGTTTGAATATGGCCCCCAAAGTTCATGTGATGCAAACTGAATCCCTAAAGCAACAGTGTTGAGTGGTATGAACTTGAAAAGGTGATTAGGTCATGAGGGTTCTGCCTTCATGAATGGATTAATGCTGATCTCAGCACTGGGCTGTGTTAAAAGGATGAGTTCAGCCCCTCCCTTCTCTCTCTCTCTCTCTCTCTCTTTCTCTATCTCATTCTCTGTCCCCTTCTCTTCTCTCTTCTCTTTCTCTCATTCTCTCTTGCCTTTCTGTGATAACATGGCAAGAAGTCCCTCACCAGATGCCCTTCAACCTTGGACTTCCCAGCCTCCAGAAACTATACCCAGTCTTGACATCTGTTAAAGAACACAAAATGGACTTAGACAAACTGGAAAGAGGTAGAGAGGTGACAATAGTTTCACCAAAAGCTGTGGTCTCATTTGGCTTCCATATGCCTGATGTCTCTGACATCTAGGCAGAGGTCTCGTTCTAATGTCCCTAGTAGATGCGACACAGCCCAGCAGTTAAGAGCACAGAATTGTCTGGGTGAGATGGCACATGCCTATAATCCCAGCTTTATGGGAGGCCGAGGTGGGTGGATCTTCCGAGGTCAGGAGTTCGAGACCAGTCTGGCTAACATGGTGAAACTCCGTTTCTACCAAAAATGCAAAATAATTTTTCAGGTGTGGTGGTGGTGCCTGTAATCCCAGCTAACGCAGACTCTGGCACTGGGCTGGGCTGACAGAGGAAGAAACTTTTTTCTTTTACTTGGTTGCTTTGTGAGCTCAGGCAGGTTTCCTAAACTGTCTATGCCTCAGTTTTCTCCTCATCCAAAAAATGAAAACAAGACATACCATAGAGTTTTTATGAGCATTAAATAAATTAATACCTGCAAAGCACTTAAAACAATGCCAGCCGGGCGCGGTGGCTCAAGCCTGTAATCCCAGCACTTTGGGAGGCTGAGGCGGGTGGATCACAAGGTCGAGAGATCGAGACCATCCTGGTCAACATGGTGAAACCCCGTCTCTACTAAAAATATAAAAAACTAGCTGGGTGTGGTGGCGCATGCCTGTAATCCCAGCTACTCAGGAGGCTGAGGCAGGAGAATTGCCTGAACCCAGGAGGCGGAGGTTGCGGTGAGCCGAGTTCGCGCCATTGCACTCCAGCCTGGGTAACAAGAGCGAAACTCTGTCTCAAAAAAAAAAAAAAAAAAAAAATGCCAAGTTCCTGGATGAAAATGGACAAATGCAGTTGCTATAGTAATAAGTAGAATACCCTCCATTGAAACACAGTTCGTGTGTGTGTATTTATGATACGTCATATATTACATGTCTTCCAAGAAAGCTTGCCTTTTTTTTTTTTTTTTTTTGAGCCGGAGTTTCGCTCTTGTTACCCAGGCTGGAGTGCAATGGCGCGATCTCGGCTCACCGCAACCTCCGCCTCCTGGGTTCAGGCAATTCTCCTGCCTCTGCCTCCTGAGTAGCTGGGATTACAGGCACGCGCCACCATGCCCAGCTAATTTTTTGTATTTTTAGTAGAGACAGGGTTTCACCATGTTGACCAGGTTGGTCTCGATCTCTCGACCTTGTGATCCACCCACCTCGGCCTCCCAAAGTGCTGGGATTACAGGCTTGAGCCACCGCGCCCGGCCGAAAGTTTACCTTTTATTGAGTTCTTTATTACTAAAGACCTTTGGGGAACAATAGTAATTTCATATATATTAGTTTCAATGGTGAGTGTTACACTAATGCTCAACTTCTGGGCTGAAGTTGTTAGCCTGAAGACAGAAGCTCACTGTAGACTCTGGACTGAGTCTTCCTCTTCTCCAACACACACCTATATCTAGAGTTATGTAAGAACTTTGTTTTCTGCTCTTATTGGTATTTCCTATTTTCTTTATTTTTTATTTGGAGACAGAGTCTCACCCTGCCCCTCAGGCTGGAGTGCAGTGGTATGATCTCGGCTCACTGCAACCTCCACCTCCCGGGTTCAAGTGACTCTCCTGCCTCAGCCTCCTGAGTAGCTGGGGTTACAGGCACCCACCACCACGCCCAGCTAATTTTTGCATTTTTGGCAGACACGGGGTTTCACCACATTGACCACGCTGGTCTCAGACTCCTGACCTCAGGTGATCCATCCACCTTGGCCTCCAAAGTGCTTGGATTATAGGCGTGAGCCACCACACCCGGTCTCTTTCTTTCTTTTCTGACAGACTCTTTTCATGTTGCACAGGCTGGTCTCAACCCCTGGCCTCAAGCGATCCTCTCTCACCTCAACCTCCCAAAGTGCTGGAATTACAGGCATGAAGCCCAGCACCAGCCAGTATTTCCTATCTTGAATAGGATACTATGCACGGGCAAAGGTTCTCAGGGCAGCTGGACGAACCAGAGAGGCAGGATTGCCTTTCTCCTCGGGCCTTGGGTGCTTCTGGACGCTGCAGTGTGGCCTCAGGTACACAGGTTTGGGAATGAGGAACTGAACTGTCTGGGATTGAATTCCAGCCGTGCTATTTTTCCGCTGTGTGATTTTCAGCAAGACAATCATGTTTTTCTCCATTTCCTTATTTAAACATGGAGATATTGACAGTATCTATCTTATTGGTTATCGGGAAGATTGCACGGTTAACGCAAGTCAAGCCCTTAGAGCACACAGGGCTCGTGACAAACTTTCAGTAAACATTATCTATTAGCGTTGTGTCCCATCTTGCTTAATACGCTCATCAGCCTGTCGTGGAAGTCAGTGGCTTTCAAATCTTTTTGCCCATGACCTCCAGTAAGAAATATATGTTATATCACAATCCACTACATATACACATAAAAAACTAGATCGAAGTTTCACAAGATATGAATACTCTTCCTAATACATTGTACTGTCTTAATTTCTATTCCCCTTTTAAAAATAGTGGTGCCTTATTAAGTTGATTTCACAACCTGATAATGAGTCAGTTGGAAAAACTCTGCTCTTTGATAGGCTATTCAGTAGGTTGAATAATGTCCCACTAAGATGTCCATGTCCTGATTCCTGCAAAACGGACTTGGCAGATGTGATTCAGGTTACAAATCTTGAGATGTGAAGATTCTCCCAGATTATCCAGGTGGGCCTAGTCCAGTCAACACGAGTCCTTAAAAGTGGAGAACCTTTCCTGGTTGTGATCAGATAGCGAGGTCACCGTGAAAGCAGGGTCAGAGTTGCCGGAGGAACAGGACACAGGTTGCCATTGCTGGCTTCGAACATGGAGGAAGGTGGCCACAAGCCAAGGAATGTGGACAGCTGCTAGAAGATGGAAAAAGCAAGAGGACAGGTTCTTCCTGAGAGCCTCTAGAGAGAAATACAGCCCTTGATGTTAGCCCAATGAGACCCCTCTCAGACTTCTGACCGCCAGAATTGTTAGATAATAAATGTGTGTTAAGACACTAGACTTGGCCAGGCGCGGTGGCTCACGCCTGTAATCCCAGAACTTTGGGAGGCCGAGGTGGGCGGATCAGGAGGTAAAGAGATCAAGGCCATCCTGGCCATGATGAAATCCCGTCACTACTAAAAATACAAAAATTAGCCAGGTGTGGTGGCACCCACCTGTAGTCCCAGCTACTTGGGAGGCTGAGGTGGAAGAATCGCTTGAACCCAGGAGGCGGAGGTTGCAGTGAGCCGAGATCGCGCCATTGCACTCCAGCCTGGTGACAGAGCAAGACTCCGTCTCAAAAAAAAAAAAAAAAAGACACTAGACTTGTGATAACTTGTCCCAGTAGCAATAGAAAATGAATATACTATGCAAGCCAGAAGGCTTGACTTTACTGTCTCCCTAGACTTTTCTATTTTATTATTTTATTTTATTGAGATGGAATCTTGCTCCATTGCCCAGGCTGGAGTGCAATGGCGCAATCTGAGTTCACTGCAACCTCCAACTTGTGGATTCAAGTGATGTCAGCATCCGGTGGAGCTGGGATTACAGACATGCACCACCACACCTGGCTAATTTTTGTATTTTTAGTAGAGACGGCGTTTCACCATGTTGGTCAGACCGGTCTTGAACTCCTGACCTCAGGTGATCCACCTGCCTCAGCCTCCCAGAGTGCTGGGATTAAAGGCATGAGCCACTGTGCCCGGCCTAAACCTTTAATTTAATGGTCTTTAATGTCATTAAATTTAATGCCACCTGGTCCTCTTGCTTCTATCTTTGAATATCTCTGGAAAAATCCATATGTTTCCCCAATTTTCATGGCTCTTGCCCTCATCCAGTTCCAATTTATCTCTGTCCTGAATTATTCCTACTTCTGGGCCCCTTCCTGTCCTATATCCTCTTCTCTCCGGCTTTCAGAGTTAAGTTAAGAAACTACCAGTATGATTACCTCTTGGCGGGAAGGCAGCGGTGCGATCTCCGCTCACTGCAACCTCTGCCTCCCCAGTCCCAGTTCAAGCAATTCTCCTGCTTCAGCCTCTCAAGTAGCTGGGATTACTTGCTGGAGATGCGCCACTATGCCCAGCTAATTTTTGTATTTTTAGTAGAGACGGGGTTTCACCATGTTGGCCAGTCTGATCTTGAACTCGTGTCCTTGTGATCTGACTGCTTCAGCCGCCCAAGTCTTGGGATTACAGGCGTGAGCCACCATGCCCAGCTCTTAGCACTTCTGATGTCTCAACATGCTTCCAGAATAAGATCTGATGTCTTCACAGCAATAGTCAAAGCTTTTCAGATGACCCAGTTCACATCTAGGAGGATACATTTCTCTGCCAGATTTCCCCCATTCTGGCCTCTCAGAATATTATATTTGTAAAGTTAGTTTTCCATGTCACTTTATTGTAGTTGATTATCTATTTTTTTGGTCTTAAAAAGTGTGCTTCCTCAGAGCCAAAGAAGCCACAAAGAACATGCCCTTCCTGCCAGTTAGTCAGCTCTACCTGTGTCCCCAACTAAGGCCTCATTTATTTTTTTTCTGAGACGGCGTTTTACTCTTGTTACCCAGGCTGGAGTGCAATGGCGCGATCTCGGCTCACCGCAACCTCCGCCTCCTGGGTTCAGGCAATTCTCCTGCCTCAGCCTCCTGAGTAGCTGGGATTACAGGCACGCGCCACCATGCCCAGCTAATGTTTTGCATTTTTGGTAGAGACGGGGTTTCACCATGTTGACCAGGACGGTCTCGATCTCTCGACCTCGTGATCCACCCGCCTCGGCCTCCCAAAGTGCTGGGATCACAGGCTTGAGCCAGCACGCCCGGCCACTCCCTGTATTTTTATATGGCCTTTTCTCTGCGCAAGCATTCCTGGTGTTGTCCATATGTCCTCTGCTTATGAGGACACCAGTCAGATTGGATTAGGGCCCACACACAGGACCACATTCAATAGTAATTACCTCTTTACAGGCCCTGTCTCCAGAGTCACACTCTCGGGTCCTTGGTGTTGGGAT